>NC_133405.1:22512795-22815825 GCF_047511655.1 Castor canadensis
CTTCCTCTATCAGATTCTGGTCAACCCTTGTCATTACTGGCAAATGTACTTTATTATGTTGGTATATAAAATAAGCATTTAGAGCTATTCCAAACTATGTGGCACAGCTGTAACACATGAAATTTGATTATGACAGCTTATAATTTAGTCCTTTCATTTCACGAGCTCAAATAAAGTGAAATTTCATTTATGCTGTTTTATACCAAATAAATCTGTAGAATGCTAATATACCATTCTGATGAGGTGCAATCAGTTTGAGTCGAGGAAAAGCAAGAATGTTATAAACAAGGATATTAAGATGAGGGGGAATGTATAGGAAAACTGAAAACCTGTTGTGTGTTCCTTCCTGGGCTGACTCAATTGGGCTCTATCACTTCTCTTTAGTGATTCCATTTGTTCTGAAACTGTCTCCAGTGAAAGAGAGCTAATAAAGATGGCTTTATAAAATGGGAAGACGCCCATGTTCGTGATTTAATTACATCTTTAGTGCGATTTTATCTCCTTGATTTAAGACGAATTTATCCGATCAATGGGTACATTCTTGAGCAGCCACTCCACTAAACACTGTGCCAGGTGTTGGGGAGTCTAGGGTGAATCAGAGAAAGATTTTGCCTTTGTGGAACTGTAGTTGAACGGAGAGTTAAAACTAAGCGGTAGTGTGGTGGACTATGGCACGTACACATATAAAAGTGCACACTTGGTGTCTCAAGGGGTCTGCACTAGTTTGAGGTTGTTGAGTCAGAAGCTGCTGAGAGAACTGTTCTATGATTTTCTGTAGCTATTGATGGAACAGGATGCTTATTTTCTTCACCTCATAAATAAATCTCTTTGCAGCCTTGGTGTGATGTGTGATTCACATATCCACACGATTAATGCATTTGCCAATTTTTTGTGGAACTGAAAATTGCCTAGCAAGTACTCTACCACTTGAGCCAAACCACCAGCACAATTGCGAAGTTTTAAAGGCAGGTAGAATGGTCATATCTAGCTTCCAAATAAGTAGCTTATTTTATAGGTGATGTTCTATGATTTCTTCCTGAATGTAGAACCACACTAGGTCAGGTTAATTTTCATCTGACATATTGTGAGGAGCTAGCCTCCATTTTCTTTTCTCCTCCTCTCCTTTTTCTTTTTGCAACACTAGCTCCATTTCTAGCAACTGTAGCTGAGCTGAAAGCACAGATTCATAGCCTGCTACACTTAAGACTTTAAGTAAAAAGGCACTGAACAGAGGATTAAGGTGGCCCTGTCTTCCGGGAGTTTATAATCTAAAACAGAATGAACTGGAAAGAATGTCCATCACACTTGATAGGCTCATTTCCCTTCTCATATGAAGTCAGAGAAAACAGAAAGGAGCAAGTTAGATTCTATGGAAATAGTAAACTCTCCTAGAGAGTATTCTCTCTTTTTGTGACTTTTCATGTTGAAGGGTACTTTGTATATAATATGCAATGATTGCCATATTGGTTTTGAAACTGGGGAAGAGAAAGTAAGCAATATTCTTTTCATTTTCTTTTTTCTTTTTTACTATCAACAAGTTCCATTGGAAGTTATGGATCAAATTAAAGTTGAATTCTTGGATTGCCATGGGGAAATATGTGCAATATTTCAAAAACTCTAAAGTAAGGGTCAACTTAAGAATAGAAGAGGTATCATAAAAATTAAATTAAGAAACTAGCCCTAAGATATTTCCTAATAATTCCACAGGTGAAAGCAACATTAATGTGACTTTTTAACACAAGTTAATATTACCAAAATATGAGCAAAGCTTGGAGCTGAGGCAGTACAGTAAAATGATCAGAGTATACAAAGTATGTATGTTATAAGGAAGTGATCATTTGTGAGAATAGGGTGAAAACTAGGATACGGGCCAAACTAAGATTAATTGTGTGTGTGTGTGTGTGTGTAAGAGACAGAGACAAATGCTGATAGAGACAAAATAGTGAGAGGCTGAGCCAGAGATAGAGACCAAGAACTTAAAATCAGCCAACTGGATTATATTCCAACTCTGTCATTAAATTCAGAGATACTTGGTCTCTGAATTTAGCGTACCCATCTGTAAAATGAGTGGGTACGCTAGAAGAAGACACTATAAAAGAAGTACTAGTACTTCTTGAGGGTGATATGTAAAAGAAAAGGTGGATAGGTAAGAAATATACATAGGCAAGCTTGCAGACAGAAAGACAGACAGGCCATATACATGCACATGCTAGTTTAATAAAAATAGGACAAGACCAAAACCATGCTGGGCTAGTGGACCATAAATCGAAGAGCACCAGGCAGATCAAAATCATTCTTGCAATTTTTTTGTTTTGGGTTTTTATTTTTGGTGGTACTAGCCTTTGAACTCAGAGCCTTGTGCTTGTTAGGCAGGCGCTCTACCACATGAGCCACAGCCTTGGCCCTTTTTACTTTATTTTTTTGAATAGGGTACCGTGCTTTTGCCAGGGCCCATCGGGACTGAGATCCTCCTTTTTATGCCTGCTGCATAGCTGGGATGACAAGGCATGTACCCTGATGCCCAGCTTATTTGTTGAGATGGGAGGGGAGGGTCTCACTTACTTTTTGTCTTGGCCAGCCTTGAACCACAATCCTCCCAATTTCTTTTTTTTTTGTTTTTCATTTTTCTTTTATTATTCATATGTGCATACAAGGCTTGGGTCATTTCTCCCCCCCTGCCCCTACGCCCTCCCTTACCACCCACTCCACCCCCTCCCTCTCCTCCCCCCTCAATACCCAGCAGAAACTATTTTGCCCTTATTTCTAATTTTGTTGTAGAGAGAGTATAAGCAATAATAGGAAGGAACAAGGGGTTTTGCTGGTTGAGATAAGGATAGCTATACAGGGCATTGACTCACATTGATTTCCTGTGCGTGGGTGTTACCTTCTAGGTTAATTCTTTTTGATCTAACCTTTTTTCTAGTACCTGTTCCCCTTTTCCTATTGGCCTCAGTTGCTTTTAAGGTATCTGCTTTAGTTTCTCTGCATTAAGGGCAACAAATGCTAGCTAGTTTTTTAGGTGTCTTACCTATCCTCACCCCTCCCTTGTGTGCTCTTGCTTTATCATGTGCTCATAGTCCAATCCCCTTGTTGTGTTTGCCCTTGATCTAATGTCCACATATGAGGGAGAACATACGATTTTTGGTCTTTTGGGCCAGGCTAACCTCACTCAGAATGATGTTCTCCAATTCCATCCATTTACCACCGAATGATAACATTTCGTTCTTCTTCGTGGCTGCATAGAATTCCATTGTGTATAGATACCACATTTTCTTAATCCATTCGTCAGTGGTGGGGCATCTTGGCTGTTTCCATAACTTGGCTATTGTAATCCTCCCAATTTCTATCTTCTGTGCAGCTGGGACTATAGGTGTGAGCCACCACACCCAGCTCATCACATCACTTTTGTGGACCAAGGAAACGGCAGCACTCCATTGCCACACACTGATCCTGCTTCTTCAGAGCCAGCACTAAGTCCTTCTGACTGACTAGCTTGGGTCACCTTCCTTCTTCAGCTCAGAAGCATAGGTGTATGAGGATCTGGAAATGACCTCTGATGCCCAGATGGAAGAACTCAGATGTTAGGCTTGGTACACATGATCATCACCCCGGCTCCCTCAATAGAACCTCCCGCTCAGGAGGGAGAAGCAGAGTTGCCTACTCTTTTCCATTGAGGAAGAGCAAACTCAGTAACAGCCCATGCTTATTCTCACCCAGGTTTCCATCTGGATATCTGTCTGTAAAGTTCTGTGGGTCATTTTGAGCATAGTGTATTGCCCAGGCTTTCACAGTTTAGCACTTTTAAACTTGTGTGAGGAGTCTCATTTGCAGAGTCGTGGAACAGATGAGAACAATTAGTACTTACCAAGCTTCCAGCCAGACAATGACTTTAGGAAGAAACTGACAATTTACTCAGTAGACACACTGAGAGAGGCAGAAAGGTGAGCCTTTTCAGATAAGTTTTAGTATGTCCTTTATTTCACTTTAGTTGGGTTTTGCATGAAATGAAATATTGTGATCTCTTGCTTTGATTGCTTACAATTTACCATCTCTTCCCAAAATAACAGCCCGTGAGTTTAGCCTGAGAGCACATGAGCTGATAATAGATCCCCACCCCGTCCACAAGAAGGTGATTGGATGTTGGTCTCAAGAAACTTCCGTGACATCTGAGATGTCATTTTGAATCTATCCAGATTTTCACATTCCAATGATAGCACATGTTAGAAGAGCATATGAAAAGCGACAAGGTCAAAAATGTACTTTCTCAGTGAAAGAGGAGGACGACGAGGAGATGCCTAACCTCACAGCCACCAGATGTGCTTTTCCTCCAAATGACTGGTAGTGTTGGCTGAGTCACGTGGAGCTTGCTTGGGGAGGATTCTGAAAGGCAGAAGAGAGGCTTCGCTCTCATATACATCTCCCCACTGGACTGCAGACTCCTATTAACCAACATCCCCATCCTCAGCTCCATTGGCAAGTCTCTGGTTTCTCAAACTTCACCTGCCCCAAAACAAACTCCTGATTTTCCCCAGTAGTTGTTGCCCTCTCAGTCTTTCCCATCTCAGTACATGGCAACTCTGCCCTTTCAAGTCACTCAGGTAAAAATCCTTAATCCCCTCACACTTGTTTTTGTCTCCCAGGCAACATTTAATCCATTAGCAGGTTCTGTCTTTATAACATATTTGCAATCTGAATGCCTCCCACCATTACCTCTGTCATCATTCTTACACAGGGCTCTGTAAGTCTGGGTGGCTTCCCTGGTCCATCCATTGGGTTCCTACAGTCTTTTATCCATCCACTCGCTGTAATGATGATCCTTTAAAAGGATCAATTCACATCTCGCCATGCTGTTGTTCCATAGCTTACATCGGCTTCCCATCTTACTCAGAGTACAAGGCTCCAAGACCCTACACAGTCTGGTCCTGCTCCCTCTCTGACCTCCTATTTTACTACTCTGCCCTATGCCTGTGCCTCTCTAATCACAGGACGGTTCTTCTGGCTTTCCCTTAAGTAACCAGGCTTGCTGCTACCTCGGGCCCTTTGTACTTGTTCCTCTCTCTGCCTGGAAAGCTCTTTGCCAGGAAAGCTCTTTGCCAGGATATTTATTCAGTCTTTTCTTCAAATGTCACAGGAATAGGATTAGCAAGGAGCCTGATTCCTCAAAAGAAGTCACTGGCTAAGCCAGCAGGAGATCACTGATGACCTTTAAAAGGACTGTGGCAATCAAGTTGTAAAAGAGGAGCCAGGTCGTTTTTCTGACATTCTGTATCCCTTGCTGGACTGTGTGCTGTTTGGGTTCAGTGCTGATGTCTCATTCACCCTCATGTCTCCGGCATCCTTCACCATGCCTGTAAATGCTGAGGCACCCTATCAATGTTCATAGAATGAAGGCAGGAGTCTTAGTTTTAAATAATTGGTTACATTAAAATATATTAAATGTATGGATGTTTGGGATTGCTGTGTCAGTGTTTTTTGGAGAATATGCTTGAAAAATAATATCTGTGCCTTCATTGCAGACCAGTGTTAAATGTGACACAGTGTTAAAGGTGTGGTTTAGGAATTTCCAGTGCACATAGGTTGGATGGGAGGGCTGAGACCATCCTCTGTCTCTTAGCAAGATAAGAAAGTTCATCTCTGCTGGTATGTAAACTAGCTCACTTCCATGTTTAAATCCCCCTTATAGACACTGGAAGAGTTATTTAAATTATTTAATTTAATTCCAAAGCTATTCTTGGAATCAAGCAAAAATCTTACTGACTTTAGGAAGAGATATATAATAGGTAATTCAGACAGTTAACAGTTGGTGAAAAAACACTTGGAATATGTGTTTAATTGGGCTTAACCTTCACCTCCTTTTCTTTTCTTCCCCTGAGTTTAACCCCCTACACAGGAATGGCATTTCTTCTTGTACTCTGGACCCTCTTTCTGGCTCTGCCCTCTGAGGCCCTTTCCTAGTCACCAGCTACAGAGGTTGGCCTTCCTGGAATCTCTTTATTCTAGAGCCTACTGCACCAGCAATAACTTCTGCTTTCCTCTGCTGTCCGAGAACTGTGTGAAGGTCACCTTTGCAGCATGGACCTCTATGCCATTGGCCAGGAAGTCTTGTCAGGACTCTGCAACCATTTCCAGCATTGCTCTAAACCGGTTCTTCCTGAAAGCAATTGTGATGTGTGGCCTATTACCTGGGTCAGTCCCCATAGGCTTTTTCACTTGCCCTGATGTCTACCATGTTTATCTAATGGGAGACATTTACCTAAATAACAGTAAAAGCAATATCATAAGTGTGATCGAGAATCAGCGACTCTTCCAGGAGTGTTAGGAATTCAATCCAGACTTCTACAAAGGAGGATTTTTCTGTGATCCAGTGTACATGCTTAACTGTTATGTACTATCCAGACTCATTGTACAGACATCTGCTGAGTGCTGCTTGGGCTGGGTGTAAAGGGGGTGGGGAAATGGAGAGATGAAACATGGTCCACATACCTGCAGAATGCCCACAATTCACAGATACAGATAAAGGTATGGACAGGTCTCCTGCTTTAATGCAATATATTCAGGTCTGAACAAAGTGGAGATTGGAAGGGACTGATGTTGCCTGAGGCTGTACAGAAGACTGGCAACAGAAAAGGCAACTCTGGTTTTCAAAGAGGAGCAGGAGTTTGCTGGGAGGAGAAGATTGGGAAGGGCAATCCAGCTAAAGAAAGCATCTTTGTAAAGCCAGAGGCAAAGATAATCACAGAGGACCTGGAAAGGGTGCTGGCAAGGCACTTAGAAGCTGGGTAAGGCTAGGTTCTATCATGGAGGATTTTGGAAGCCACATTGAGATGTAGACCTGATTTGGTAAACAAAAATGAACGGTCTAATTTGATCACACAGGGAAGGGACAAAGTAGCTGGTTTTTCAAAGATAATACTGGCTCAATTGTGGAGCAGACAAGGGGGACAGTGCTTCTGTTATACCCTTCTCTGCCCATGGCCTACCACACTGACCACACTGAGGAGACAACTCTTAGTGAGAATGAGGGCATAGTGTAGACAAAGTGCAATCCCATCACTTGTTCTGCAGGTTGTTACACTAAGTTGGAGACGAAAGCTCCTTGTTCCTGTGCAGAGGCCCTCAGTAGGAGGCTGTTTGTAATCAGGCCTAAAATTACTTCATTACTGGAACCTGTGTTTGATCTGTGATTAGGAACTGAATGAAGAAATCAAGTAATCAACCACTAAAATTGTAACCATAAATTGTTCTATAAACAACCAGCTTCCCCTGTGTCTCCCACTCCAAGCAATGAACTTGAAAACAGATGTTTTTCCAATTGTTTTTTGCCCCCATGGGTTTTAGCCAGTACTTCTGAGCTTTGCACAAGTCAGAGAGGAATGCCTGCCAGCTAGCTACAATACCCCCCCCCCACATCTGGATCACTTGTATTGTACCTTGTCAGACTAAGACAAGACACCCTGGGAGTGTCAAACTGTTAAAAAATATGCAGGTTATTAGGATTCGTCCAGTGAAGGTGAAAAGGTTTACTTTGAACAGAACTAAGGAGAAGCTGCCTGGTGTTCAAGATGAAGAATAAAGGAAAACTCCTCAGAGATGGTTGCCTTTTGAATGATTTGTTGGAAGTAGCTTTTGTCCTGAAGGGTTTTCCTCTAGGCCAAAAGCATTCAAGCCCATAGAGATGCATATTTCCTTAGAACCACTTTAAGGCTTATTGACACTCTCTTGTCTGGTTCTACACTGTGCTTCCTCTTCTGGACATCTAATAAATAGTCATAAATTCTAAGTAAGACCTAAATTTCACTTTGGCAAGACTGTAACAGCAACCAGGCAATAATGTCACATGTAGCAACTGTGTAAGAAAAGTGCAACCACAACCTACCTTGTTCCCAGAATGCCTAAGGAATATGAGACAGGGCAGCCTGTCAATCATTTCTCCTTGCTAATCGTTTTTCCTGGGTTAGGAGGGTGCCTAGAGATGCTGATCAGGTTTGGTTGTCTTGTGTTGTCATGTCCAGCTCAAAACACTCAGCGATCCTAACATGAAAGGGTCATTTCTGCCCAACCTTTCATTCCACAAAATTAAAGTTCATAGAAGTCAGTCACTTCCTTTAGTCATCAACGGAAGCAGAGCTAGAGTCAGGTCTGTCACCCAGGGGTTTCGTCCTATTAGACAGCCCTTCACCTGTCCCCTGGGAAGAATTTCAGTAGGCCAGCCATAAACTGGCTCTTTCACAAAAATTCACTTTCTAAGTATGCATCCTTGACACACTTAGTGTAACACCACCAACTCTAGCTCACCCTTGCATAGATAACACTTTACAGTCGGCATCTTGAGTGTAACTGCCAGTGTTGTGCTGGTGGCATTTTAAACAACTGTTGTAGAAGAGAATCCCGTACCCAAGGAAGAGTATGAATTTCTTTTTTGAAAAGAGAACCGAGGAAGATTTTCATAGTTTTCAAGTGTCACAAAATACTGTTCCTAAGTTTTCCACCCATTTGAAAATATAAAAACTACTCTTAGTTTACAGTCAATACCAAAAAAAAAAAAAAAATGCATCGGTGCTGGAAGTGTAGCTCAGTTTTTTCTTACTATTTCCCAAAGATTTGTGAATAAAAACTTTAAAATACTCTCCATGTGAAATCAAAGGAGCCCAGAATTGGAATGGACTTAAGGTGCAGTGAGCAGTTCTAGGAGGCAAGCAAGTAGAAGCCTCTAGGTCAGGGATAAATGCTGATAATGGGTTTCCAGATGCTTCTTCTGAATACTAAAAACACCAGAAAGAAACTGGTTACTGAGAAAAAGAAGAGAAGAGAAAGGGAACCAGCGAAGGAGAAAGGAAGGAAAAAGGAAAAGACTAAGGAAGAAACTTCTCTGTATGGGAAACTAACAAAAGTTATGTCTCTTTTTCCCAAACTCACATTCTCCAGGGTAAATAGCTGATATTTGAACAGAAAATCCCTAAATCTCCCAGAACTTCAGTTACTTTCTGCTTGGAAGTGAGTACCTTGGGAAACTGAAGATTCTTTCCATCTCCTAGGGAAGTTGCCAATTTAGGGTTTTACATTCGGGGTCAGCAAATTATGGCCCTGGGCCAATTCCGGTCCATTGCACACCCTCCCTCTCAGGACCTTATACATGCTAGGCAAGCACTCTAGCCATGACCTACACAAACAGCCCCATTGCTTTTTTTTTTTCTTTTTTTGGTATGGACTGTAAGCTGAGAAAAGCTTTTATATTTTCAGATGGGTAAAAAAAAAACCTTAGGAACCCTATTTTGTGACCCTTGAAAATTATATGAAATGCAGATTTCAGTGTCTGTAAATAAAGATTTGTTGGCCCACATTCTCACCTTAATTTACATGTGTGTGCTGTTCCACACCAGCAGAGTCTCCAGATCCGAAAATACTTCCTATCTGGCCCTTTATATAAAAATGTGTGTCAACCCTGCTTTCATTTGAAGCAGCTTCACAATCTAAAAGAGTTAAATAACTTTCTGTGGGGTCCAGCTCTTAACCAGAGGGGCATTCGGACAGTGGAGACTCTGGGTCAACTCAATTCAAGGACTTGCCCTTTTAACGGCTGTACTTTTGGAGCAGGTTAGAAAAGTGCAATCTTCTGCGTACAGTCTAACTGTAAATTAGGTTCTACAGAGGTATGTCAAATGTTTGCATTTGCTCAAATGAAGTTTCCCAGTAATTCCCAATGAGATTAAGGAGAAATTTTATCATTTGCCCTTTGTAACCAACCTGCTTCATAAGAGCCAGAAGCAAGCAATTTGGGATCTGCAGACTGTTTGAGGGCACATTCGGAATCAATTACCTGTACTTAAAGCCTGACTAGTTAACTCAACAATTTGACTTTAAAAAAGAAACCTGTAGAATGAACAGGGAGACTAGGGAAGGATGGGGATGGGAGGATAAAAAAAAAAGAGCAATGAACGGTGAATTCGATCAATGTACATTATATGCATGTATGGAAATGTAGCAGTGAAACCCTCTGTAATTAATATATGCCAGCACAACTTTTTAAAAGTTGTAAATTCTAATAGTTCCACAGCAACCGCTTTGCTATTAGATAGGTTATTTGTGCCGATTTCTAGTTAATTATTTAACTATTCATGGTGGCATCTCCCAGAGTTCAAGCAGGAATTTAAATGCTCAGCTAAAGCTTCTCTCTGTACCTCTTCACTAAGGATGAAGGAGGGTTGGTCCTGGCTTGGGACAGATACCCAGGAGATAAATGCAGGACCGAGAATCAGCACTAGAAGGTGGGGAAGGACACATTTTGTACCTTAGGACACTGAACCTGTGAATTCATTTCTCGGGCTATTTAAAGACATTGATGAACTGTCATTGAAGCCCATACATTTCAGGCCATTTTCTGTTTTCTGCTTGTTTATTAAGCACTTGTATTAGCTGCAGCTTAGTTCTAAGAGAAAAAAATGAATTCTGTGCCTAGCTGAGATTTATTCAGCTCCCTAAAAGGACCAAGGTCCTTTCAGCTTCGGATTTCCATCACTGACTCTTTGAACTAGATTACTTTAATGAGTACTATACTTTGTAATTTTCCCATTAGTTTCTTGTATTTTGAATCAATAGTTTCATACTATTATGACCTTACATTTCCTTTATGCTTCCTTTTGGAGATCTTGCTGTTTTTCATGGATTTCTGCCACTCTCTTGCTTTGGGCTCTTGCGGAGTCAAAGAGAAGAGTTCCCTCCACCCCCAATCCTCTGGTCTTTCTGTTCTGTTAAAAACATCAAAACCAGCTTAAATTTGTATTTTAGGAGGCTTATCTGAAATCAAAACAGAGTTATCTTCCAAAGAGTCTGGTTGCTAGACTGAAGATTTGTATGAGGATTATCAGAAATGCCGCCTTACGTCTTCTGTTTGGGCAGGTTACAGACAATGCAGCTTTCATCATGGTTTCTTATATGCCACTGATTTAAATTTCAAATGTTTCACCTGAATACTCTAGAAACTATCATTTAGCTGATAACCTTGAATGATTTCTAGTCAGCCATTCCTTATCCCAAAGGAGTGTCACTTACGATGAAATTCATTCAGAGAAGTATTGATCTGTCAGTCATCACACTCCATTGACTCTCTCCTCCCCCAAGAGCTGGAAGAGTGTCCTTCATGGGGCCAGAATGTTCCTATTGCCTCTAGGTACAATTGTTCATTCAGCAAGGGCCTTCCTTAAGCCAGGCAACACTAGAAGGTAATGAGGCTACTGTTTGAATATAGCATAACTTGGGCAACCCAAATGAGCCCTGGCTCTCCTTTTACTTTTCCATTCCTTTTCCCAGGAGAAAGCAATAAGTTGAGGCGTCCATCAGAACCCTTCCTCTGATTCTGAGTTCCTTAGGGGAACATGTCCTCAACTTCTCTTCCAGATAGTCCAGAGAAACACAGGGGACAAGTGGATAGAGGGCATCCAGGCAGCAGGATGAAGTAGCCCAAGATGGGCAGAGAAGGAAAAGCCCTGAAAACAGTAGGCACAACTAAGGACATGTGTGTGCCTACAAGAGATGCATAAAGCCCAGATTCATATAGACTAATTATTCTTTTATTTCCCATGAACATGCTATGACTGAACTTTAAGGAGCAAGAAAGAGGGTTCATTTAAATACAATATTTCAGTTCAGCAATTTGTTTGAGAGTAGGGAGCACATAACAGATAGATCTCTGTATCACCAGTATTTTGCCTATAACAGGTAGTGAGTTTGTTGTTGAAACAACAGTGATCAGAGCTGTGAACTTGTACCATAAGGCTTATACCTCTATATGTAAAACCAAAAACCACCACCACATTTTAATTACAAAATAATTAATGCTGTTATACTCTGCTACTTCCCATGTATTATGACTCTATGAGGTTATGTGTCAAGATTACATTATTTTATCCCATGGTTCATTGTATGAATTGATGCATTTGAACCAACGGGATGCCTGGTGTGATGGCTTAGAGCAAGAACCTTAGATTTCCAATTCTTCATATGCCATTTCTCTTGTCAAGAGAATGAAATCAGGAGCTACATCGAACATGGTTGCTATTTGCAAGAGTCTAATTAATACCTCTCACTCCCTAATGAGATACTTCTTCTGACTCCATAGACAAGCAGAGCCAAGCAAGTGACGTCAGGAAGCCAGAGTGAATTATTGGGCTTGTGTCAACCAAAGCAGGGATGAAAAATCACCCCTGCGAACTTAATCCAGGAGCAATCAAAGGGCCAAAGTTTTAATTAGTGAAGGTAGTGATTTACATTTGCATTCAGCATCCAGAGACTCTGAACTGGTTTTCAGACTTCTGCATTTCCCTCGTTGTCCGACACGGGCTACGACAGTTAATGTGCTATTAAATAGCATTATATGTAATAGATCTTCGAAGGCACTAATCTATGAAACCATTTCCTCACCTGTCAACAGAACTCTCTATTACAGAAGTCAGTGAAAGAGCATTAGGTATGAAGAGCTTAATGGGGGGGGGGGATCACAGTTTGGTATCTGGTTCTTTCATCTACATCTGCTAAGAAAACTCATTAAACATTATCCAAGAATTCTGATATTAGGATTCATTGCTAGTCAAAGAGAGAATGGTGCTAAAGCATTTAGTGAATAAAAAATGCAATGGATTTATTTTTAACAAACATAGAAGATGTGATAGGTGGAATGGGGTGCTGACTTCTTCAACATGTTCAAACTGTCCGTGTTGCTGCATGGTTTAGTGTATATGTTTGTCTCCTATAGCCTATTCTCTTGACTCTGCCCAGTTGGGAGATGTCTTTGTCCTTTGAGGGTGGGTTGGATTTTGGGGATCAGCCAAGTGTCATATGGTTGAAGTATGACTACATCAGCAGGAATGGTAGTTCTCACATGTGTCATAGCTGCCCGTGAAGACAGTTACCAGGGAACAGCACTGGAAATGTTGTAAATGCCAGAAGTACCGTTGGTGTCTGTAAATGGCCTTTCCAGGTAACAACTTTGAGAGGACCAGCATGTACTGTGGATAACATAGGCCCTGGTAGGCTTGCTAAAGATCTGTTTCAAGACTTTGTCACACCGACTACACTGACTCGTTTGCCAAGTAACTTTCTCCTTCCAAAAATCTGGATGGAGGTACCATCTTTCACAAGTATAAATTTACAAAAGTCTAATTAATACCTCTTACTTGCTAATGAGTTACTCCTCTTCACTGTGTAGACATGATGCCAGAATTCCCTAAGTGAATTATTGAGTTTGTGACAACCTAGACTGGAATGAAAAATCACCCCAGTATATTTAATCCAGGAGCAATTAAAGGGCCAAAGAATTAATTAATGTAGGTTTTAATTTGTTCAGGTTCTGAAGAGGGAGCCTCTTTGTTTGCTCTGGTGCCCTCTTGTGTGTCCTCTTTGATTACACCCAAATACACCTTTGGAGAAAGATAACTATTGCCTTACGTTGTTCCTTTGTAACCTATAGGCTCTGAGTCTGCAAAGTGTGTCAAATTGTTGGATTTACAGTTCTGGGGAATAAGCCAGTGCCTTGCCCCAGGAGTCCTGAACAAAAAAATGAGAAAAGACCCAAAGGAAATCAGGAGTATGCCTTTCCATAAGCTTTGGGTGAGTCTCCCTAGTCCCAAAAGGATGGACACAACAGATACAGTCACTGATGTGGGGGCAGGGTCCAGGCAGATAAGCAATGCTAGGGAAGGGGTTGCCAAAGAAGTCCCCAAATCCACGGACACAAGATGGCCAATGATCACATGGTTTGGTCAGTCACTAGTCAAGGCCTATGTTCCAATTCATGCTTCTGCAGAGAGACTAGAGTTTTTCACTCTCTTCCCCAGGATAAGGTTCGATGACAGATAAACTGTCCCTGTACCACACTGTCTTAGCTTAGCTGCCACTGGCTTACCTTGTGAAATGCTATCCTGTGTGGCTATCAAAAGCTAAATGAATGTGAATTTTGCTGAATGGGAATTTTATCCCAATCAACTTGAGTTTCTAAAACGTCTCTTGGCTGGGCACTGGTGACTCACACCTGTAATCCTAGCTACTCAGGAGGCAGAGATCAGGAGGATTGCGGTTCGAAGCCAGCCCAGGCAAATAGTTCATGAGACTCTATATGGAAAAAAAAAATCACAAAAAGGAAGAGCTGGTGGAGTGGTTCTAGGTGTAGTCCTTGAGTTCAAACCCCAATATCAAAAACCAAAGTCTCCTGATAGATATAGTGAGATAGATAGATAGATGATAGATATTTATACCGATCTATATAGATAAATGTAGAGATAGAGATAGGTAAATATATATATGATGTGTCCAGTTGAGAATGCTTCTGTATCTCCTATAAAATGAGTCTTAGATTTGGTGCTAAGAATATGTTTGACTCTCCTGACAGAACTGTATGCTCATCCTTTTTATTTTTATTCATAAGTTGACAATGCTATTACCCAGCATGCTTCCTTTATGGCCTTGGTTGCTAGGAAACTCAAAGCTAGCTCCAACACTCAATTTCTGTAACCTTGCTGCCCAGGCTTTTGTAAAGGAGTCTTTCTCCTCTTTAAAATCTTTCTGTTGATCCTGTTTTGCCCAACATCATATTGTTAGTGCACTCTAGGAAAACCTACCTCAAATTGGGAGTAATGGTTGGGACATAAATTACAAAAAAAATATTATTATGGTCTACTCTGGGACAGTTTGACACCAGTCTGTGTTCTTGCCATCCCATGCTACTAGCTCTGACCTGGTGTTTCTTCCAATTAACTGGGTTTCTGTTAGTTACAACACCCCCCTCCCATTTTCACACTAAAGCTAATGCTTTTCCCCTGTATTCATCTTTAATTATAATTTCTCTATATCCTCAAGTATCAAAAAAGGTGGAGGAGGGCATTGAACAACATGCATCCCTCTGTAATTTTTTTAATCTCTGAAGTTGGTTGTATAAAATCGTTAAGAAGGAATTTTCTGGCTGCTACCATGGCTCACACCTGTAATCCCAGCTACTTGGGAGGTGAAGATCAGGAGGATTATGGTTTAAGGCCAGCCAAGGAAGAAAATTTAGTGAGACCCCATCTCACCCAATAAATCTGGGTATGTAGTAGTGTGCTTCTGTCATCCCAGCCACAGGGAGGCATAAATGGGAGGATTATGGTCCAAGCCAGACTGAACAACAACAAAAAAACCAAGATCCTATTCATGAAATACCTAAAGGAAGACAAAAACAAAAGAAGGAAATCATCCCTTAATCCAGAACCTACTTTCATTATTGTTGCTGTCTCACTTGACCGCCAGATTTTGGCTATTGCTTGACAGAATTAAAAATAGACTCTGCCCTCCCTATGTGCTCGATCTGACCAGTCTATATCAGAAGAGATAGAGTCTCAAGAAACAAAGTTTCTGTATTGTGTCCAGAAACAAAATCTGAATTGCTCAGAGCCATGTCTGCCAGCTGTTGGCTCCCATGGTTTTCCATAGGTCCTGGATAACCTTTCTCTGCAAGTTTGGATGGTTGGACTATGTGCCCTGACAGGGTCTGAGTGAGTTTTGCCATCCTGGCAAGGAGGAAGTAAAGGAAATGTCCCCTTAACTTAAACAAAACTCCCACCGTGACTTACAAGGGTTGAGAAGAGCAAGAGAGTCTAAATGGATATTTTTAAAAAGAAACAACAACAGAACTTTTTGAGAGTAAGAAGGTCTTTCTCTCCCTCTGGGATTTTATCTCCCTTTTGAATTTCTGGAACTTTAATGCTGAACTGTTCTCCCACAAGCCATAGACTAGCTGAGAATGTCAAAGGTAACTTTAATAAATTGCTCTGAACAAAGCAGAAAAACATAATTAGCAAGGAAGTGGGAGAGGTCACAAAATCCATAATTCTAAGAATCCCAAGATAAGCATTGAATAACTTTTCAAAGGCTATTTCATTTGCCCCAAAGAATTGTGAATGACACTTTCAGGCAACTAGTTGGCTGCCTGTCTCCATAATTCTGGGTTTCTCTCAGTTAAATGCCATCTTGTTTCCCTTTAAGTGCCAACTCTGCTCTTCCTGGCTGGAATCTTCTGTACTACTTGCAAGGCTATCCCCTTCCAGATGCAATCTGAAGGATGGTCAGCCTCCCCAGGGGATGATGACTGACTGAAAATGTTGCGCCCCAGGGAAGGTTCTATCCTTTACAGCTTAAGTTATCCACCTATCTCACATAGAATTATTCTTTAAAGCTTATCTTTGAGGTGTATGGGCACATAATCCTCCAGTGAGAGGTGTCTGGAAGTGGTTTAAACCATCACTTCATAGATAAGTTTCAGTAACCGAGAAGACAGCCACTTTCTCACAAAGGTTGGGGGTGGCCAAGGACAGGGCAGGCCTTTCCATGGTAGCATCAGCTCCTGGCCAGTAATGAGGCCGTTCTCAGCAAGGCCTTTGTTCTTCACTTCTGCCTTTCATGCCTTTATTGCTGTAGTTGTCAACCTCTGCATTTCTCCATTTTCCCTAAGCCAAAAAATGGCCCTATTGAGAGAGAACATTGTGAGGGAGGTCCTCACTATAGGGAAATAGGTGGAGACCTGGTTCACTTCATTTTAAAGAGTTGATTAACCAGGAAACTGGTTGTCTAGTGGCTGGGGAAAACCAGAGGACTATTTTTTCAAACCCCAGAACCTATATCACAAAGAGGCAACAGAGATGACACCATGATGCTCAGGAAAACCAGGCCTTCTCAAGTGTTAAACAAGTGACTTGGCATTAGGCTGGTTTGAATTCTGATTATACCAGAGTCAAGATTTTCTTGAAGTTTGGAAGCCATATTGAGGGCCATAAGGTCTAGTTCTGATTTTGCACATGATAGAGGAACCAAACAAACAGAAATAATAATCAAAAGCACTTCTCGGGGAAATAATCATTATAATATATCAAATGTCCTTGGTGTGATACAGGATAGTGAGACTAATGGTACCACTCAGAACTGATCAGAAAACCACACTGGGAGAAAGCAACACGTGCCAGTTGGAAACCTAAGACACAGAACCGTCTTACAATCAGCCAATGAGTCTGTTACAATTGGAATGCGTGTGCCCTCAGATCCAGTTTCCTCTTTGGCTTCCATGAGTCCACCTTCTCATCTCTGGCCTGTCCTTAATCATCTTCCCTGGCTATTCTCTTCACTCTACATAGTCCCTCTGGGTAGTCCCTTCTACTCTAAGGTTTCAACTACTGCAGACTCCCAGATCTCTAAAGAGCATTCTTTTGCTGAGATTTCTATTTCCTGCTAAGTTCTGTATCCATATATCCAATTCCCAATGAAACAGCTCACCTGGGGCTGCCACAGGTATGCAAAATTCAACATAGCTCAAAACCAAATAAATCATGTTCTACATTCCTCTTCCCTCCAAAAATGGCCACAGTTCATTAATGTTACATCATCTTTGGCCCCAAGCTTTCTGCCTTGCTCTGTACTCCTTGTGGGCTCTGAGCCCTATTTTCTGTGTGCCAGCCAAGTTCTATCATTAAGTCAATGTTGCATCCTTAGGTATTTCCCTTGGATACATCCCTTCTTCTCTCCAAATCTTACTTTCTTATCTCTAAAGATCTTTCCCAGTTTCATATTTCTATGAGCCTTTCCCTTGTTTGGGTGGGATACAGTCAGTAAGTAGCCTTTATCTTTGGCTCAGCTAAGTGTCCTGTGTTTAACCACACTGATATTAAAAACGCAGGTGTATGAAGAGAAGTATATTGCTATAAATTATCCAATGGCTAACATTTAACAGTAATTAGTGAGTTATATGGAACAAGATGTGCTTTATTTTCATAAATTGTCAGAATTTGAATCTTATACAAGCATCCACACTAAAATAATACTGTTTTGTAAGTTGTAACATGACAGAAAGAAGCTGGCTGTTGAGTTTCACTAGGAAAAGAATAGTAAAAGTATCACCAATCAGGTAACATTTGCAAAGAAAGGCCTAACTTAGAACTAACATGCATTCAGAAATATGTGATGCAGGAGTAGCTTACAAATGAAAATATTCCCAAGTTTGAACTTTCCCTATAAATATAAATGAAAGTGTAAAAACTTTTTGGTTTAGAGGAGGTTCAATGCCATGACAGGACAGGTGGAAGCATAGTTTGGGGAACTTTCTTTTCCCTTGCTAATCCAGAAAGCATTTTCAACACCTTTTTTGACAGGGCCATTACAATTGGTCTCTAAGACTCCAGAGGCTCTGTTACATCCTGGGTACATTTGGCCCTTAGAAAGCATTAATATGCCAACTTTTCGTTTGTTTGTTTTTTAAATTTCTTTTTTTATTGTTTTATTGGTGATATGTTGTGACATTTACCAAAGTTCTTACAATATGTCATAGTTGAATTCATCCCTCCATGATTCTCTTATGTTTCCTCTCATTCCTGGAATGAGTCCCATTTTTTCCATTTTCATACATGAGTACAAGTATTTCCACCATATTCACCCTCCTGCACCCTTTCCTTATATCCTCCCCCTCCCACTGCTACCTGCCCCCCAGACAGGACCTGCTTTACCTTCCTGTTCTCCATTTTTTAAAAAAAGACATTTTTGTTTGTGTAAAATAGCTGTATAGGGTGTTTCATTGTGACCTTTCTATGTATTTATGTGTTATAACCTTTATTGGCTCATCCCCTCTACTTTTCTCCTTTCTACCTTAGTCCCCTTCTTATGGTGATTTCAACAGGTTTAAAATTCTATATTCATTCTTGTATAGAAAGTACATCAGTCATATTCACCTTCTTAACTTCCCTTCTTTTACCTTCCCTCTCCCATCAGTGACCTCCCCTTAGCGTGACCTGTTTTCCATA
The DNA here is from genome assembly GCF_047511655.1 of Castor canadensis. Taxonomy (NCBI): domain Eukaryota; kingdom Metazoa; phylum Chordata; class Mammalia; order Rodentia; family Castoridae; genus Castor; species Castor canadensis. The sequence goes on from NC_133405.1 coordinate 22,531,602, forward strand.
GTATTGCTTGTGTTTGTATTAGGTCTACATTCCACATATGAGGAAACATACATACTCCAACTTCAGCGACAAGAAGAGATTTGGATGCTCTTGGATTTTCACACCAACATTAGTTTGAAAGTTGGTGCTGAAACCCATGTTAAGATCAGAGGTCTTAGATAGGAGCAACCCTGCCTTGATGACCCAACTTATCCAAAATCCTCCAGTTAATACAAAGAATATGAACCCAGTTCTGCTGACTCCAGTGCCTAACCTTGCCCCACAACTCCAGGGCTACTTCCTGTTAGTGTGGCACTGCCATTCTCTGACGTATTTGAATCCCACTGGTTTTACTCTAATTGGGTTTCATATCTGTGGGCACTGGAGCTCAGAAATGGTTCTGCAAAAGGCTATTACTGGCTTAGGCAAGCAGTGTGACTTGACACAAGTCACTTGAACAAAAAAACTAAAGCCACATGACTCCAGTAATAAACTCCTAATGTAATATGTGTCAGTCAGCCAGTACAATTCAACAAACAGATATTAGAAACCAAATTTTTCAAGTATGGTTGTCAGTGAACTGGCATTGAAAACCTTCTGTGTGACAAATGGCACGAGACTTTGTGAACAGATATGAACACTGTCCTTGTCCTCCAAGTCAATATGTAACCTGCAGGCAGAGTGACCATTCTTGAAAATGCCCAGAAAGCGTATTGAGTAGAAAATAAAAATGAAGTGATAATTCACTAGGAAAAAGGACACTCTTCGTTTATATTATTCTGCTGTGTAAAATCAGAATCTCATTTCCCAAATACATAAGCTGACTTTTCTTCATATGCTACTTCCTGCTGCAGCAGTTGGCTCCTTGGGCTTTCCCTAAAAAGTTCCCTGAGACTTCTTTGGCCTACTCCGGGGACACCCTAATGTATAATGTTCACCAACTAGGCTCCAGTTGTGAATTTTTAATTATGCTAGATCATTTTCAGTAAATAGAACTGTGGGCTCAATTAACTCTCATCAGATCCAATTTTTGTCTCACCTGCTGTTGAGCTCCGCTCTGTGGTGTTCGCAGTAATTGTCACTTCCCCAGGAAAGAGGAGCACCTCCAGGGGTGGATGTGGGCTGCTCTGTGCATCTTCCACTCTGCTGCCTCTGGAGTCCTGCAGTGAGGGCGCTTTATCCAGTGGAACCTAATTGTGATGTCTGGAAAGCAGTGACAATGGATCCAGCTGCTTGTCCTCTCTATCTCTACAAAGGTGTCCATCCCGTACTTCTCCTAGGCAGTGGTTCTCAAAGTATGGCCCATAGATAAACAATGTCAGCATCACTAGAATTGTAAATTCTGAGGCCCTGGATTTGCCCCCAGGCAGACTGACCCCACACATAACTGTGGTGATGTTACTAATCCCTGGCATCTTTGTACCATCTAGGATACTAAGAGAGAGTGCCTGAGGGTGCTAGTTAGTGAAACAAGATGCAGAGACTGAGAAAGGAAAAGGGAATGGAATCATAGAAAAATTTTAGAGTGCATTTTAGCATAGTCCTTTATATCTGGTTAGTCCTTGGTAAGAAGGAACAAAAAAGAAAGCATGTGAACTGCAAGTGAAGCCTCAGCTAGAGTGTCCCCACACCAAGGTGACAACAGCATGGAAATGTACTTTGTGAAGTGTGTCTGTTATGGAAATGGGTTGACAATGCGTTCCACCCACCTCTCTGCACCCAGCTCCCCTTGTCATCTGTAAACAACCTGCCTGGACTAGAATAGTGGGGAGAGGCAGGTCAGGAGATTGAGATCAAGAAAGCCACAGGCCTACACAAGGATCAAGAACTGAACTTTCCCTCATTAACCTCAGCATTAATCTTTACACAAATAGGCTAACCGGCTCAGGCTCTCTTACTTGGACCCCTGGTAAACAAGCCTTTGTAATATACTTGCAAATCCTCATGAGTTGGGGTGAAAGTAAACCAATTCTGGTATAGGATGCCTCCTGAAACATTCGCTCCTTAATCACAATGGATCACTGGCCCATCAGATTTCACTGCTGATTTCCCAGCTTAGATCACCACTTTGGAGTCGTGATTATCTATCTGACCCTGCCTTTCTTCTTGAGTTTCGGTGCCATCTCTAATTGCCTACCAGATACTGTCCATCAATGCCCCAACGTGATATGCTCCCAAAACAATCATCTTGTTCTCTCACCCACATCCTTCTCTTTTACTGGCACAGCAAATTTGTTTCCCAGTCATCCAGCTTCCAAACCTTCTCAGCAGCTGTGGTTTAGCATTTACTCTCATTTGCCAGATGTAGTCAATCTTCAAGGTCTGTTCTATTTTCTTTCAATATGCCTGGCATGATTTCTTTCTTCTCACCTCCATAACTACTATGCTGTTCCAGGCTCCTTTCATATTTCAGGTTACAGTTACCCCAATCCTTCCAATCCCACAACTATGATTTTTGCTCTTCAACCACCCATCTAATAGAGGAGCCCAGAGCTAGACGTGAAGGCCATAAAAGTGTAATTGCCCTTCTAACTGTACAATAGAGTTCCATTGGCCTCTGGTAGTCTGTAATGAAGCCCACACTCTGGGAAAACATGTAAGTGATTAGCCAGCTTCAATGAGAAAATAACAAAATTTAGAAAACTGACTCATGTTCTCTCCTGACTCCAGTGGGACATTCAGGATGTGACCATCACTCTCTGAGCAGAAACAGCACATGCCAAGAGATGAGGAAAACAAAATAGCAACAACAACCAATGACGTCATTGCTCCAGTCTCTGATGCCCTGTGGTGAACTGTTAGAGTGAAAAGTTAGTGGAAGGACAGCGGGCAAGAGCCTGTGTGCGCCCGGGCTGCCTTTAGCCAAGGCTTTGCAATTACAAAGTAACTGTGAGCGTCTCTGTGAGTGGTTTACCTGATCTGCTTAATTCTTTTGCTTTGTTGGTGAGTCCTAAGACAGCAAGCAAGAAGTTAAATGCTTTGCTGGCAGCCAGGATCAGAACTCAAGATTCCTGAATAAATGCTTTGAGCTTATGAGAGATCAGAGTTACACTAGAATTCATAGCAATAACGATGAGCTTTCCCCTTCTCTAAAAATACCTCGATCGTTTTCCACAGTGAAACAAAGGGAAACCAGGGAGAGAAGTGTCTCATCTCAGGAACGGAACTTTCCTTGCTAGATGATTAACAGAAATGCACAGGACACTTACAGGAGCATGGGCTCTAATTTAGACACTTCAGGTAGAAGAAATGAAAATGAAAAAGTTTGGGACAGAGAAAGAAAACCACTCAGGACATCACCTAACAAGATAGAAAAGTGAAATACAGAAGCCTCATCAGCTTTAATTAAAGGAAATCAATATTTGAAGGGCCGTCTTACTCGGTAACAGAACAAGGGCAGAGGACTTCAGAAATGTGAGCCTCTTGGAAAAGAGAAAAGCAGGCTCTCCCAAGGAAGCAGTCATGATTTAAAAGCCTTTCAAAAGATTATCACTCGGTGCGTGGGTTGGAGAGGAGAGACTCAAGCACCTGTTGGGGAAACCGACTAGATGAGCTTGTATCCCTGCTAGAGTCATTGTGTGTTAAGAGTATTTCCTCAACCTGGGAGCTTTGGGGAGCCTAGAGTTGTCTCTAGGAGCAAAGAGCAGCTGCTACTTCCCCCAGAGAGACTTGAAACAACCTCTCGACAATAGCTTGGGTTTCCTCTCCATTATCACTTGCATGAACACACATTAGAAAACATTAAGAGCTATATAATTGCAACAGATTTATTATTACTCAGAGGTACTGTCCAACCACCCAAGAAGCTTGCTTGAGTCTTTCAGAGCAACATAATAGTCAGCCACAGTAACTAGAATTCAGTTCTCCCAGACCAGTCCTCTTCTGTCGTGGAAGATATGTGACATGTGTCCTGCTCTCCCACTGGCTTCAGACAATGGAAAGCCATCATAACAGTCTTTTTCACTGAGCCCAAACCAGTCTTATTTGTTTAACAACTAATCCATTGCAGTAACTAATCCATTCATGAGACTCTGGCCTTTTAAACACTCCACCCTCTCCCAATGCATTGCTTTGGAGACCTCAGCATGAGTTTTGGTGAGGACAAACCAGATTGAAACCACAGCAAGCACGAACCTAAAAGCTAGTTGAAGATACAAACAATAGAATATAAGCAACAATACAGGTACCACATGCTAACTGCCAGAAAAGATATATAGGCAAATCAGCATCATAGTGCAACCCCTTCTGAAACACAGTTTCAATTTCCTAGGACTCTGAAAATTAATTTTTAACAGGCATCAGCTCCTCAAATAGTTTCTCTACAGAACGATAGGAGCTTGTGCAAGGAAATGTCTAATTGATCTGCAAACATGGAGCAAGAATTGTCATCCAAAAATGAGAACTCCCAGGGAAGGGGTGCATTACCTCAGATTTTACAGTAGCAGAAGCTAACGAATCAAAAATGTAAGGATGAATCGGAAATGAGGTCATCTGGGAAGATCTATCTCTGCCATCTCTGATCAGGACAACACTGGAGTATAATCTCCCACCTGGCCTTAGAGAAGGTCATGTTTGCATGCCTGAAGTCTCCTCACTGGTTCTTGATCAATTGCTGATAAGTCTAGTCTTTGCAAGGAGGCTGTTCCTGCAAGCAAGGCATGGCGGGTAACAGACTGGGGTGCTGTTTAAGAACCTCGTTCATGAGGTTCTTAAATCTAAGAAATTAGTGACTTAAGTGGGTCAGGATCGGAATAGCCAAACAACTCTTAGGAAAGGCCTACAGGAGATTTCCCAGGTGCCAATAGTCCTCACATCTACAGCACCCTTTTCCCTCTAACTGAGGCAGCCTAAAATTAGGGAGAGTCCGGGACGCATGAAAAAATATTACATCTCAGATTAACCATGCTTTGGCGCAGGAACCGCCCTCACCTGGCCAGGAACTGTTCACGCCCCTTCCCACTCATTGATTATTGGATGGGAACCACCTGGTTCTCCCTTCCCGTAGATTAGCATAAACTTTAAAAGCACCCTGAAAAGAGAAGCATGCTCTCTCTGCCTGCAGATTCCACCTGGGCTCCACCATGCTCCCTTTTGCATTTCCCTTCCCTAACTTTTAATAAACTCCATTTATACGCACGTGTCCTGCCATAGATTCTTCCACACGGGGCAAAGAATTTGGAAGTCTTCTGATCACAGACTGCACCACTGTTGTTAAGATAACCATCAAATACAGGGGCCCTTCTCTTTTCCCATCGCTATTCCTCTCGTCTCTTTCCATCCACCCCAATGCTCAGGCTATCCATGTGCAGGAATGCCATGTTGCACAAATCGAGGCCAGGATGATAGATGGCTGTGTCCCCTAGGACAGTTAAAAACATCTTACTTCCTTCTTTACTAAGAATGCAACTTTAGAATATGTCAGGAAGTATTTGCACTCTGCCTTGACTCAACTGGAATAATAAAAATAGATAATAGTTTTTGAATGCTGCCTGTAAAAATTAAGTTTTAAGAATTTTAGTACTAGTATCGCTGCAGAAGTACATTCTTTTCTTGGATCTGAGATTAATAAATTCCCAAAACAGCTTACAAAATACTGTGGGAAACATGGAGGTATACTGCTGTTCAGAAAAGCTGCCAGGCGTGGCTTCAACCACTAGGTTCCTATCTCACAAGTACCTCTGAGACTTAGGGGAAAAATCCAGATAAGAATGGATCTGATCGCCATTTTGGTCAAGTACACTGGACACCAATTTAGTATCAAATTATTCACTAGGAAACATTGAAAATGCTAAAGAGTTGGGTGTGTCCCAATAATACTGCAGGATTTTTCTTTTGCACTTTTGTCACATTGGAGCCTATAAAAAAAGGCTTACTTGATTGCTATTGAGGACAGTCCACCAGGCAGACAGAGAGAAAGGCTGCCATTCATTAACTTTTCCTATCAGAAACTCACCTGAAATTGTTTTCACAGGCTTTGATGAGGCTTGGTTGTGAGGCACTAGAAGGAGGAAAGAATCTTAATTCAGAAGAGGATAGGTGATCGGGTGGGGTGGAGGAAGCTTGGTCCCATACCCTCTTGGATTTTAGCCACAGCCTTTGAGATTACAATTTAAAGACAAGAGAAAAGTGAAGAGGGCTGACAAGTGGTCCAGGGACAGATCAAAAGAATGATAACTGGGGCCGGTCTGTTTCAGATGCCTCGGGAAGGAACCAGCTCTAATTCAAGGCGACCCCCTCCCCAATCTCATATACCTCAGATTACACTTCATGTACCTTGGAACAGGCAGGGTTTATTCCTGTAAGTCCCTGGAATTGCTGGATATTTCAGTGACCTGGAGGCTTGGTGACATCTTAATCTTTGGGTCCTTGACCCATGACTTTCCAGATCCTTGAAGCTCCCAGGAGTCTGCAGTTGCAGTGTTTTGTCTTTATCTCTTCTGAGGTACTTCTGGAAAACTCGAAGTCCTTCATTTCATTTTTTCAGATCTCTTTCTGTCTCAGTGTTTGAAAACTATAGTATCTTGTCCCGACTTATCTACCCATCTTGGATCTTTGGGAGTAACAATGACTTTTTCTGTCAATGTTCAACAGACTTTTCGTTCTATACAACAGTCCTTAGTATATCTACAAAATTACCCTCCTAAGATCTAAGCCTGCCACAAATTCTTCTTGCCCCTCCCCTTTCTGATATATTTTCCTGGTGTGAATGGATCCGTTATTTGCACAGAACAAACATTTTGAGTTATTTGATTACTTTCACACCCAGTCTTGGTGCCTTCCCTTCCCCGTGTGATTTATCCTTAAGAATGTTTTGTTTTTATTCCCCTCAGATCTGCACTTGCCAGATTTGTCAGTAGTTCAAAGGGTCCTTATTCCTATTGTTTAAAGGCCTGATGCTCCAGAAGCGCCCACCTCCAGAGCAAGAGTTAATGATAATAAGGCTGCCACTGCCAGCTGACAGTTTTCCCCGATGTCCTTCGGTGCCCTGCAATGAGCTTAAACACGGTCACTTGTAATGCAGATTATAGAGGACCCTTTTGCCCAAAGCACAGATGTGAGAATTTAGCGGTGGGAGTGGGTGTTGTTTTATTCAAAAGCATATGGATGTCTGAATTTAGAGTCTCAGAAAGCATTAAATGACCACCTACTCTGAGCCCAGTAGTGTGCACGTGACACATGAAAAGGCCCCTGGTTTCAGAATGCTTCCAGGCAAATTTCCAGCTGGCTGCTGGGAGGGGCTGGAAGAAGGGCTCAGCAGCCAGTGGCCAGGATGTGGAAGTGAGAATGCTGGAAACCCACTTGTATTTTATATCTGTATCATGTAGCGTATCTCATCCTTCGCCTCACTGACCTTCTGAAAGAGCATTTTGAATTCTGCCCAGTGAGAATCTTTTGTTCAGGTTTTGGTATTGTCCGTTAATCTCAGAACTTGGTTCTGGCTGAAGAAGATAGCTGGTGATGGGCCCAGGTCTGGCTAAGGAGGTCTCACGAAGGATAAGAATTACCCAGTCCTGGGTAAATTCTTTAATCCCCGTTGAGTATGTTGCCATATTCTGGTACATCAGTGAGCTGGTGAGTCAGGGGGAAAACGGTTCCCACACTGAGCAGGTTCCCAGCACTTCATCCCAGCCAGCTGCTCACACCTTCTCCAGGATAGAACTCATGCCCATTCTCTCCAGAGCCTCCCCCCAGCAGCAGAATCAGAGCTCAGCTTCACGCCGCCCACTTTCAAAGCCTGCTGTCCCACCTCCTGGACACTGAATCCTAACCTCTGATCCTTTGGCAATCTGTCTGACTTCCTGGTTAGCCTTTGTCTGTACCCACCCATCTTTGTTCCTTTGCAACCACCAGGAACTCCTCATTATCTCCTGCTCCAGTCACATCCTTGTGGCCGTTGACGCAATGGACACAGAACAGAATATCATTCATGACCTCCTGACCCACATATAGAGACAGCTACATGCAGACAATTATTTCTGAGATACTTAAAAAATTCTTAACTATGTAAAAAGCTCTCTGAGACAATATTCTGTAGCGTTGGAAGGTCCTGTAATACACCTTGAAAGCCAAAATAGGCACTTTTCTTGTCTACCTTTCTCTTTTTATAAGAGCTTGTGCTGACATAGATCTCACTAACAGAAACAATATTTCTGATGAAATCAGGATAAATAATTCCACACACCATCAAGTGGCGAGAGAGGTTTCGAATTTGTTTCCATGGAAATGTGAAGATGAAGTAAAGTAATAATTTCAAGGCAGAGCTGCTGAATTGAAGATAATGGTAAAATAGTTTGATAAAGGAAATAAAGTAATCAAGGAGACTCCAATCAATTACTCCTTTTTGTTTACCTTGAGGTGATTAATTTGTCTGCGTTTATTAACCTGATGAGATTAAGCAGACCTTCCTTGTGATTTATTTCGTAATTGTTTCCAAGGTTTGACATAAGCTGTGGAGTTATTGGAGGTGGAGAGTTAAATTCAATTACTCATGAAGCAGATGAAGCTTCTCCTGAAAGAATATCTGAATTCATGGCCTTCCCATGTAACATTATGAGTGAAAATTATTAATTCATCTGATAGTATCTCCCAAAGACTTTTCGAAGTCGTTTGGCATCCATTTACTTCACTGAAAGTCGGCAGCATCAGAACTGATCTTATAATGCATAGAATACAGTGGCTGGAAGTAAAGGATTTAATGTTAAAGATGAATTATTTTCTATTCCCCCCCACACACTGAAGCCTTCCTTGGGGCTTCGGCTGTGGTGCTATCATGAATGGGATCTACCAGCTCAAGTTTCGAATGCCTAAACTACAGTTTTCTTTGACCTTGACCAATGGTTTCCACTGTCTTTGACTTTGAGGGGCAATACTGGATCAAATCATGGTTTATTTTGGAGAGAGAGAGAAAGACTCAAAATGTTTAAATGAAGTGACTAATTGTTTTTTGTCTCTGTGCTCCTTGCATATGTATTTTTGTCTATTCTTTCCATGGGTATAGTAAGGATAGACGGGGTTCTCCAAGCACTAACCCAGGTGCCAACTCTCCATCATCCACAAAGACCCGGAACACATCTAAGAGTGGGAAGTAAGTGAAAAGTGCTCCTGTATATCTGACACAACTGTCACAATGCCGTGTGCTGTCCTCATTTTGCCATTCATTCATAAGCATTCAAGAAATATGTGTGGGATGCCTTCTGTGTGCCTTGCACTGGGGTAGTCGCTGGGGAATTGAAAGAGTAATGCATGTGTCAGTAATATGGGTGGTATGAAGGCTAAACAAGGAAGGGAGGTGGAGACAAAAGTCAGGAGGTGGCTTTGGAAAGATAGCTTAGGGCCTGTGAAGAGCAAGGGTCAGAAAGGTAAAGAGTTTCAAAAATTAAAGCAAGAAGTAGCACCAATTAATCACTTTAAGATTTGCAAAATCCACCAAAGTCTGTCTTTGATCCACACATTGAGATTTAAGATTGAGTTAGAAGAATCTGGAAAGCCATTTCATAAATTTCCTGGTTCTAATACCTTTTCATTTTGTTCATATCACTGATTTTCATGATATATCCTCTTTCTAGTAACCAGCATGTACCATGTCCTACGTGAAACTGTCTTCTTGGTATTGTAAAAACTTGTATTGGCTGAATGTTTGTGATATTAGCACCACAAATCTTTGGGCTTGCTCCAGAAGTCAACATAGGCTGATGTTTTGGATTCAGTGGTGCATGGTGATCAGAGGCAGCATGGCAACACCATGTAGATGGCATACCTCCAGTTAGTCACTTCCCCTTCAAAGAAGCTGCAGTTCTTTGGTGGATGACTTGGGTTCTCTATGTCCCAGGTGTGTGGGGTTTGGTGCCAGGCAGAAACACACCCAACCCGCATCGAGGAGAAGATCAAAGATGCCTTCACCATGCTCAGATCTCTGATGGAGCAATAAGATATGCCACTATGAGAACACAGCTTTGCAATGAAGAGGTGGATTTGTAATGGTCATATATTTTCTGTACTCAGCATGGGACAGTAAATACTGTAGTTTGAATATGATCTTATATTCAATTCTGAAAATGAAAGATCTATTGGCTGTCTTTTTCCTTCTTCTCCTGAGTATCATTTCAATTTTGCATACCAAGTTGAATGTGGGCTATCTTGGAGAATATGAAAAGTGGTGGTGAAGACCTAAGAGTAGAACTTATTTCAGTTATTTATTGCTGAACGCCACAATCAAAATGCAATCTAAATTATGAACGAAGGGAATTGATGCATGCATTCTCAAGTAGCTGGACGTTTCCAAGTTACTCCCAATTCATTGTATGTGCATGTTTTCGGGTCACAGAGGTGGAACTAGGGAGTTGCTTGTAGGAATGGTACACCCTGCCTGGACACCTCGTACATGCACGCCACGCTGACAGCTATAGGACATAATCTCCACTTATTAGACACTGCCATATATTCATGGATATTTGTGATTTGCTTCTGCATTTTGACAGGGGCACTGTTTTGTTTCTTTGCATTTTGTGGGAACCCAATCTTTTACCTTTTAAGTAAAGAATCTCTACATACCACAAAAGAGTAGTTGGTACAATCTGAGTTGAGATGACATAGAAAATGCATACCTAATACTGTACCCAGGTTGTTCACCATAAGACACCTGAGTAAATACATTCTTAAGTAGATAAAGGTGATCTTACATCACGCTTGCTATTTTTGGACACATCCCAAGCTTCTGCCATGGTGAGGGCCTCCCTCTCTGTGCATTCTGAGTGAGGTGTCTTTTATCTGCCATATACAGTACTCACAGATTGAGCTTCTTCTTTCTAATTCTTCATAATTTGTATGGTTATTAGTGTACAATAAAGAGTTTCCCAGTGTCCTCTTCGTGGATATGTGCGTGAGATTTCCTTAGACCGTGCCCCTCCTGTCATCTCCCATTGGTTTTTGGGAGGTGGATCTTTTTTTGTCTGTTCTGTCACTGTACATTTCCTCTTTCTCAGGAAGTCTTTGTCATCAGGAGCAATGCTGACATCCCGTGGCTCTGGTAAGACTATTGAGGGCATTTTTCACACTGGGCAGAACTGTGTCTTATCAAAGTTTAGGTACTGTGTTATGGTTCAGAGAAAGTTGTGATACACAGTTCCTGTCACATTGTCTGTGTGGGCAGTAGTGAGCAACAGCCAGCATGGAGGGTGCCATTTTGCCAGATTTTCTGATGTTATTTGACCTGATGACAATGAGACATAGAGCAGTTTTTAGGAGTTTTTTGTGCTATTTTAAGGCCAGATACAGGCTGGAAGATAGAGTGTTCTTTTCTTCGCTGAAAAGAAATTGAGTCTCCTCTTTTTTGAGGAAAGAAAAATGTCAAAGTCATGCTGTCTCATGACTAAAAATAATAACATGTAATGATCAATAATATGCAAGTATAAACATACATAAATAAAATAAATACATAAATATCACATAAGTTTATAAAGTAAATATATAAATGTAAAATAATAGCAATAATAATAATGAATAATAGTATGCGTTCAGTGAGTGCTATGTGCCAACGTGTGTATTGAGTACTGGCACATTTTTTTCTCATTAGTCTTCATCCACGAAAGTTTCCTGAAATGGGCACTCTTACTGTTTATATTTTTATAGATGAAGAAATTGAGACTCAAAAAGGGAAATGCTATGTCCGGTTAGGGTCTCAAAGTGAATAATTTTAGGAAAAACTTTCTTCAACACAAATAATAGTCAATGTACACTGAGCATCTACTTTGTGCCATTGTGCTAGATCCTGGGGCCACATACATGAATAAGAGCTATAATAGATACCCTGAGGACAGCACAGTCTTAGTAAGGGAGACTTGAGATAACGGTACAGTGTTTAGGTGGAGGTGCAACAGAGTAATCACGGGATGTGGTTGGGGCTCAAAGCAGCACCTCTAACCAATGTGAGTGTTGCAGTGGGGAAGAGGTCATGTGAGGGTATCTGTGAAGACTTCCATGAAGTGACTTCAAACCCATTGATTTTGTCCTCAGGGCTCGGTCAAGGGTGGAAAATGCAGGATTTTCACCTGAGTGGGCAGAGTACTCTGTATACTGGTCAGAACAAGTTAGAGTTGTAGATTAGGTTGACACTAAAACTGAAGGGGCAATTCCACCCTTTTCTGACTTTCAATCCATTTGGAGCCTACTGAGATTCAGTATGGCAGGCTGGATAGTTCAGGGAACCTACAGCTTGGAAGTTCCATCCATTTTGCTTGCTCTGCTTCATTGCCCGGATCTAAAGCTGGGTAGCCAAGCCTCTGTTTCACAGAGGGACAGATGGAATGGAATCTGTCTGAGCAGCAGAGCCAGACTACCCTGGCAGTGGCTTTCAGGGAGGTACAAGCAGTGTCTTTTATGTCAGCAGTTAGCCAAATTGACAAGACAGAGGCATAGCATTGAGATCTGGAAGCATAGGTTTTGCCGAGGCTGGCTCATGGCTAACCAGGATAGGCCACTGCAGTGATCGTCACGTAGCACTGCCTTTGGTGATGGGAACCTGTTACTCTGGCCAACACAGTGGGCCACAGTCAGTCCATTTACCGGCCCACTGCATCATCTGCAGAAGGCAGATCAGGGCTAAGACTGCACAGTTGCCACCAAGAGACTTTAAAAGTGTTCATTTTGTTTGGTTTGTTTTTAGAGATGACGTATTGCTAAGTTGTGCAGGCAGACTCAAACTTGTTATTGCTCCACCTCACTCTCTCGAGTAGCTGGGATTATGGGCATGCACCACAGCACCTGGATTTTAAAGTGCTCATTTTGATAGTATTTAAGGTCCTCAATGCAAAGGAACTAATGCAAAAACTTTAAAGCGACAGAAGCCAATAGGAGAAGGGGATCAGGAACTAGAGAAAAGGTCAGTTCGAGAACAATGAATTTAGAATGTAACACATATGTACAGGAAAGCAATGTGAGTCAACTCCCTGTATCGCTATCCTTATCTCAACTAGCAAAAACCCTTGTTCCTTCCTGTTATTGTTTATACTCTCTCTTCAACAAAATAAGAGATAAGGGCAAAATAGTTTCTGCCTGGAAGTGAGGGGAGAGGGGGAGAGGGAAGGGGTGGGGGGAAACGGAGGGGGCGGCGGGAAGGAGGGAGAAATGACCCAAACATTGCATGCACATATGAATAAATGAAAAAAAATAAATAAAGTGCTCATTTTGTATCAGAATAGTTTTCATACTTTGCACGTTAATATTTTTTGCTGGACACTTAAGGACACTAAGACAAGAGCAAATCACTTTCCCAGAGCCACACATCCAGCTAGTAGCAGAGGACAGGTTGGAATCCTGTTCTTCTAATAGCTGTCCAGTGCTCTTTGCACGATAATGCATGTTGCAGTGCTTGTCCTAGAGACAGCATCCTTTGGCTAATCACACCACTGAGCCTCTTTTGATCTCAGAAAGTCCAGCCAAGTGCTTTCCCCGCCATATTGCATGTTGCTTGTGTGGGTGGGCTCTGCCAGCCACTGTAAAAAGGAGGCTGGAAAAATTAGAATTATCCAACTTTTTTAAATTTTATTTTATTTTATTTTATTATTCATATGTGCATACAAGGCTTGGGTCATTTCTCCCCCCTGCCCCCACCCCCTCCCTTACCACCCACTCCACCCCCTCCCTCTCCCCCCCACCCCCTCAATACCCAGCAGAAACTATTTTGCCCTGATTTCTAATTTTGTTGAAGAGAGAGTATAAGCAATAACAGGAAGGGACAAGGGTTTTTGCTGGTTGAGATAAGGATAGCTATACAGGGCATTGACTCACGTTGATTTCCTGTGCGTGTGTGTTACCTTCTAGGTTAATTTTTTTTGATCTAACCTTTTCTCTAGTTCCTGTTCCCCTTTTCCTATTGGCTTCAGTTGCTTTTAAGGTATCTGCTTTAGTTTCTCTGCGTTAAGGGCAACAAATGCTATCTAGTTTTTTAGGTGTCTTACCTATCCTCACCCCTCCCTTGTGTGCTCTCGCTTCTATCATGTGCTCATAGTCCAATCCCATTGTTGTGTTTGCCCTTGATCTAATGTCCACATATGAGGGAGAACATACGATTTTTGGTCTTTTGGGTATTGGTGACAATGAATAGGAAAAGAGCATGCACTTCATAATGCTTCATTTTTTTCTAAAATAACATAATTCTGGTTGTGTTTGGAAAGTCACCCTGTCTAGACATTATTGTTGAGCTATCTTGAGTCTTTAATGCACCCTTTTATCAAGGAAGCAGTAAAGAGCCAGGCGTCGGTGGCTCACACCTGTAATCCTAGCTACTCAGGAGGCAGAGATCAGGAGGATCGCGGTTTGAAGCCAGCCCAAGGAAATAGTTCACAAGATCCTATCTTTTAAAAAAAGCATCACAGAAAAAGGGCTGGTGGAGTGGCTCAAGGTGTAGGCCCTGAGTTCAAACCACAGCACAGCAAAAAAGAAAAAAGGAAGCAGAAAGAGAACGCATAGATCACTGTAGCTGTTTTCCTCATCAGCTAACTAAGGCTGAAGACACACATACACACACCCAGATGCTGCTCAGCTTACAGTGGGCTTCTGTTCTGGTTAGCCCATCAGAAATTGAAAATATGGTGTGTCAAAAATGCATTTAATACACCTAATCTAACATACCCAATATATTATATAACCCTATCTATCTATATATATATGTGCGTATGTATGCATGCACGTGTGTGTGTGACATTCAGAGGTATCCATTTAAAAATTAGATTGCAGGCAATTGATGTGACAGTGGAAATCAACCTTCCTCTCACCCTGAAATGTTCTTCACACAGACTCAGACTAGGGAATGACAAAGACCGAGTCTCGTTTTCAAATGCTAGTGAAAGTCATGAACATTACAGGGCCACAGCAGAGCATGCAAGCACAGTGCCTGGTAAGTGATGCCACAAATGTTGACCCAAGAACTCGAAGTTTGGCTTACTTGAATTAAGTCAGGAAAAGGAGGATCAGGTGCACCAAAGGAGACCTATGAGATGACCAAGGGACACTCAGCTCACGCTACAAATCTACCTGAGGCTAACCCTGGTAGCAGATGCCACAGGAAGAACTGACCACGCCCCCCCAACCTGTTGTTGCCCAAAGTGTCTCAAACTGGGAACAGAAATCTTCATCTATTTAGCAGTGTCTGTGTGAGAGCAGGGAGGTGCATCAGCTTCATAAATACATGAAATAGATTGATACCCCTCTGGTTCTGGTTGGCAGGAGCCAAATGAAAACAATGTTCTTGCTTTAAATATAAGAGGCAGAGTCTTCCTAGCTCTGCACGGACTCGGCATGTTGCAGTTTTGTGTTTGATCCAGGTGTTTATACGTTCATTGCAGCTGTCGCAAGTCCTGCAAGTTATGTCATGGCTGTCCTTTCTTCTAATTGAGAGCCAGGTATCTCTTCTGAGTCAGTAGGCAATGACTACCTCGAAACTCCTAATTTCATCCTGGTGTGTGTTCTTTCACTTCAAAATTGTACACTCTATGAACATAACAATCCAATGGCCAACTTTTCTCATAATTGCGATGACGGTATCAGTAGGTGCCCTTGGTTTAGCTATCAGACAATGTCTAATATCACAAAGCTTGCGAAAAGTAAAGCATTAAATTGCTCCTTTGCAGAAAAAGGCAAACGACAAAAGCATAAAACAATATCAGAATATACTCTTAAACACAGAGTTTAGTAGAGTGTGCCCAAGGATGAGTTCATTTGTAGTCTAATTGCCTTGTACATTATTTCCCATCCAGGATAGTGAGAGACCTTTGGTGATAACAAAAAAAAAAGTCCGATGTGTGCCACAAAATGCACTCATTAATAAGGCAAGAAAATAGCCTAAACCATTTGAAAAAGACTTTCAATAACCAGGATAAATAACATAGGCTCCTCATACTTTGATGTTTAACCTCAGGCTAAGAAACTGCAGCACAGGGCTGTTCAAAGATCTCTTTAAATAAATTAATCAGGCAGCCTTGTGTGTGTTTGAAAGGGCATTAGCTTTGGAGTCAGACAGACTTGGATTTGAATCCTGGCTCTCCTACTTATTACATTTATACCCACCTCACTGGGCTGTTGTGAGGATTAAATATCATAATCCAAGTAAGGCTCTCATAGTGCCTGGCACCTGACAAATGCTCATTAAATGTCAACTAGTAATTATGCTTGTTTCAGCTGCCAGCATATTACAGCTAGGGACAGTATGACCTGGCCAGTGTGAGTCTGGTCAGTATGATTCTGATGAGCTCTGGTTGGCTCAGCTTGCCTGGTTATGTGCTTTGCCAGCTCTTGAAATGGGGAAGCAGAAGCCTCTCCACTGCACCACATAAATAATCCTCACAGATTGGAAAAGACAAGAAATAGTGGCACCTCCAGGAAGAGACATTTCCTAGTCAGTACACAGGTATCTCTGTGATGTAGCGTGCGCTTACTAGCATCAAAAATGCCCCTCCCAAAAGTGAGACTGTCCCTGCTGGCCCTGGTTCGCTACCATCCTCAGGAAGAATGTTCTGGTCATGAGCCTTGAAAAGCAGGAACCAGTTTTCTCTTCTCACTTGCCATGCAAAGTCATGACGCGATGTATTGCTGATCTCTAGAACTGGAAGCCTTAGTGACTCTGCTTTCGCCCTCTCTAACACATAAGGTTGAGGATTCTCCTCCCCACCTCCTCCCCCTTCTTCTCTTCTTCCTCCCCTCCCTCCTCCTCCTTCCTCCTCCTCTTCCTCTTCTTCTTCTTCCCCTTCCTTCTTTCTCCATCCTCCTTTCCCTTCTTCCTTCCTCCTCCCCCTTCTTCTCTGCTTCCTCCCCTCCCTCCTCCTCCTTCCTCCTCCTCCTCCTCTTCTTCTTCCCCTTCCTCCTTTCTCCATCCTCCTTTCCCTTCTTCCTTCCTCCTCCCCCTTCTTCTCTGCTTCCTCCCCTCCCTCCTCCTCCTCCTTCTCCTCCTCTTTTTCTTCTTTTTGTTCTTCTTCCCCTTCCCCCTTCCTCCTTTCCCTTCTTCTCTTCTTTCTCCTTCTGTCTCTCTGTCTCTCTCTCCCTCCCCCTTGCTCTCCATATTTCCATCCATTCATCTAGAGCTTCTCCATCTGTCTTTTCACCCCAGCCTTTAGTTTTCCACCCAGCTCTTTGTGAGTTAAGGGAATTACAGAGGGTTAAGAAATGATGTCACTTAGTACTTCTGGACCAAATATGTTGGTTTTCAGACAACTAACCAATTAAACATGGCCTGCTGTGGTGTGCAGTACTAGAGTATGGAAGCAAAGGGCAAAACTGGGGTATGGAACTATTTTAAGGCAGAGTGAGTGTTTTTAATTTAAAGTCCAATTTATCAATATTTCTCTTTTCTGAATTGTGCTCGGTTTCATATCTAAGAAGACCTTGCTTATGTTTCTGGTAGAAGTTTTGTTTTTAGCTTTTACATTTAGGCCAATTACTCATTTTGAATTAAGTTTTGTATATTGTGCGGGGGAGAGTTGTCAAGATTTTCTTTTGTTTTAACTCTGGATGTCCAATTGGACCAGCACTATTTCTTGAGACTATCCTTTCTCCATTGAACTACTTGGCACCTTTGTGGAAAATCTGTTATGAAAAATCTGTTAGTTGGGTCTGTTTCTGGACTCTCAATACTATTCTATTGATTAATATATTTATCCATACCCCAATATCACATTGTCTTCATTAGTGTAGCTTTATATTAAGCCTTGAAATCAGATGATGAAAGGCTGACAACTTCATTCTTCCTTTTCAAATGGTCCTTTCCATTTTCATATGAATTTTAGAATCAGCCTACAAATTTCTAAAACCATACTGGGATTTTAGGAAGGAGTGCATTGAATCTGTAATAAGCTTTAAGGAGAACTGACCCCTTAATAATATTGAGTCCCCATGATTGCAGTGTATTTATCAGTACTTTATTTAGCTCTATTACTGTTACAGAGTTTTCAGGCTACACACCTTTCCTATTTTTGTCAGATAAATTCCTAAGTATTTCATACTAATTTTTGTTTTTGCAGTGCTAGGGATCTAACCCAGAGCCTCACACATGCTAAATGTCCTCTAGCACAGAGCTACACCCCAGCTCTAAGTATTTCATACTTTTGTTGCTATGGCAAATAGTATGTTTTGCTATTTTAATTTCTGATTATTTATTTCTAGTATGTAGAATTAGAACCGATTTTTATATATTAATCTTGTATCCTGCAAACTTGCTAAGTTCATTCATTAATTCCAGGAGCTTTCTTTTGTAGATTCCATTGAATACTCTTCCTAGATGATTATTTCATCTGTAAACAATCTTTATTCTTCCTTTACAATATAGATTTTTTTTTCTTGCTTTACTGCACTGGCTAGAACCTCTAGTACAATATTAGGTAGCTGTGGGTTTTCTTGTGAATAAATCATTCCCTCCCACTTAACTTTGCAAAAGGATCTGTAGAACAGTGGAGAGATAGTTGAACAATGGAAGTGTCCTCTGAAGATACTATTGTGGGAATAAACAGTTGATTACTGCCTTTATCACAAAGCCAAAGATAGAGGCCCCAAATATTGCTTAGGAACTTCATTAGAAGAAAGTAGATCCTATTCATAGGGAGGAGAGGGAGCGGGAGGAAGAGGAGGAGGAGGAGAGGCCAAAAATAAAGAAAAAAAACCCCAGAAGCCTAAAGTTCACAGAATCACAGTCTTTCCATTATTCTCATTCTTTCATTCACAATTCCTCCCACCCCTCCTTCCTCTCTCCATAAAGTATAATGGGTAAGATGGCAAATGCTGAAGCCCAATTTTTGCCTTACAGATCCAGCACCGCCCTGTGCAGGATATTTAATCACTCTGTGCATTACTTTCTTCATTTGTAAAAAGAGAATACTAACAGTGTCCACTGCATAGGGTTTTCATGAGAGCTAAATTCTTCATTCATTCAAAATTTTTGTTGAGTGTGTACTAGCCACCAGAAGGCTCTGGAGATACAACAGAGAACAAACCCTACAGTATCCCCTGCCTTTATGCTCATGCTAGTGGGGGGATATGATCATTAAAGAAATAAGTAGAATCAAGGTAGTGGTATCCCTGTAATCCCTGCACTCAGGCAGCAGAGCACGAGGATCTCAAGTTCAAGGCCAGACTGGGCTAAAGTAGCAAGACCCTGTCTCAAAAAAAATCAGTAATGTAATATTTTAAAGGGAGTTAAGTCATAATAGGGAAAAATCAGAGGTAGGGATAAGGAGGGTTGGCAATGAAGTCTCTTTGTACAATCAATTTACGCTAATAAAAAATTAATAAATAAAGTGGTTGGGGAAGACCTCACTAAAAAGTGATAGTTGAGGAACGGTTTGGTTTATTTAAATGAGACAATGCATGTTGAAGAACTAGAACAGTACCTCTCATGTGCCAAACATATACTAATGCTTTCATTAACTATAATTTATTGAGTGCTTTCTGTGTCCAGCACCGTGCAAGGTTCTTTACGTATTGTTACTTGGTTTAATCATTACAATAAACCTATAGAGTAAGAGTTATTAATCCCCTCTAGTGAGGAGGAATCTGATGTGATATAGTCTTGTCTAAAGTCACGCAATTCATAGGTGACAGAGCCAATACTCAGACTGAATCCAGGCTTGTCCCATGAAGCTAAGTTTAGCCCTTCTTTCCAAAGGCACCCTTTTGTGCTTAGGGACTGTATTAAACCTATGGTCACAGAAATGATTAGAATTTGGTCCAGCTATTGAAAGCCTTAGTAAGAGGAAAATAGTATTGAGTTGATAGAAGTTTCTGCAGGACCTGGAATGAGCGGTTGAACCCCATCTTCTTAGTATTTCCACTTGAGAAGAAGACTGGGCTTGCCTGGGACTCTGCCAGCATCCAGCTCTGACACTTTCATTACTGTATGTGTTATGTGCAAGCAACCTGAAAATGGTGGGTGGGGAGGAGAGAACAGGAAAAAATGCAGCATGCCTGGTCAGTGGCTACATCTTCATTTAAAAAAGATGCTTTGGGTTTTCAGGATGATCACTTGCCAAAGTTTAAACAAAAAAGAAAAATGAACCAGGACACAGCTCACTGATGAGTAAACTATAAATTTTGCCTGGAAAATGCTGGCAATGCTATAAAATCCAGGCCACCATCTGTTAGTGCTTGCTTGAAGTAGCATTTGTACTGGATAATGAAGGTGTCATGCATTTGAAGTACAAATCATCAGTGCACGGGTGCCTGGCATCCCTGGAGACGTCTTGGATGGTGATGATGGGCTGAGAAGAATGTGTTGCTTGAAGGCTGTATTTGTATGATATCCCAGGAGCTGCTGTTTTGGGTCACTTGAATAGCATTGAGTGGAGAAGGGGACAACTGAGAAAACGGCTTACTTGAATTGACTGGATTATTTAATCAAAACGACCAACTTCCCTAGTCCTATCTGGCAGACCTAATATATGTTTGGCCATCACTGCCTGAAAAGCTTATGGTGAGTTGAGGGATCAGAGAAGTCTGACTGAGTCTGAAATTCCAAAGATTAAAAAATTTAGATTGTGCATTTTTTTATAGTTTGCACAGAGCCTTCCCATCCATTATCTCATTTAATTTTACCAACAGTCCTGTAAGGCAGAAATTATATTTATATCTTACAGGTGAGAAAACAAAGGCTAAGAGAAATGACTTATTTTGCCCAAAGCCACATAGATCGTAAGTGACAGAGCCATGATTGAAATCAGTGCTCATTTAAGTCTGAAACCCAATTTAGCTCCCTGACTCTGTAGGGCCCAAGCACATGCCACACTGAAATTAGTCAAAGAATTTTAGGTACCCAACTCCCCCCAAAATACTTTACACATTCATACACAAGTAGAGGATTTATAGAATTCATTTCCAACAAAAATGGTAAAGACTTTCATATAGAACAAGACCAGAACTTGGTAAATTATAAGAAGTGATATTTATTCAGTACTTCCTCTACACTAACCCTGATCAAAGTGCTTTAAATGCATGCATTACCCAAATTGATCCTGGAAGCCACTCCACTGATTTAAGGAGAACCCCTCAGTTGCTTTGATGGCATTAAGCCACAAAGTCCTGAGGGGGCCCTTTGGTGTGGATGTCCAGGTGACTTCAACAGACATGGCTCTTAGCATGGCTGGATTGTGAACCTTAGTCAGCAGAGTGATCCTCCCAGCCTTGGAGAGTAAAGACTTTTGATTTTTAGCATCAAACCTCATAACTGACCAAATTAGGAATGCTGGGTTTGCTTCCAAGTGTCTCGTCAAGAGTGCTCCTCTTTCTCATCCTGGCTGGAGAGGAGATTCACGCTCCATGGGCATTAAGGAGATGCTCTGTACCTAGCATTTGCCATCATCTCCCCCTTGGTGTCTACAGACCCTTCAAGAATGAGCAAACTATACTGTGCCTTCACAGTAGGCACCGGGGCACCTGCTTCACTTGTGATCTTTGTCAGAATGAAGTCTGCCGCCCGGGCTCACTCACAGTACTCTCCTAGTACGCCTTCCCCTCCTTCTGTGAAGCCCAGATAACCGTTCTTGTCACTCCTCCTGGAGTCACCAGGAGGCTGTGAAAACAAGCAATAGACTGTCTCTAAGAACCTTGCAAAAGACAACTAGTCACAAGAACATTCTTTCTAGCAGTTTTCAGGAACTTTGGGAGAAAAGCACGTCTCCACATAAATCAAACTGACAGGCTCATCCCCTTCCCCTTGAGCATGTCTTCTTGCCATCCTTAGGCCAGGTTTGCTCCCACAAATTGTCATTGCCTTTTCCAGCCACATACCTGGTGTCTATCCATTTCTCAGTTGACCTTCTTCAGTAGCCACAGTTTAGGGATTAATTAGACATACATAAGTCTATCTGATTAGCTGGGTCTCTATCTCCCTCTTGGTGGCAAGGAAGAAGCAAATACATACTATCATAGAAGGCTGGTTGCTTTGGCTGTATTATGGTTTGGATATGCAGTCCCCCTCCCCCCAAAGGCTTATTGTTGAAGGCTTGGTGTCCAGCTGGTGGCGCTGTTGAGAGGTCATCATCATGAGAACACTAGCTTTGTGGATGTGTTGCTCCATTGCTGAGTTCATAGTTTGATGGTCTGTTAGGGGTTGGGTCTGGTTGAAGGAAGTTAAGTCACTGGGAGTATGCCTTTAAATTGTGTATCTTATCCCTGCCCCTCAGCCCCTCAGCCCCACCGCCACCCCTTCCTTTCCATTTGCCAGGAAGTGAGCAGCCTCCTCTGTCATATGTCCTTCTGCCATATCCCAGGCCCAGAAACAATGGAGCCAGCCAATCATGGACTGAACCATGAACCAAAATAAATCCTTCCTCTGTTTAAGTTGTTTACCTCAGGTTCTTTGCCACAGCAATGAAAACATTGACTAATACATACTGCTTGCTTGTAATATGGGAGGCAGGGTTACCATTCACTACCTAGTACCCACAGTGGCCAAAGCATTTTGTGCTAGGCAGTAGGACTACCTCCTCCCCATCCTGCAAATGCCTTCTGGTAGGGAATTTGTACCTGCTGATTGCCATTCTCCATTCCAAGCTGGGCTTCTCTGACTAACGACCTGGGTTCAAATGGCCAGAGTAGCGCACTTACCATGTCAGTCCTTTGTGTAGACCAGTGGTTTTCAATTTATGTTCTTTGCAACCTTTGTACTCTGAGGACCTACCTCACTCCCATAGGCGGGAGTGATGGATAGGCCGAAATGACGAACAGATGGAGCCCCAGGTCCCCTCTCCACCTCTTCCTGAGTGACTCCATTTTAATCTGCTTTATGTATTGGAGTCGGATTAGATTTCCTTTTAAAACCCCTACTGCTAAGAATGAGTTGATAAGTACCGCTATAGAGTTGGCCAGAGATACTCAGGTCACAGAGTATGGGGTAACAGCCTGTATCCACCATGATGAAGAGTCTCCATCCTCACTTCTGCAAGCACTTCAAAATGGAAAAAAAGGAAATGCTTCCCTCCACATGGCCAAATTGCTCTGAACAGATGAAAGGGACCAGACTGACAGGTGATTGTTCCCCAAGATTACAGACTACACCCAGGCTGAACTTGAAATACTTGGAGGGAAAAATGCCTCAGGTTTTGAGTAATGCTCCCCAACTGGCTTCTGCTCTCCAGACTAAATGAGCATACACCATTGCCTTCAGCTGGCCTCTGCGCCGGGCTACAATGGAACCTGGAGGGAAAGAAAAAGCATTAGCTGCAGAGAGGATTATTTTAGTTGCTTAAACCAGCCTCTCCTGGAAAATAGGCGGGTGTTTAAGCCCAAGTCTGCCTGGCTCATTTGAAGGACATGAGAAGGCCCATGTCTTTTACTCTAACATAATTTTTATATCTATTTTATATAATCCTAAACACAATTTTGTTATAGTTTTTCTTCTCTCTCTCTCTCTCTCTCCTGTGTTCACTGACTGATTCCAGCTTATCATTAACTATATAGGATCTGCATCAAGCCCAAACTTTCCCCTTGTTTGTGCTGCTCTCCTCCTTCATCTGCTGAAAGCCCCTTTTACATACCACGGCATGTATTCTGAACCACCTTCGTCCTTCAGCTACCCTGTCCAAATCTTAGTTCATTGGAAAGAGGCCAGACTTTCAGATTAGATACACATGGGTTTGAATTCCAGCCCTAGCACTGCAGGCAAGTTAACTACCTTGAGCTTCAGCTTCCTCATGTGTAAAATGGGGATAATAATAGGCCTTCCTTCTCTACTACACATTTTGTGTTCATTTTTAGCTGACACACAAAACATAAAGCTTCTATATTAACGTATAAGTAATTGCATTAGTGGGGTATCATGGAATGTGTGATACATGTATGCATTGTGTAATGTTTAAGTCAGGTTAAACATATTTATCTCTTCAAACATTTATCATTCCTTTGTGGTGAAAAATTTCAAAATCCTAGCTTTTTGAGGTGTACAGAACATAGTTGGTATCTACTAGAGATTCTTTGAGGATTCAATGAGATAACTTGTACAATTATGCTGGTAAATATTGTGTGCTTATTAAGTAGGGTCATCGTTGCTACTCACATTTCAAAATGATTGATATGACTGTTCTCCTTGATGTCTCTCTTGGCACATCCAGAGAGTATCTTACCCTCCAATTGTATCCATTTACAATTTCATCAGGCAAGTCCATGTGCTATTCAATAGCTCATTAATTCAATCAGCAAAAATATTATGCGCCTAATATGTGATAGGCACAGCACCAGATGCTAGGGTTGAACACAGAGAGATGAAAGGGAGCGAAGAGGGGAAAGCAGTAGTGATCATGAGGCAAAAACACACAAAGTCAGTCACTTCTCATAAGCATCTTACTTTGTAGTAGAGATGATGCTAGAACAGAAGGGACAAAGTGGTGTGTGATCTGAGATGCAGCTGAAGACTGAAGATGCAGGACAATGAAGGACCAACTGTTGGAAATCACAGCTTTCTTCTTTGTCGCTAACTTTCCCTCTATTTGCTTGTTTTTCCAACTAAGTCCCAGCTATGGCTCTTTCAGGAAGAGTGTGTGTACCTCTTTTGTCTTGCATACAGCCTACCCAAGTACAAAATGGACTCCCAGTACTTGTGCTAAAGTGAAGCCCATCTGAAAAGTGTTTGCAGTAAACAGAACAGAACATCACCAACACACCCCAGGAAAGACCACCTACTCTCTCATTCCATCTTATTGCAAGAGCAGAAACTGAGCCCACTGGAGCTCAGTGTGTCAAAGGATTTAAGAGGTAGCCCCATTTTAAAAATAAACAGATGAATACATAAATAAATCTTCCTTGAATCTTAATGATCCTTGAGCTTATTTTAAGTAAAGAGCCTGTGTTAAGCATTTTCATAGCGAACCAAGTATAAGACTCATTGCATTCCCCCGAGTCCTGTGATATTCCAGAGATGGACTGGGAGCAGTTCTGGGATGTGGGTTCCCAATGATCCCCTCGATTTGAACCTATCTCTTATCCTTGCTTTTTCCAAATATTGTCTGGGAAATCATGCCTGCAAGTGCTTTTTTTTTAAAAATACTTTATTGATGTATTATCTACAAATATATAATATATATAATACACACATATATATTTACCTGTATATGTCTCCATGAGTTTGAGTTTGAGTATACATCCGTGAAATCATCACTACCATCAAACATACCCATCACTCCCCCAAATTTTCTCCTGTCCTCTTTATAATTATTGTTTTCTTTCATTTTTGATTTTTTGCCAAGAATACTTAACATCTCTCCTCTTAGCAAATTTTAAGTATAAAATACAGTGTTGGCTGTTGGCATTTTGCTGTACAGCAGATCTCCAGAAATTACATATCTTGTGTTCCTGAAAGCTCGTACCCTTTAAGCATCACCTCTTCACTTTCCCTTCCCCAGCCCCTGCTAACTACCATACTACTCTGCTTCTGTGAGTTTCCTGGTGATTGCTTGTGATGGATATTAGATCCATCTTCCCTAGCCTGCTTACCAAGATAGCAGGCAGCTACAGGACCAGTTAGAAGTTGGATGCCCCTCCCCAGCTCAGCACACAGTTCCCCAACTCCTGCTCAAAGGATTCCAAGGACCTGGCATTTGCCTTAGTGGAGACTTGGCTGGACACAAGCAGCAGTAGGTGGTAGAAAAAGCTCATACACCAGTTCCCGAGAATTGAAAGACTGTGTTCTTTCCCAGACCTGATCCTGACTAGTTCTGCCACTATGAGAAATTCACTGAGCCTCTCTGAATCTCTGTTTTCTATGCTGTTAAATGAGGGGCTAGCTTTGCTGAATATATATACAAGCAAATAGCTGCTCGACAACCCCCATCACCACTAGGCACACGAATAATGGAGCTAGAAACATGAGATCCTATCCAGGTCATTTAATGCTGCTGCATTTGAAAGGTGGTGGGCTGGGGGGATGAGTTTTAACAGGAGGAAAAAAGTCATTCATGTCTCCCAAGATAGTGTTTTAATGGTCTATTAAGAACACATTGAAAAGAAATGGCCTAATTCTGTAGCTTCTAGCCAGGACAGCAGGCCAGTTCAGCCAAAGTGTTTTTTTTTAATAGAGCTGTAAGCAAACCCCTTTCAGTGTATCTTAGAACTGCTTTGCACAAAGGAGAGAAGTGGCGTTTTTCCCCTAATACATTTAAAACTGATCACTTTCACATTGCCAAACTTCATTAGCACTCCCAAGAGCCAACGCTCTGATATTGATTATTCTCATCCCACAGAGAAGGCTGAAAGAAAAAAATCCCCTGCACAGGCTGGTTACCATTCTGCACTCTGTGAGAATTAATGTCAATAATACTGTTACAACATTTTTCAAAATAAAGGATGGGGTTTTCTAATTGTCTAGTAAAAAAAAAAAAAAAAAAATTCGACTCTGAATCCCCCGAGAAGAAACCTGAGTTTAAATCATTAACGCCACAAATCTCTGATAATTGTGGAGCGTTTGCAAATGCCTTCATCTGCGTGGACTGTTTTAATTTGATCACACTGATTAAGTTTCTGTAAGCTAATATATGTTGCGTTTCCAATTCAATTAAATGAGAATCTCCTGCTATTACTAGATATTACCAAAATACCCTGATGGGTGAAGACTAGACTTGGTATTTTCAATTGCTACTGACTTCCTGATTATATAATCTTTGTATTAAATGAAATCGATGAAAGCTCAAATTAAATTCAGCAAACTTTAAGAAGTAAATATGTTTTCCGCATACTTTTGGTATATTTTCACCTCGAGGTGTGGAGTGCATTAGTTGGAATTCATTGATTACCTTTAGTGATAAATTTTACAGGGCTCTCTCCTCTCATATACCAATTTCTAGAACAGTCTATCCTCTTCCAAGGCACTGTAAATGTGGGTGATGAATAGGTACTCTCTCTATTATATATGTATTATAGTGGAGCCTCTTTGGGCTGTAGATAAGAGCTATCTTATGTAAATGCAATTGCTTTGTAAATGTAGCACCTATTGGGCCATCGATCATCCTGATGATAGAAGAAACAGAACAATAGGGGAAGGTGTGAGAAAAACTGTCTAGGGACAGAAATGAGGAAACTTGCTAAGTGGGTAAGGGATTGAATCAATGGAGCTAAAGAACTACAGAGGGGGCTGGGCTGGAAAGAATGACCAAGATGTCACTGGGACAGGCCTGTTGGAGCTGCCGGAGGACTTGTACCTGCACAGGCCTCCAAAGGTCTTGCTTTCATGGGGTCCTGAGGACTAACTAATGGAGAAGTGGGCCTAGTCAGTGTCAATTTGAAGCAACAGGTCTTTTTTATGGAGTCTAGACTTCAAACTCTGATGTAAACCAAATGTGTGACTCACACAGTAATAGAGCCCTCTAAATCGATTTGTAAGACATTTGGAAGGCAAACAAGAGAAGGCTCTCTATTTTTGCCCCACAATTTTTTTATATCCCTCCTACTTCCAAAAAGGATTTGAGGTGATTTCCAAAGGCATTATTACTCATTCCTAGGAGTATTTAAGACCTATTTCTGAAAGTTGAGTCCATGTGTACCACATAAATAGAAATGATTATATAGGAACAGGAACATATCCGGGCTCTCTCACTTTAAACAACAGATCAGCTCTGGAGTATAGTTAGTATTTTGGGCACTCATTCCTTTCTTTCCTCCAGTGTCTTTGTGGTTCCTTCCCCCAGCATCTGTACTCCCTCATTCTGTCCCATACCTTGCAAGGGTCTTTATTTGCCTTCTAACAAAATCTCTGCTAATAAATACGAAGTAGTGATTATTAAAGACTTAATATGTCAGTTGCCCTAATGCTCAAAGAATTTCCTATAATGATCCAGGAGAGCGATTTGAGGCCTTTAAGTGGTGCCCAGCAAGCACTCAAGGAAGAAGAAAAGAGAAACCATGTGTGGGGTTGAGATGGGAGAGGGAGGAGGGAAAGCGTCTGCCTCTCCCTCAGCCAGCCTCCTCCCTCAGCCTCCTCCACAACCAATTCACGCCATGTATAGCATCCCTCCACTTTTTCCAACCTACTTTCTTCTCCCTCCCTATGTTTTCTCTCCCTCTCCCTACATCTTTTCTTTGAACCTCCCCAGCCCCTGTGTCCCCTTATTCTGTTCTGCTGAGGGCTCTTTCCTCCCATTTTTGTTCTGTCATCCAGTTGCCAAACCCACTGAAAGAGAGCTGAGATGAGACTCAGGAATCCTTTGTATAGGTTCAAAGTTTAAGCCTGATGTGTTTTGGCAGGGAGTAAGTGGATCTCCTCTCTACTCCCTTTAACAAATCATTTTCCTCTGACTCTCCTGCTGTGGGGCAGATGCTTCTACATAGGTGTGCTCTTTGTCTACCTGTGTGTTTGGTCCCCATCTCTCCCATCCCCCCACCTTTGACTTTACCCATTGCCCTCTACTCTGTGCAACATGGTTAAGAATGAGCCATGCTAAGTTTTTGCTGCAAGAGGCTTAGTGTGGGGCAGGAGAGTGACCATTTGCCAAGACCTTCAGGAGGACTCAGAAAGCTTTCCTACCACAGGCAGGGAGCACTTGAAGAAGAAGTCAGGTGGCCTATCTGACAAGAGTGTGCTTTAAACATTTTCTGTAGGCAAGAAGATATAGATGGTGAGAATGGCCTCTACAGCCACCCTACTGAGGACTTGAGTCCTGGGGGTATGACCTGGGGAGAGTTGTTCAACCTCTCTGTGCCTCAGTTTGTTCATCCTTAAAATGAAGGCCATAACTAGCACCTGCCTCAATAGGTTGGCTATGATAGTTAAATGCATTAATACATGTTGATCTCCTAGAACGGTGTCTGACATATAGTAAAAGGTTAGTGAGCATTTGTGATAGTTGAGTATGGGTGCATGCAGGACTTCTTTGAAGCCTTTAAAGACTGCCTGATTCATGAGTCACACTGACTCATGTTTTGGGCAGAATGTATTTCCCAGTACCTGAAGAAGCTGACCCGGGGCTAAGATAGGAATCACTCTAAGCCATTTCCAAAGTCCAGGGTGCTGACACTTGTCCTTTCTGTGAGTACCAGTGCATGAAGACCAAGGAGAGACTGGCCCAACCTGGGCCTGCATGAACAGCTCCTTTCCCGTAGTCAGGGAGCTCATCCAAAGCCCTCAGCCAAGTTGATGGCATTATTCTTCTGAAATCCAAGGCTGAACAAGTGGATATAGTTCCAGAACCGTGGGCTTCTGATGTCATTTAACATTGAAAATTGCACCTGGAGAGAGACAAAGAAATGCTTGGGTATAAAAATACAGAGAACGAGTTTAAATTGTAGGCAGATACAGAGCTGTCTAATTTCCCTTTTGTAAGTCTTCAGCTTCTAAGCCCTACCTGATCTCTACCTGTGCCTTTTGTGACTGCAATTCCAAAAGGAGGATGCCATTCTCGGATTCATTTTTCTTTATTTCCTTCCATGGTTTTAGCCTGGCAGTATGGGAACAAATAACTTCAGTGTTCAGACCAGAACCAAGACAGAACATGTGCTGAGCCATCTTTGTCATATAACTCAAGTCTTGATTTGATCATGGATGTGTCCTGGTGAAAGAGGAGCAGCTAACTGGCACAGCCATTGTGGTCCAGGAGCCCTGAGAGGAAGTTCTCAGAGCTAACTAATGTTTCCTTAAAAGATCCTGAAATGTGTGTGGGGTAACACATATTTTATCATAGTTATTCTGGCTATGCAAGTGCAATGAAAATGTTAGCCTTGGCATATCAATCGTGTTTTACAGATGACTGTAATTTCCTGAATGTCAAAACTCCAAATTTTTCTACTAAGCAAACTTTTCAGTGGCAAAACAGATTGCCTCCATAATGTATCACTGTGGGCAAGAAAAATGAAATCTTTATGCACTGTATTATGAATCAATGAGGCATTGAGATTCTTGGAAGGGTGAGTGGACTCTAGAAAATGAAAAAGTGCTGCTATTCCATCTCTACAAACCAGTGTTTAGGGAGCAGTCTTTGGTGGCATTCAGTGTGTGGGCCACAGAAATAACAAATTCACGTTGAAACCGATTCTGGTCTTTCTTTGCATTTTGAGGAGTGAATGTCACTGTAAATATAGTATGAGTCAGGTCATTGAACAAACCCTTGCACAAAGGCCTCCCAATTTGATTCCCTTCCTTGTGGGATAATGGCTCTGTTGGGTTACTCCAAAGGGATCCCGAGAGGACCACGCTTTTCATGAAGAGCAACGTGATCTCAGTAGTGATTAGCTAGGGAATATGTACCCGGTGTCTTGCACTGTGCTAAGCAATCAACGTGGGTTTGTCCATTGAAAAATTGCAGCTTTGTGAAGTGGGTGAAACCAGCACTTGAAAGGTTAAGTAACACAAACTGGAGCTTACTTTCAGAACTTTCTGACTCCAGAGACTCTTCACTACAAAGCATTTGCCAATGGTTGGCTTTTCTACAAGATTCTGGGCCCATGAGGGCCATGGGAAAAGAGAGGAGACAGAAAGAGTACCTGCTCTGTCTCTGAGATACCCACAACACAACCTTGCAGGCAAGAGAAGACTCAGACATGAATTGCAAAGTCAGATGGACAGGGTCCCCTAAGAGATGTCCTGATAACCCTTCTAGAGGTTCAGAGGGAGGCTTGCCTTGAGAAGACAGTACAGTTAGCACTCCAGATCTGTGGGTTCTACATCTTTGGGTTCAACCAACCATGAATGGGAAATGTTTGGGAAAGCAGCGCAACTCTACTAAACAACCCCAGACATTTTTCTTTTCGTTTTCCCTGCACAGTACAGTATAAGAATGATTTGCATTGTCTGGGTATTGTAAGTCATTGGGAGATGATTTAAAGTATATGGTGGTATGTTCATAGGTTCTGTGCAAATGCCACACCATTTTATATAAGGGAGCTGAGCACGTGTGGATTTGAGTACCCATGGGGCTCCTAGAACTTATCCCTGATGACTTCCCTGTGTACTGTTTGGACAGAGAGGTAGAGCAGAATGTAATAGCATGAACAGAAGAGGCAGGGGGCTGAGTGAGGTGCAAGGAGGAGTTTGCTGTGCTTAGTGTATGGAGACCTGTTCTCAGAGTAGCAGTGATGGAATGGAAGATGAGACCAAACCAGTAACTTAAAGAGAAAGGTCACTAAAATCCAGCCTGCTAATTTCCTCAGCAAAACCTGGTGCTTTAACCTTTATATCTTTGCTTTCACATGAATTTTAAAGCAAATTCCTGACAGCATAATTCTGAGGCAGTCAAGCACACCTTTGGAAACCTAAGGGTTCCTTCTCAACCTCCTTTTCTTTCCTCAGAACTCAATGCCAGATGTGTACACATGCTGTACACCTCCTTCTCCACCCACCCTTCCCCTGCTCCAATGTGGGTCTTATTAAACCCACAGGAGGACTATCTGAGAGATCATTTAGTCCCTTCCCCATCTAAATGACTGATGAATCGTAATGGCTTATGTCCCTTCCCTATACACACACACACACACACACACACACACACACACACACACACACACGGAAGACCTTCAGCCAAAGAAATAAACCTATTGTGAATTATTCCTGGCCACTGTGAGAGGGGAGGGCTGTGCTTCCCATCACCCCTGAAATGGTACCACCCTACAAGTTGGCTCTGCTTGCACGTCCTGTTAGGGCATTGCAGAAACTTCTGCATTGTGTCATACAAAATTCTTTTCATTCTCAAATAAAACAAGCAAAGTGACACTGGGTAGCAAAATGAGTCTGGACGTCTAGACATGGGTTTAAGACATGTGTAACCTGATCACTTATTAGCTGTGTGACCTTTCACCTCTCTGTGCACTAATTTCTGTGTCTATGGAGTGGGGCCAACCTGTCTATTTTGCAGGCATGTCATGAGGATCTAATGAGAGAAGGCAAATGTGCTTTCTAAAAGATCTGTGCAATGGAGAACTTTATAGGACAAAAGGAAAGAGAGGGTGTAGTGCCTTCGGAAAGGTTTGGAGTAATAGCTCTTTAATCCTTGAAAATGAACTGAGAAATAGAAATATTTCTGATGAAGAACCTCAGCGGTGACTCCCTCACCACCTGAACGAAATACAGCAACACCAGCCTCTCCAAAATGTACCTGCCCATATTTCAACTGCCAACACATTCTTTCCACCTTGTAGAAGGTGATGATGTGCCCCCCCCACCCACTCCTCACACACATTTCTAGCAACACCTTGACTCATGAAGGTTAAATGGAAGGAGATAGGAGGGGGGCACAACAGGCCTTCAAAAATAGCCTTAGGGAAATCAAATCGTGTTTTAACTTACTGTGTTCATGACTGATTCATGATTCTGAAAGTGGGGGGAGAGTTTGATCAAACTGCCACCAAATGGCTTCATTTTGAATTCCTTTGCTTTCTTTGAGCAGAAAGGAACAGGCTTCCTGAGTATGACTATTGAAGCAGTCTTTCCCTGGCACAGGATAGCCAGCTACCTGCAGGGCTATGGTTGCCTTAGTGCTGCCTGAACTTCCACCCTAAGTTTAAAGGGTACTGCATTGACCCGTGGGTGATGCCTCTTTCCGATGGACATCCTTCTGGGGGTGCTAAATAGGTGACAGCTTGATGAAATGAGATCTGTTAATTACTTTCCTTCCACATCTGGGATTTTGAGCAGCCTAAGCACCAATCAGAGAGTCTGGGGAAAGAAAGACTGGAGGAAGTGGTAGCAAATCGAAAAGGTAAGAGCGGAGTGGCAGGTCTTCTGATTACCATAAAGGTGTGTCAGTCTCCTTGAGCATGATATTCAAGTTAGCAACTTGGTTGTGGATTCTGACACTGCCACAAACTGGCCATGTGACCCTAGATAAGTCCCTACTCTTTGTCTCTGAACCTTGGTGTTCTTGTTGGCGAATTGATGATTGGACCAGGTGACCTCTGAGAAGCCTGCCACGTACCTGAGTAAAATATGGGTTCATCATTTACAAACCCATATTTTAGAGGTGCTGGCTCCTCCTTTTAACCAGGTGGCCATTTTCCATACATATGAGACATGGCTCTCACTCATCTAGACAGCAACCACAGCTCAGTGTGCACATAAATTGGGGTGTGGACATTCTTGGGCTCCCCCTTGGTGAACTGCTCTCAACCATGACATGCAATGGCCCTGACCCCTTTTCTGTGAAATCAGGTCCAATTTTTCACAAGCTTGGTGCTTGTGAAGTGCCAAATTTTAAAGAAAAACATGTCTACTCTGTCAAAAATTGTGGGATGTTTATGCTTTCACCAAACAAAATGGAACGGTGACTTTATTTCCCAATGTGCAGAGGTGTCTGGTTTCACATACTGTAGGTTTTCCCAATTGTTTTAGACAGATAAAACATTGTCTTTTCTCTAGGATTTGGGGCATTCCAATGTGATGTTAAATTGTCATCTGCAAGAGCATGCTGTGAGTGGTGACAGGCTGGTGAGGGCACTAGCCCCTGGCTCCCCAACGCTGCACCACTGACTCCAGGGGTGGTCCTCCTTTGACCTTAAAAAGGAAACACAGATGTGCAAAGCCTTGTATTGACACCGTGAACAATACAACTTTACGGGCTTCCAGTACTAGCATAACCCTTAAAATAATTCCTTCTGCTCAAACAGTGACATCGTATTCTTAGTGCCATTGGATTCTTAGCTAGAGAGGTTGGGTGGCAGATAAGATTACTGAGTTATTTTTTACTACCAAAATTATCATTGTATAGCTACAAAGCTGTACCTATTATTATACACACACATGTGGCCCAGCCATGATCTTCAGCAATTATGCCTTGTGCAGCCTGAATACCTGTAGAAAAACTCTCCCAGGGGAAAGGAGGCACGACCCCCCCCAAGCCCTTGAAATTCTGAATGGTTCCAATTATTTACAGTTTAAATGGTTAAGAAGGTCTGCATCCACCCCCCCACAAAAGCCAGGGTTTGCACTTCACTTCTCTCAGCCCCTTAAAACGATATCAGAGCTCATTAAAATCAACCCAGGACTTAAGAAGGGCACCCTTCATTTAGGGGAAACTGCCCACTGTGCTGTTCTGGAAAATGGCACAATGCTGAGAGCAGGCATTTTTTTCCTGAGTAGGTTTCTTCTAACAATTTCTGCAAAGCACATTTGAGGTGCCTGCCTTCCTGCCAGACCTTAAGTCATATGCACAGCAAGCCCAGGTGAACGATTGGGCCTGGCTACAGCTGCCTCAAAATTGCTTTAAGTAATATTTATTGACTGCCTACCATGTGCAAAAGTCCTGTTACTTGATTGTGTGTTTCTTTGGCAGGCCCTAAAGAAATGACTCCATGTGTCTCTGCATTTCTCACAATCTAGAGATGGCAAGAAAGCAGGCTATCTGGTTCCCACATTTGTGGAATGGGAAGCTTGAGCTAAAATGGCTGGCAGCTACACTCCAACCCTTGCATCTCTGATGGCTCACATCCCATCCTCAGTCTCTCTAAGGGGCTCACAAAAACTGCAGAATCTGTCCTCTCATTTCACAGTCTGGTATAGCCAACTGCTTTCTACTTCAAATGTCCTGATCACAGCAGGCCAGTTGTGCTCCTGTCCTATGGTTCCTGAAGACCAAGTGAGGCTGAATAACCAGAGAGAGTCCTGGATACACAGCCAGAGCAGCTACGAAGACCAAACAGGGCATCCACTAGGGCAGGGGCAAGAGTTTGGGCTCAGAACTTCTTATAGACCCACCAGACCGTCACTAACCAGCTCTATGATTTTAAGAAGATTGACTAGCACCTTTTTGCACAATATCTTTTTCTATATGATAACAAAAGCAATAATAGCAATAGCAACTAAGATCCGATGATATTATATTGCAGGCATATTTCTAAGAACCTTATATACAGTATCTCATTTTATCTTCATAAAGATCCCGTGATTGTCTCAACATTCTACATGAGAAGTGCAGAAGCACACAAAGGTTGTTGGCCCAAGACAACACAGCTAGTAACTGCCAGAGTTGAAACTTGAACCCAGGCATTCTGGCTCTAGAGCCGCATAGTCCCCAATAGAAATACAATCCAAGTCACATGTACAATTCTAAATCTTATAGTACCATACTAAAAATGAAAAGATACAGATGAAATTAATTTGAATAACGTGTGTTATTTAACCAATATGTCCAGAATGCTATAGTTTCAATCTATAATCAGTATAAATAATTAATTCATGAGCTATTTGATCTCCAAGTCTTGGAAATCCTACTGTGCCTGAAAATACTTAAAGCCCTTCTCAGCCGGGTGCCGGTGGCTCACACCTATGATCCTAGCTACTTGGGAGGCTGAGATTGGGAGGATTATGGCTTGAGGCCAGCCTGCAAAATAGTTCATAAGAACCCCATCTCCAAAATAACCAAAGCAAAATGGACTGCAGGTGTGGCTCATGCACAAAGCCCTGAGTTCAAACCCCAGTCACACCAAAAAAAAAAAAGAAAGAAAACAGTTCTCAGTTAAGAGTAGTCACATTCCAAGAGCTCAATAGCCAGGGATGGCTGGCGGCCACCAGATTGGAGAGTGCAGCTCTAGAATACGCACCTTCTTCATCCCATACACAATGCCCTAATGAAGGCATTAGCACCTACTGAATAGATTTTGTGAAAAAGCATCTGGCACAGTGCCTGGCTCCCAGTAAACCATCACATTTATTCATATCCTCCTGTGCTTATGCCAGAATGCTTCGTACCCCACCCCCACTACTGGATTTACCCTTGTTAAATCCTTTAGGGCCCTGTCAGATTCTTCCTTTTCCTCTTTCTCTCCTCTGTCCTCCTTCTCTAAGAAGCCTTCCTTGATAACCATAACACACAGTGAACTCTCTCCTGCCTTACTCATTCTGCACTTATTCTCTCTGGATAATGTAATTAGCACTAAGCTATATTCTCCTTTTACCTCATCCCTTCATTGAATTGGGGTCTTATTTCTCCCCACTAAATTCTAAGCCCTTTGAAAGCAGCACACATGTACATGTGGCTTCCTCGCTATGCCTGAAACGCTAATCATGGCAACTTCTAGGTGACCCAGTTGGATACATTGATCATGAATTGAGTAAACATCGGGCTTGAGACCTGGAACATTCAGCATTTCATGGAGGATGTACTGACCAATGAAAAAGCAGGCAGAAGTAGTAGATTTCCAGGTCAAGTGATTCTAGGAAAGGTGATCTGAAGAGCAAGATGATAACTATGGAAGTCACAGTGGGGCCACTGAGAAGTTTCCCTAGCCTCCTCCTGTCCCCTGGGGTTTGGAGCTTGCCACCCCTCACCTCTCCCTACTCTTGTTTCAGGGTTGGAGGAAGGAAGAGATCTAACCCGGGTCTCCAGCTGCTCCAGATGTCAACCTTCGGGGGTTGGCACTGTGACACGGGATGTCACCTAGAAATACTCAATACATTGGCTGAGAAGTAGCATATGGGGAGGGAGAAGTTCCTGGAAGGGAAGTCAGGAAGCCTGAGTTTGTTGATCAGTGGCAAAACTGGTGTACATGTGACTAGGGTGGACTATGTCTTTCACGGGGCCCTACCTACTTCATCTATACGCTGAAGGGTCTTTCTCTCAAACTTCTTTCTACCTCTAAAACACCCTGACTATTAATGAAGAAACACTCACAACGTAATTTTAGAATGCAAAAAATTCAGGGGATGGAGGAGGTAGTGTAAGCTGCAAAACTTTTCATGATCCCAGGTAATTGAGTGCTGGTGAGCACGGGTCATAAAGCTTGGAATTTCACATCTTGTGAAAGAACTCAGCTTCCTCACTGCTTGCAAAAGTCCTTACATTTATGGACTTCACAACCTACTGGGCTTTGGGAAAGAGGGGAGTGATTTCTTTTAAAAGAAGTAAATATCACCATGACTGATTGGATGAAGAATTCCACCTTGAATTTGAATTTACAGACATTGGAAGTCTTTCTTTTCTGTGAAGAAAAAGACTCCACCAGTTTCCAACTTTGTAAAAGAAAGAGAAGAAGGATAGCAAAGAAAAACATCCTTTGTTTCTTGAAAGCCCATTTGTACTCAGTGTTCTCCACAACACACATGCACAGATAAGTTCACTTTTAGTTAACCAAAGGGGGAAAATCAATTCACTAAGATGTTACTTTATATACAGAGAACTGCTCCCTTGGGTGAGATGTGAAGAGGAGCAGAAAACGTCTTCGAGGAGACTTGAACGCAGTCACGTGTTACTGGACTGGTGAATGTTCTGGGTATGCACCATTGGGCATTGTTGTGCAAACATCACAGGGTGTGCTTACACCAACCCAGCTGGCGCAGGATGTGTTGTGTGTGTGTGGTACCAGGATTTGAACTCAGGGCCTTTACCTTAAGCCACTCCACCAGCCCTTTTCTGTGAAGGGTTTTTTGGAGATGGGGTCTCAGGAACTATTTGCCTGGGGCTGGCTTTGAACCACAATCCTCCTGATCTCTGCCTCCTGAGTAGCTAGGGTTACAGGCGTGAGCCACCTTTGCCCATGTCTGTCTTGCAATCTTATGGGATCACCATTGTCCAGGCGATTCATCTTTGACAGAAAGGTTATCCTGCAGCACGTGACAGTAGCTTGCTTGGTGGGAGAGAGACCTCCCGCCTTCATCCTCTTCTGAGTTGGTTTCATGCCCACTGGACGCTGTGCCCAGTATGGTTTGCCCTGCAAAGGACAGGAATAATCCCTTGAATGACCAATGAAAGTCATGATCATTTTATAGATCAATGGCCCACACTTCTTTTATGAGGCTGCTGCCACCATAGATCATAGCCACACGAGAAAATCAGTTACAACAGCAACTCCAGGGCTGGAGGAGTCTGGTCCCTCAGAGGCATGTTTGCTTTTGATTCCATTTACTCTTACTTTTATTTAATCTGTATTGATGTATTACTGTTGTTTGATCTAAAAGCCATCCTGCTTGCTTTGCCTATGTTGTCTATATGTATTGGGAGGATCTGAGAAGTTGCTTTTGACAGTGTTAGCTGAGAACAGAGACCAGACGTTCAGCATTAATGACTCAAGGGCGTCTATGTCCCCCACTGTCTGCAGAGTTTACTTAGGACCCCCAACCACAGTTCTTATTTGTCGGCACTCATCATTACTTCACGAACAAGATGTGCAAAGGTTGAACTTTAAAAAAAAATCCAAACTAAGCTGCAGGTATAACAAAATATTCCACCCTATTGATTTGGGTTAGGAATTTGTTTCCTTTCTTAAATTAACTTTTTATTGATCATTCTTATGACCTTAACTGCTATGAGTTTGTTGACCTTCTTCCATTAAAAAATGGCTTTGATATTTATTTCCTCTCAGAGCACTGCAGGCAAAACCTTATCATGGCCTTTTGTGAACTGGTGGCCTCAAAGGAAAGGAAATGTTTGTAGCCTTATTTTCAGAACTTTGCCCAGGTCATGCTCCTTGGACGTTGCCTGGACAGACACGGGTGTCCCCAGGGTTTCTCTTAGCTCGGGCTTGCACGTCAGAGCTCATTTGGTTTGCCCGTGCTCTGGGTGCTCTGGGTACCTCCTAGGATATTTAAGAAACTTCTGGTCACTGAAGTCACATGCATAAAGCAAGAGTTCTACAACTCCAGTGTGTGAGCATGCGTCAGAATTTTTCCCTCTCTTTTTGGTGGTACTGGGATTTGGACTCAGGGACTCATGCTTGCTAGTCAGGCACTCTACCACTTGAGCCATGCTCCCAGCCATGCCCCTTTTTTGCCTTAGTTATTTTTCAGGTGAGGTCTCACTGACCTCAGAGTACAGTCTCCCTATCTGTGGCTTTGGGACCACAGGTATGTGCCACCACACCTGATTTATTGATTGAGATGGAGTTTCCCTTACATCTTGCCCAGGTTGACCTCAAACCACTATCCTCCCAATTTCTGCCTTCCAAGTAGCTGGGATTACAAGTGTGAACCACCATGTCCAGCCATGTGCATCCGAATAGCTAGAAGAGCTCTTAAAATGCAAATTGCCAAGTCCCAAAGCCTGACGTGTTGATTCAGAAAGTGGACCCAAGAATGTGCATTTCAAGCAAGTTCCTAAATGATGCTGGTGCTGCTTGCTGGCTCTGGGGCCTGACCATGAGAGCCAGACATCCTGGGTTTATGCCCCAGAACTGGGATGGGAAGAATACAGTTTTGAGAGTCAGAGAGAACTGGATTCAAATGTGAACTTGAATCCTTTAATTTGAGACTTGACCCTGGGTCATATCATCTCCCTCTGCATCTCCACTTTCCTAATGGAAATTAATATATGATTCACAGGATTGGGCGGAATTAATGTGTAAGTGCCAGACTAGCTCCTGGCTGTGTAGTGGGTGTAAGGAGGTGCCCTCTTTCAGCAGCCAAGTGTTTCTCCTTTGTGAGGATTAGCTCTTTTGGGCCTGGCTGAATATGCCATCCTGAGTAATTAAGGGGCATACAACGACAGGGTCTACTACATTAATTCTCAATTGCTGTCGGCAACTTGTGACTTGTAGTTAGGCCCTTGCCTCTCTCTCAGGGCCTTGATTTACCCTACCTCTGAAGTACAAGGTTTGACCTGATGACTTGCTGTGACAAGTCTGAGCTTCTGTGACTTAGTACTCACTTATTTCAGAATAGTCGAACGATAAGGATAAAAATGTGGTACCTGTTTTGATTCATTTATGTATTTTTTAATATTCTTAAATATCCAGCCTTCTTTTAAACTGGCCTATTGCACAAAAAGTTGGGAACAACAAATAAATGTCACTAGATCTCCTTAAAATGCTCCGCCACCGTAATAAAATGGTATATCTGTTATTTAATAGTGACATCTAGTGGCTTTTCCTTATCAAAGAAAACCACACGCAATTTCCTATTAGCTCATGCTAAGCGCTGCTATTTCTGCTGCATTCATGCAGTAGCCTTTTGTTAATTCCTTACCTCGTGTCAAGCATCATGCCAGGCCCAGAAGAGTACATGGTGATAAACAATACATGATCCACAGCCTCCTTAGGGGGGGAGGCAGAAAAATCACTAGACAGTCACGACATATTGTGATAAGTGTCACGATAGAAGAATACCAGGGCAGGCAAGGTAGAGATGGGGAAGTTTATTTTGCTCCGAAAGGTACAGGAAGGTTTCTTAGAGGCTACAATCTTTGAGTCACGTTCTGAAGGAGTTTCCAAGGTAAGCTATGAAGGACGAACAGATGCCATTCGAAAGAGGTGGTGCATAGGACCTTGCCTGGGATGAACTTGAAAAATCAAGAGTATTTTTATATTCCTGAAGCATGGAGCATAGAGCAGAGTTTCTCAACTTAGCATTGTTGATATTGGGGGGCTGAATGATTCTTTGCTGTGGGGGGCTGTGTATTATAGAATTTAAGCAGCATCACTAGACTCAATACAAACCTTCCTCCCAGTTATATAGAAACCAAGATGTCTCCGGGTACAAATGTCTTTAGGTATAGCCAAATGTCCCTGAGTTGCTGGGGGGATACAAGATTACTCACAGTTGAGACAGACTTGGGTAGAGGGAGCTCAGTGCAGGTTAGAAAAGTGCTTGCTGGGTCCTTCAAGGCTGTGCCTAACCTGTGGAGGAACTGGGACTTTCTTGCTGAAAAGGAGTTATTGAGAGGGCTTAACTAAGGAATGACAGGCCAGATGTGTGTTGTATAAGGCTGTGGAAGTGGTGTGTGACTGGGGGCCCAAAAGCCAGCAAGGACACTATTGCAGTTACCCAGTAGAGAAAGGATGGAAGGGAGCTATTTGAGAGCTACTAAGATCTAGGATCTGCAGGACTTAGGGGAACGTTTGGATGTTAGTAGGAGGAGTCAAGGATGGCCCCTGTTTCTTGCTTGCACAGCTCTTTCATTAGTAGCTATTGTTTCCACAATTGCCTATTGATGGCAGGGGACAGTTAGCCTAGACTTGTAGATATGAACCAGGTCACCAACTTGGGTGAGCCCAGTGAGACAGAACACGTTCACATACAAGTACAGAAAGTGGATTTACTAGTCACAGATAGGCAAGAAAGGACAAAAGCAGCCAGGGAGCATTGTGAACCTGAGGTGGATAGAGTCTCAAGTGTTCGGGTCTCACTTGCACCACAACTAAAGGACCACCCTGATTTTCATACCTTAGGGTCAATGTGTCACTGGGTAAAGGTTTGAAGGATATTGTGTTTCTGAGGAACAGAGGAACAAAGCCCAGGCTGTTCCAAGCAGATATTCTGTTCCCTGGGAGGGACATGAACAAGATCCAGGTTGTTTCAAACAGTTCCTCCCTATCTCAGGATATTCCATTCCTCACACATTCTAAAAAGCAAGAAAGAGGGGAAGATGGGATCAGTCCAAGGCTACCTGGAGAACTGCCCTGCAGTAGAAGCTGGCCAGTCGTGTACTGTGTTGTGTCAATAGAGGCGCCATGGGCATACAGATGCACTAAACATTCATTCAACTAACCCAACTAACTGGTAGAGAATCATGGTGACTTTTACAATGTGAAATCTGGTCATTTCAACTGACACATTTGGTCACAAGATAATCCTGCCTAATTACAACTAACGTAAACAGTCTGTAGATGATTTTCCTGGGTTTGAACTGGCCTCAGTCCATTAAAGTTAAATTAGTTCATTCCAGAGCACCCTTCAGGTTTCTGTCAACCTGACCGCAGATTTCTAGTAACTACCACAGACTGGCTGTCACCTGCATCTTGTTCTGTTTTAATCAGTGCCTGGGTGTAACCATTGCCAACAAGAATAAGACAATGCAGTGAAGATATGGGGTGATATAATCAGAATCCAGATGCATCTTGACAGGCTTGGACTTCCTCTAACAAGAAGAAATTAAAGAGCGCTGCAAGTAACTTGCATCAGTCCAGGATGATGGGTTTCGAAATGGCATATATGTGAAAGAATGGAACAATTTAGTTTATTGTATGTCACTGGTATGGTATGGCCACTGAAAATGTATACGTGATCTGGGACCATGTGAAGAGAAATGGTGTCAAGACGAGGGAGGTGATAGGCTGCCCCTTCTTGTCACATGTCAGCTCATGCCTAGAAGGCCATGTTCCAATAAAGGTAGTGAGGAGCCTTGAATCAGTATAGAGAATAGTTGAAAACCATATTTAGCATAAAGAAGAGAAACTTGGGGGTATATAAATGCTGTCTTCAGGTGTCTGGAGTCAACCAAGTAGAGTTAAAGGGAGATCCCTAAGTAGGCCTTCGTGGTTTGGAACCAGCACTTTCTACTGACCGATCCATGTTTTTTTTCCTAAGCTCAGATTGCCCTCTGAGTGGTCCCATCAACTCTACTGGAATGTCCCTCAGACACCTCAAACCTTCCTCCAGAGACCTGTGAACCATCTTCCCTCTCCACTCCAATCATTTTCTCACCAAATCATATTAATTTTGCCTCTCACACATTTCTCTAGTCTTCCCTGCCTCCACTTTTTGCCTTGCCTTCCACGTTAGCCTCTAAATTACTGCCCGTATTCCCATCTCTGCACATTATACTTAAGGACGTTTCTAAAACATAGGCCTCGTTATGTGGGTCCCCTGCCTAAACCTTGCAAAGGCTTCCCTGTTGCCTACAGAACTGTATCTGAGTTCCTCTTAATTTATTTTTAATTGACACATAGTGTACATATTTATGGAATATGGCAAATTTGATACATGCATATAAATTCCTTAATATTGTATCTGAGGCCTTCTACAACCAGGCCCTGACCACCTAGCTCTCTTCAATTCCTGCCACTTTCCTCAACTTCCCACTTCTCTCCCATCATCAGGCTGCTTTGTGCTTCTGGACCTTTGTTCAGGCTTCCCTTCCGTCTCATACTCCTTTCCTCTCATCTTGCCTTGTCTCAGGATTCCTTGGCTTTCAAAACCAAGCTACAGAAAACCTTCCCCTATTGTTAGGTCGGGCCAAAGGTCCTGCCAGCTGCTGACCTCACAACCTCTACCCGCTCCAGCCATCGCTAGCACATTGTACTGAAATGTTTTCCTTAGGTTCTTGTGTCTTAGCCCTGGCTGCATCCCCCTCCTCCAGGCACTGCATCCCCAGTGCCTGTCTCCTCACCAGGCACACATTAGGTGCTGAGAGAAAGCAAGTTTGGCACTGAGATGACCTGGTCTCACCCTTGAAAGAGTGCTGCCCATGTTTCTGGGTCTCTTTGCCAGTCCAGTCATGTCTTCATCACACTGGGTTTTCGCATCCTTAGTTGTTCTGGGTGGGAAGACTGCCTCTCAACTTTCCCTACAAGCTGTTCCCTCAGAATAATGACAACCTGGATCCTTTATTCAACAAAGCCTGCAAGATGTTATCCTTACCTGTGACTCTAGAGGCCGCTGGACACTGGGACACCCTTCCCTTCAGCACACCTTCCCTTTTACAGGCAGGATCATATTTTTAGCATCAAGTACTCCCAGTTGAGGCAGTCTGGGCCCCTGAAACTGTTTTCCCTGGAAGTAGGAGCTATTAACACTCATGGAAACCCTAATTATTGTCACCAGAGTCTAGGTAGCTATTATCACTAGATCAGCATGTGTGTGTGTGTGTGTGTGTGTGTGTGTGTGTGTAATGCCTCTGCTACAGTGATAACCCTACTGTGTAGAGACTGAGACTGCCACGTTAGGCTGTTCTTGTCTCTTATGGGTGGAAGGTGACCTTCAGGTGGAAGGTGACCTTCAGGTGGAAGGTACACTAGATCCCTACATCCTTAACGTAAGGGACTCTAAGTGTCTGTCTGGG
This sequence comes from Castor canadensis, assembly GCF_047511655.1. Classification (NCBI taxonomy): domain Eukaryota; kingdom Metazoa; phylum Chordata; class Mammalia; order Rodentia; family Castoridae; genus Castor; species Castor canadensis. The sequence goes on from NC_133405.1 coordinate 22,575,230, forward strand.
TCTCTCTACATTGCCTCTTCACTCTTTCCATGTGGGAGTGGTGTTCACAAAACATTGATTCTCACACTAACCCTGGTGGCTGGGATCTATCTGGTGTGAAAGGCAAGGATGAAGTTTTAGGACGGAGTACCTTAGACTTGCACTATGGTGTGCTTTCAGGTTGACCAGAAGATGTCACTGTAGGCTTAAGCCAGCAAAACAAATTGGGGCAGGAAGACTATCAACTAAGCATGAGGGTGACTCCATAGTGGAAGCTTAAAATGCCCACTAGTTCCCATTTCAATTACATACCTGGAAACGCCAGTTAAAAGGTTAATCCAAATGTGTCACCGTACTAAATAAATTGCGGTTTTCTCAAATAATCAGACTAATTGCCACTAAACTATTGCCTTGGGCCTAGCATAAAGGCTCCATAAATATGTAGTGAATGGACGAAGGAGTGAATGAGTACCAAAACCAGGAGCAGAAGCTGTCACTCAGGCAATGGTCTTCACCGAAGTGAGTTCTAGTGGCACCAGCAAGGTCAGGTCCTAGGAAGAGTACAGAGATGGATGAATATGCACTTGCCCCTCTCATTCTCCCTCCCAGACACTTCTGTGCCCAAAGCTTGTTTATACCAGAATATATATAAAGTGATTTTTAAAAAATAATACCTTCTTGTGGTCTTTACAAGGCACTTGGGATATTATCCAGACTTTTACTGTAATAAGCCATGTCCCCATATCTGTTCTTCCTCTTCCCTGGAATAGTTCATTAAATAAGCAGCTAAAGAAGTCTCTGAGATTCTGCTTTGGGTCAGGTACAAAGCTGAAATGGATTATGCAAATATAGGACAGAGCCCTTGTTCTAGAAAACAGTTTAAATAGAAATGCAATTATAATTCTATATCAAAAGTGTTTTAGCAAAGACTAAGTATGGAAGTGCTCTGGGGACACAGAGCAAAAAGCGATGTTGGCAGCAAGGCATGGAGTTCATTTTCCCAAAGGACAGGTGGTACTTGAATGGAGACTTGAAGGATGAGTACAATTTTCCAGTCAAAGAAGGAAGGTCGTGCCAGGCAGAGGAAGTACCCAGCAAAAGAGAGATGCTCAGAGGCCTGAGATGCTGAAAGCTCATGAATTGTAAGCAGTGTTTATTCAGAGAACATTCGGTGAGCCAGGTATTTGAAAGGCATCCTTCTGGCTTCTCATGTGTGTACAGGTATCCATCCATGTTCTTCTCAGGTAGGAATGAAGAAAGCAAAACCTTTGTAAGCCTCTCCGTAGGTTTCCGTTAAGAAACTAAATGCCAGTGTTCAGTGCTCATTGTTCCTTCCCCCACCCAATATGTTCTTCCAAAGACCTCATCTTTTATCCACTGTATGCAAATGGAAATTCATTTCTCTCGAGAAGCACAGCTATGGGGTCCTTTCTCTCCTTGAGTAGCCTGACCACATCACGTACCTTGCTGTTTCTGGGGTGTGGGCCATGTGTGTGTGCCATGATGTATGGATGTGAGTGTGTAGGCGAACGGTTTAAATGTTTGCTGCTCTGTTATTTGAGCAAAGAACTGTATCTGTTTGCAACTCAAAGGCAAGGTAACAATACAGCAAAGCCTCCATGGTTGCAGACATCTGTGCCTCCATTTAGTAGGTAAGGAAAATGGACTTTTTGGAGCTGATGGCGAACTTTCCTGTCCTAGGAATATTATCGTGTGAGCAAAGGTTACAACCAAGGTAGTTAGTTGCATATATGCCACCGACAGCTACCACGTCTACTTCAGTTCAGAACTCACCACACTATTTATTTCTGCAGGCCCTCTCTACATTTCATTCCAGAAAGTATGAACTAAGATGTTATGACGACAGCCAGAATCAAGGATATCATATCAAACACTTTGGATGCAATTTTGTTTTTTTTTAATAAGATGTCCAGATTAAACTGGATATTGGAAAAAGGCATGTGCATATTTAATAAGAAGGATTAGAATTTGAGCTCACTTTATAAAGCTCCATTTCACATCCATAAATCATTTGCTTCCACTGAGTCTCCATTTCGTGCTCAGTTAATTCGGGGTTAAGGCTGGAGAGTGCAGAATAAAATGATTGCCTGCTGGACCGATGGCATCCTTGGGAGGATTTTGTCATTGGTTGGAGAGGGAGAGAAGAACAGGAGAAAGATGGGGTGGAGAATGACAAGGTCAATGTCTTGAATCTGACCTTTTTTGTACCTGCTACAGCTACAGTATCACCAAAGCAAGTGAAGGAATTGGCCATGTGGCCATGCTAGCAGGACTTGGGGAGGAGACTGTAGCACAGTTCACAGGACAAATGCCATCTCATCGCTGTCATCCCCTTCCTTGCCTTCTTTACTGGCCAGCAGCCATCACGGATGCCATGCACCTCCCTGGCTCCACTTATGTCCCCCACACCTCTGACTGTTGGTCTTTGTGCTCTGTCCTTAGGAACTTCCACTACATAACCATCCTCCGAGACCCAGTGTCTCGGTACTTGAGCGAGTGGAGGCATGTCCAGAGAGGGGCGACGTGGAAGGCGTCCCTGCACGTCTGCGATGGGAGGCCCCCGACCTCCGAAGAGCTGCCCAGCTGCTACACTGGCGACGACTGGTCCGGCTGCCCCCTCAAAGAGTTCATGGACTGCCCCTATAATCTGGCCAACAACCGCCAGGTGCGCATGCTCTCCGACCTGACCTTGGTGGGTTGCTACAACCTCTCTGTCATGCCCGAAAAGCAAAGAAACAAGGTCCTTCTGGAAAGCGCCAAGTCCAACCTGAAACACATGGCGTTCTTCGGCCTGACAGAGTTCCAGCGCAAGACCCAGTATCTCTTTGAGAAGACATTCAACATGAACTTTATTTCACCATTTACCCAATATAACACCACCAGGGCCTCTAGTGTAGAGATCAATGAGGAAATCCAGAAGCGTATTGAGGGACTGAATTTTCTGGATATGGAGCTGTACAGCTATGCAAAAGACCTCTTTTTGCAAAGGTATCAGTTCATGAGGCAGAAAGAGCATCAGGAGGCCAGGCGCAAGCGCCAGGAGCACCGCAAATTTCTGAAGGGAAGGTTCCTTCAGACCCATTTCCAGAGTCAGAGTCAGAGTCAGGGCCAGAGCCAGAATCCGAGTCAGAACCCCAGTCCAAATGCCAATCAGAACCTGACTCAGAATCTGACTCAGAGTTTGAGTCAGAATTCGAGCCAGAAGGAGAACCGGGCAAACCAGAAGCAGAGCCCGGGCCAGGAGCAGAGTGACAGCAACAGCAGCAATGGCACCAATGACTACATAGGCAGCGTAGAGAAATGGCGTTGAGTCGCTTGGAAAGGCTTGTGCACACTGCTCCCAAAGCACCACCAAAAAGATGGCATATCTTAAAAGGCGAAAATGTCCAAACACGCCCTGCTTCCTTCATTGTGGAAGCTTTAAAAAGTTGAGCTGTTGCCTTTACAGTTGCCTGTCAATTAAATGTTATACTGTGTGGGGTGAAACAAATCTCCATATGTAACTAAATTGTCTTTTTTTGGTTGGACTACTTAGGAAATCCAAAAGCCAAACCAGACTCACCAGAAATTGCTGTGGAGCTATTTTAAGAAGTTCTTAAATTAGGTATAAAGATAAAAAGAAAACATAAAAATGTGACCATTTAACTTATGGCTAAAAAGCCTTTAAATGACTAACGATACACTGTTAAAACCCAGTCTTTGAAGGAACCCTTTCTTTTCTAGGGGTAAGCATGAAATGACTGACAGAAACGCAAAACCAGTCATTTTCTTCTGCTCATAACAAGGAATCTATTTAAATAGAATAGCAACTGATGATAAATTTTGCCAAACTGTAGAAAATAAACAATTCCTCTCCCAAATATAGGTAGTTTTATGTAAAAAAGATTGGCTTTGCAAGTAGAACAGGACTCATGCCTTGTAATTTTAAGAGATGTTTCAAATTTTAAACTTTTTCTACCTTCTACCGTGGAAAGGTTTTAAACAGGATGTATCTCATATTAAACAAAACATTTTATTTTCCAAATGGAAAACCAGCGTAATGACCTAACTTCCAGATGCTTTTGGGGCACTGTAATTTCAACACTTCTGGAATCTTTTTGGCGCTGCTTCTCAAATTCACTTTAAGGCTTTTCCAAGTTGTGCTCATTCCAAAAGAACCCATGTGTAGAATATTTCTTCGTCATCTAAATGGTGTGTTGCTGAATTTATTGTGGTATATAATCCTGAATTAAAGTCAGGACTTTCTACACAATTGGCTTATGAATGTTTGTGGTCGTGAGGTCCTTCTGAAGAAACTCTTGAACCGAACAGTGTGTCTAAAATTACTGCCGAAGTTACTCTTAATCAAATTGAATTGAACTTAATTGTGAACACTTACTTTTTGTACATCTTTATTGTAACGATTCCAGTTTGGCTGGCTACTTCTGGCCCATTCGTTCTTTTTCTGTGTTGACAGATTTTTAGACAAATACAAGAGCAAAAAAGAAAGTGGTAGATAGCCAGAGTTATTCAGTAACACCAAGAGCCATCCCTTGCTACTTTGACTGCTTAATCTGTCTGCCAGGTTTTTGTTTATGAAAGAGTAAAAGTAAACAGTATTTTGCAGTGAAGTTAAATAACAGGAACATACAAGTTGAGAGTCTATGCAAAAATACCTTTATGGCATCAGTTATGAATTGAGTGAAGTAAAAAGAAGTACGCACCCACTGTGCTGTCAAGTGACATAGCACCACACTGGGAAGTTTCCATTTCATGGGTTTTGCTATACTTTTGTAAGAACTTATACTAGGCCTCTGGCTATCAATCAGACAAGGTGACTGGAAGTGGCATTTCTGTTTTCAGGAGGGACATGCTTAGAAGTGTGACCATAAAGTCACATCTCCTACAGCCTGCCCCTGTGCATGTCCTATTTCGCCTGTAATAATATGGCCACAAGCTGGACAGGAAGCTGAATTGTCTTTAAAAAGGGATTTCTTGACAGATCTTGTATCAGTAGTTCTAGCTTTTGTTTTGTCTGATAGTATTGAGTCCTGAGAATTAGAAGAACTAAAAATCTGGAATGAAATTTCAAAACTACACACCTTGAAGGCAAAGTGTTTTAGAGTGAAAGTATTTTGTGTACACTGTGTTTTTAAAATATTCTGTGGATCACAATGGTATTTCAATTTTGTTTAAATTGAAATTGTTTGTTCTTAAAGCTGACAGGTAGTGTTGAAAAGCAGGAAGAAGCCCAAGCCAATGGAAAAGCTTGTTACAGAAAAAACAATTGTGTTATTCCTGTGGTGTGCATGGTTTTCAGAGATTAAGTGCATTTTCTCTGTCTATACTGGTCATTGTACATAGGGATGTTATAAATATACATTTTTGTCAGCTTGATGTAAAGCCCATGGTTTCAGCTGTAAACATCTGTTCAGTGGTGTAGCTTTACAAACCATTCACTGATTTTGTGTAATTTAACAATAGATATGAAATAAAGTTTAAATTGCAGGCTCTGAGTCATTTCATGATTTCAAGGGTTATGGCCATTAGACACTGTGACATCATAGATCAGAACAGAATACTTTTTTTTTACAAGGAGTTTCCTTTTTTTACTCTTGACAGTCAGGTATAGAAATGAGATCACTCATCCCAACCTCCTTCTGTTTGTTCATGATTTGAGTAAATCAAAAGTGTGTGTGTAAGCCAAGGTTTGCTATACAAATAGCATATGCACGTTTTAATTTAAAAGTTATTAAAGTAGATAGTTTCATATCTAAGAGCATGCAGAAAGGAAAATAGCACTCTTTCCCATCTCTCCACTCTGTCCACAGGGGAGAGGTTAAAGATAAGCATTAACATTTTGGCTTTGAAGGTCTTGACCACAATTTTCTCTAATTCCATTCAATGTACACGTTTTCCCAAACTCTTGTGGCTAGGATCACGGGTGGAGATGATTTGTGTTTACTTTCTAGAGACTTTAGATATCAGTTCTAAGGGATTAGAAGAAAGAAAGCTACAAATTTGGTGTGTGTGTAGGGGTAAGTTTGTAAACTATACTTTGAGGTTTTGCCCATCAACTGTTTATTGAATAATAATTGGATGAGTAGGGCCAAGGGTGTAGCACAGTGGTAGAGGACATGCTTAGTGTGTGTGAGGCCCTGGGTTCCATCCTGAATGCCACAAAAAATAAAAATTGGGCAGTCAAAGGTCCCAATTGTATGAAAATCCCATTGCTCCTTGGGGGGAATTTTGAACAGGAATGTGGAGGCCAAGAATTTGAAACAGGAAATAAAGATTGGCCTTTTCCCTTAAGGAGGGTAGGTACCCTTAGAGAGTGGGAACTAAGCAAGAGACCTCCTCTTTGCTTCAGGACCCCAAATCAGGGTTGGCTGCTGAGGGAATGTGAGCCAAAAAGGAGCTATGGTGAAGAAAGAAATAACTGCATTGGCCCAGTTCCCAAAGACTTGCTTAGGATTCTGTCAGGGAGTTAGAATCAAGTAAGAGCCAGCCTGTCACTAGGACATGGGGGTTAAGAGAAAGATTATTTCCTTCCATGGAGGGTGGAAAGAAGTACAAAGGTGCTGCCCTACAGGCTTCGGACAGTTGCAGTCTCACTGTGTCTGAGACCCAAAAGAACCATGGGATAATTCTTGTTGGTGATGTTCGACCCATCACTTTCCGGCATGGTCCTATAGACACTGTTCCTGACACTAGAAAGTTGGAACAGAGGAGACTAGGGTATTTCTTCACCATAAGTGATCATCAGCAGTTGGCAAGAACTTCCTTTCCTCTTGTCCTCATTGGGGATTAAACTAAGTAAATAAACAACTGAGTATTTTGTGGAATATGCTGACACACTGATAATAATAATAATGGGACATGAGTGTAAATGGGGGACTCTGGGGGGAGAGGAAAGGTGAGGGTACTGGGCTATGTGTGAAAAGGTTTGAAGTATATTACACACACACACACACACACACACACACACACACGTGAAGATAGCATACTGAAACCCACCAGAAACTATTTGAAAAGTGGGGGGGTGAGGGTGAAGGGATTATAAGAGAGAGGTAAACTTGTTCAAAGTACACTATGAATCCATGCAATTTTCATAATGAAATCCCTAAAATAACAACAATAATAATAAAATTAAATAAAAATCTCAGAACAAAAGCAAAAAGGAAGCAAAAAAGAAACAGGTTGTGATGACTCCTAATGTAAACCCAGGGATCTTAGAAACCTAGTCTTTCACATGGCAAGAAGGAAGTAATCTGACAGTTTTGATCGTTAAGGAATTTGATCCACACCAGAAACATGCCCCCAAGTGCATCACACAGATCCCCACAAGTGTGCAAAGCCCCGAAACTTCAAGAGAAACCCATCCTGAAAACAAAGCGAATCAGTTGTTTCTCAGTTCAAAGGGCACTGTTGTGAGCAGCCACAGCAGGGTTCCAAATACTGCTATCCAGGCGCCATAGTGCAGTGCTACACCTGGTTGCGTAAATAAAGTTTTATTGGAACACAGCATGTCCCCATTTCTTTGCATACTTTCTCTGGGGCTCCCAAGCTATAATAGCACGAGTAGTTGAAAGACAGATCTTACGGTATGAAAAAACTAAAATATTTATTTTCTTGGCCTTTGGATGAGAAGTTGGTCAATCGCAGCATTGGAGAGCCAATCAAAATTTCCTAAATATTGTAAACGTAGCAGAGTTTCCCAGAGTTTAAGAGACTGGTGATCAGGTATGGTGGCTCATGCAAGTAATCCCAACTACCCAGAAGGTGAAGATCGGGAGGATCACTGTTCAAGGCCAGCCTGGGCAAAAAGTTCGTAAGATCTCATCTCAACCAACAATCTGGAAGTGGTGGCGTGTGCCTGTGATTCCAGCTACATGGGAAGTAGTTTGATCATGATCTGAGGCCAGCCCCAGGCAAAAAGCACAAGACCCTATTTGAAAGATATTCAAAGTAATAGAGCTGGGGGCAAGATTGCCTGCCTAGCAAGCATGAGGCCTGAGTTCAAGCCTAGTACCAGAGAGAGAGCGAGACTTGATACAAACTACATACTTCCCAAGTACACCACACCACAAACAACATTTACTGAGCACCTGCTACCTGAAAGTGGCCCTATTAGGCCCAAGAGTGGGAAGAAACTGACCTTTTCTCTCAGGATTGAGGAAGTCAAAGTCAGATGGTATGTCAACGAGTATGAGTAAAAGCATAAAGAGTTATAGTCTCAGATACTTCCTTGATGTTCACCAGTTCCGTGAAGTGTGCATGTGTGTTTGATCACATGCTTCTGAGAATTAAAACAATATATAAATATGTGAAGGAAAAAGTGAAATTACCTATACAATCCTCGCTCTCCCCAAACGACCTCACCCTCCTTGTCCTGGTCACATTGAAATCTAACAAATCTCTTTCTTGGAAACACACACACAGCCACAAATAATATTTATTTTAAAAAGATCAAACTATAGTGTCCTCATTTTTTACTTACTTTTTCAAAGCTCAACAGTGTGTCATGGTTTTCCTTCCATAACAGGAATACAGTGATTTATCCTAACCGTCTACACTGGCTGCTGGGGGTCTGAGTATAGGCTCTAGCTGCCTACTGCCTGGCTTTGAATCCCAGCTCCACTAAGTGCCACCTCTGTAACCTTGGGAAAGTCATTAGCCTCTCCATGTCTCAGTTTCCTTTTCTGTAAATGGAGAAAATAAGAGACAAAACTTCAAAAGTTTGTTGTGAAAATTAAATGAATTGCTGTTTGTAAAGCACTTAACCTACTGTCGGACAAACAGCAAACCTGTTTGATAATACAGTCGTTACCTTTACTACTCTTAGTAGCAGGAAGGCTAGGTGTCTGCTGGATTCCCATGTCTTCAGTAAAGACTGACTCAGATTACGAATTGAAAATAAGCAAAAACATAGACTATGTCCGATTGTGACTAATTTGGAAAAAAGGAACTTCTAAAAATAAAGAGGTATATCTAAAATGTCACATAATCAAATGTACGAAGACCTTTCCTAAGGATTGCTTCTAAGCTTTGAGCATAGCCAGTGACAGAAAAATATTTTGAAAGATCTAATCAGCCAAATGCCAAATGAGTCACAGATACTCTCTCTGGCAGTAGCAATGTATTATCTGATGGCTGACTTGGGACCTACTTTATTACACTTAGGCAAGGGTGACTCACTTCCAGCCCCTTTTTTCACCACCCACCTCTCTACCCGACATCACCAGAGGGCAGGCCTGTCTGCTAGATGAGATCTGAGAGGGCCCCAAACGTCTAGCTGCTTTTGTCAGGGGTCTGGTCTGGTGCCTGGACTTCCCATATTCCAAGTCTGTATTCTGGGGGAAAGGCGTGTGTCCAGAAGACCTTATGAAAATGCACATGTACAAGCAGGAGGGAAGAGGCAGAGTAACCCATTAATAGCACACTTGGTTTATCAGATTAGCAGTCACGAAGGGCCCTCGGGAGGATACACACAGGCCTGTGAATTCAGGTAGCACACTTCAATTTAAAAAACAAGAAAAGAAAAAGAATGCTTGCATCTACCCCATTTGAATTTTTAAATCTCACTCTTGTTGCCTTAAGGACAGGATAAGGTTCAGTAATCCTCATCAAATCTCATTGACTTGTATAAATTCGATTCTCATTATGTCTGGTTGAATCTCGTGACTTCACTAATCTTGGTAAGATTTAATGATGCCTAACTGGGCCTAAGAAAAGTTTAACAGTTTTTGTGACTTAACCGTGCTCTACTGGATTTCATGTGACTTGAGAGGACCTGAGAGGAATTGGCAAGTCTTGAAGGAGACTTGATAGGACCTAGCCACCACCTTCCTTCAGCCAATCCTCACTGACTTATTCATGCATTAATCCAAAACACAAAACTGTTTTTCTCCTCACAGCTGATGATACCCAAAGCAAAAACCACATATCCATCAAAGCTCTTTAGATAGCTAACAAAGACTTTGTGAATTTGCTCATTGAGGTGCATGGAGGCCTCACAGACCCAAACGGGTTGCCAGGCAGTGGAAGTAAGGAACCTCGGCACTGGCCAATCCAGGTGACTGGGATTTATCAAGAATGCACCTTGATTTAAGAGGCGCTGCCAAGTATTGACAGTGATCAAATTCCCCAACCCTTCCTAGCACCCACCCACTGCAGCTGAAAACATTCTTCCCCCCATATAAACTTTATAAAGGGTTTTCATTATGATATTTGCATACATGTATGTAATGTGTTTGACCAAATTCACTCCTTCTACTACTCGTTCTTAACGTTCCCTCCCACCATGTCTTCTTCAATAGCCTTCTGTCTTCATCCCCTTCCTTAACCACCAGACTCATCTTCCTAAAGCTGTTCCTCACAGCTGGATCCATACACCTGTGACCTCAAAATCGCACTTGGTCTATTCAACACATAGATTTCCTGGATCCCACTGTCCCTGTCCTGAAGCAGAATCTCCTGGGAGCAAAGTGACAGACCGCCTTCTTGGCAAGCTCTTGGGTGATTCTAAGTGACATGTATGCTGAGAGCTACTGTCCTACATCACAGGTCTGGTCACAATACCCCCTCCTTGGAGAATTTTGCTCCTCTCCCCTGTCCACACATTGAAGTCCACACTCCTCAGCCAGCTAGCAGATTCATGTCCTAGAAGCACAAAGCTTCATATGATCAGTCCCCGCTCTCTTTGCACCGTTGGCTCTCACTCTACTTGAACCTTTGCACCAAACTAAATTTCCTTACTCTCCTTGTGCCAGGCATGGACTTTCCAAAACTAATTTGAATAGGAATTTGTCAGGTATCGTTGACACTATCTGGCTGAAAAAATCATAAATAGGCTGATTGCCATCTTAATAGAGTTCAATGAATTCTCCTAAGCTTTGGCCAGTCAAAAGCAAGTGCCAGCTGATTGGCACAGGAAGTAGAACAAGTGACGGTTTCCCACTCCCAGCGTGTCCATGCGGAGCAGAGGAAGCATGTCTCTCAGATAGTCACAGTTCAAACTGGTGGACACTGTGGAACATCAATGAGTCACTCAGACCACATTCTCGTCCCTGGCTTGAGCCCAGAGCTCCATGTCACAGCTAGAAGCTAGGCCAGCTGCAGGCTCTGGGAGCAAGCCCAGCCTGAGTCTAGGGCAGTTCCTTGACCAGCCTGTGGACCTGGGAAGAGCTTCTGGTAACTTCCTTTGGGTCTTGTTTCTCATTTGACACACTTTACTGGGAGGTGGGCCTAGGACACAGGAAGTGATTCCCAGCTGCCTCTAAACCCCAGGAATGAAGCCTCCTGTGGAGCTGTGTGCCTTCTAGAATCCCACCTGTCTCCTGCTGACAGAAGCTTTGTGCAAGAAAGCTTTAACAGTTCAACTAGAGGCTACTTTTGAATGGAAATTTTGTCACATGAGCACAGAGTTGTCATGGCTGTCACACCACCATTGGAATACAGTTGGTATTCAGTCAGGAGACCTCGGGGCCCACATCTGCAGGTTCCAGAACATTTGTACCAGGTAGGAAGAATCCACCTCCTGCTGACGTAATGACGGCAATGCACGCCATTTATTAAATACCTACTGTATTCCAAGTGCTCTTCTTGGGTTCTTCAAGTAACAGCAAGAGCTTCAGCAGCAGTATTAATTGAAATTACAGTGTAGCTCAGACACCATACTAAGTCCTTTGTGTACATAAGTCACTTACTGCCACCCCATGAGGTAGTAATAATTACTTCCCCCATCTTACAGAGGCGTGTACTGAGACTCAGGAGAGCTTCATTAACTTCCTCAAGACTCCAGGATCTACCTAGCTCTAAATCCAGAGCTCAGTCTCTTCATTATTTAAAACGTTTTATTATGAGACATTTCAGACTTCCATGGTAGTAGAACAGCACGACAAATCCCCCATCTCCCTGTCACTCAGCCTTAGTAATTGTCAACTCTTGGCCAATCTGCTTAATGCGACCTACAACTACTTTCCCTGCAATCCGTCATACATTGATGCGACTCTCAGACATCATCTCGAAATGTTTCATATGAATGTGTCTCTGAAAGAAGTTTTATTTTGGCTGGGCACAGTGGCTTACATCTGTAATCCCAACTACTCAGGAGGAGACAGTTGGAAGGACTGCAGTTCAAGGCCAACCTGGGCAAAAAGTTCAGAAGATCCCATCTCAACCAACATAAAGCTGGGCACAGTAGTGTGTACCTATAATCCAAGCTATGCAGGAGGCATACATAGGAAGATTGCATTCTAAGGTAGGCCCTGAGCAAAAATGCAAGACCTTAACTGGTAAGTAACAAAAGCCAAAAAAAAAAAAAAGGTTGTGTGTGGGTCAAGTGGTAGAACATTTGCCTAGCAAGCATGAGGCTCTGAGTTCAAGCCCCAGGACTGCTGAAGAAAAAGGAAGAAGGAGCTTTATCTTTCTATAAACGGTGACAGATAAGTTTTATGAGCTCCGCACTATACAGGGAAGTAAACTGACATTCCATGACATGTGTTTGAAGGCACACAATTAGTAAGTGTCAGGCCTAGGTTTCATATCCTGTTCTGTAACTCCAAAGCTTTGGCCCTACCCCAACTGGAGTTTCCTTCTATAACAGAAGCTTCCTCCAGGACAGCAGTTTGAGGCTAGAGACCATGATGGGTGACAATTCTTGGCTGCTCTAATAATTAATGGTGGCTTATTTCCAGTTAGGAACTCCCACAAAGTAACTGGCTTTCCTCAGGTTCTGTGGACTCCGCCCTGCTCTGCACTTTTCCCTGGACCTGAGAATACCTGGTCCGCATTCTTGGAAGGGAATTGCTTGGTTCCTTTGCCCTTGGAAAGGCAGCCTGGGATTCCCTGACCCTTGAACCCAATGTGACTGAGCTGATGAATATACTTCAAGTTGTCATGAGCAGAAGCAACCCCTGGTTGCACTGGGGCATTTTATTTCATTTTAAGAGAACGATTGAGGCCGCTGTGGTCTGAGTTGGGGCCCCCATGCTTTGTGTGTTACATTTCTCAGTACAGGCCATCATCAAGCGAGGTGCTTCAATAAACAGAAGAAGGGCGATGCTCCACTCCTTCTGAAGCAGCAAAACTTCCTTTGAAATCATTTTTAAATCTTTTTTCAATTCTAACACCACCAGACACACTCACGTCCCATTTTCACTGCCCTCCCCCATTTTCAGGTTTTCCTTGGGAACCACAGAGGGCAAGTGAGTTTCTTGAGGTCACATGGGGAATCAGTGGCAGAGTTGAGATCAATCCCATACCCTCTGAGTATGACGCACACACATGGATTGCCCCAAAGCTTAGTGAAAGGTTTCAGCATTTCTACCTCTTTTCTCTCTCTCTCTCTCTCTCTCTGGCTCTCTCTCTCTTTCTTTCTCTCTTCTCCCTCTTTCATTGCCTTCAACGTAAAGCAGGATCTTTGCTGGAACTCCTGCTGCAATGGTGTAGCAGTCAAGGGCACACTCTCTGGAGCCAAATTCCCTGAGTTCGTAATCATGCCTTCCCTTTAGTAGCCGTGCGACCTGGAGTAAATGAATGATCCTTATTTTCTCCAGTTCCAAAATTAAAGTGACTATAATGGCACATCCGTCCCATCAGTTTGTCGGAATGTCTGGGTGAGTTAAAGCACACACACTCCCGTGCTTGGCGATCTGATTGCGTTAGTGCAGGCAAACATTTCTCCCACTGAAACAAGTGATTAGCATTTTGGACTCATGTTTTATTCATTGAGCACATTTTCATGGAACACTACACTGTTTTCCTTGGTAATATTTTATAATCCCCCCCTCAAACTCATTGTATTCTGATGAGTTTACCCGGCAATTGAATTCACTATAAATAAAAGGAAATGGTTCTCCCTAGAGGAGTCCCTGCAGAAACTAGATATCTACTTTTTTGATTTATATTTTTCCCTCATCCTCCCTTCATGGAGTCCTATGTGGGACATAGTAACATCCGTGTGACACTGGCAGATCCCTTTGTGATGGATAAGAGCAGTGTCAATGCTTATTCTAACAGTACTGGATGCACATGGTTTCCTGTGTTCTGTACCCAGAATTCCTTGTGTATTGAATAGAGTTCAGGCAATACGTCCATCAGTCATGTGCTCTGCATTGACTGCGACAACCACAGCTTCTAGAACTCCATTCCATTGTCAGCCCATACAGTCTAGTTTGGGTTCTGAAAGCTGAGGTTGTCCTTAGTAATGATACTAAATGTCAGCATTCTCTCTTGCATTAAGTGAAGTGTAATTACAGGAAATTAATGTGAGTCAACTCACTGTATAGCTATCCTTATCTCAACCAGCAAAAACCCTTGTTCCTTCCTATTATGGCTTATACTCTCTCTTCAACAAAATTAGAGATAAGGACAAAATAGTTTCTGCTGGGTATTGAGGGGGTCAGGGGGAGAGGGAGGGGGCGGAGTGGGTGGTAAGGGAGGGGGTGGAGGCAGGGGGGAGAAATGACCCAAGCCTTGTATGCACATATGAATAATAAAAGAAAAAAAAATGAAGTGTAATTAACAAAATGGTCCTTTTTAAGTAAAACAACTCAATAAGTGTATTTAAATGTCTAATCCTTTAGTCTAGCATTCAAGGCCCTTCAGGACCTGGCTCTGTTAAAGTGGCTGTGTCCTTTCTGGTCACTCCAGCCACCAGCCCGGGGCACTTTGCATTCTCCTGTCATATCTTCGCCTCTAGCTTCACCTCTAAACATTCTTTGCTTGCTGCTCTTTGCTTCAAGTTATATTCCTTACCCACCTCAGCCGAGTTAACCCCTGCTCCTTCTCAGACTCTGCCAAGCATTACCACTTCTGCCAAGTCATCCCTCTCCCTCCCCAAACTCCATTTAGTCCCTCTCCCTCTGTGTTCCCTTTGCCATGACAACTGCTACCCTAGCACTCATGCCAGCACAGCCAATGGTCTTTTGTGTGACTGAAGAGGCTCCTGTCTACTTTGATTTCCATTCACTTTTGAACATTGTGTTGGATAGGCATGACTCTGACAGGTAATGACTAAGGCTGTCTGTGATCACTTCCCTCAGTCATTTTTATGGCTGCCCATTGCCTCTCCTGCTAGATTGTTAGCTCCAAAAAGGCAGACATGTGGCCTGTCCTGTCATCTTCTGAGATCCAGCACCTCACACTGTGCCTTGTGGTCATTCATTCAACAAACATTTACTAAGTACCTAATCAACTATATTCCAGGGTCTGTGTGCTCATACTGGGTGTTCAGATGTGAATTAAAGAGGTATGACATGTACTCTTGTGGAATTCACAATCTAGCCTTGGAGACTGACACGCATCAGCACATTTTATTAGCCAGGTGTGGTGGTACACACCTGCAATCCCAGCACTCAGGAGGGTGAAACAGAAGGATCATGACTTAGCGGTCAGCCTGTGTTACTTAGTAATCTTGAGACCAGCCTAGGTTACATAGTGAGATGCTGTCTCAAAACAACAACAAGAGCAAACCATGCTAAGAGCCAGGAAGGAAATCTACAGAGGAAAGTGACAGAGAGGAAATATACAAAAAGGACATATTTAGAGTGATCGAGGAAGGCAAGTCCAGGAGGTGACATTTAAACTGAGTCATGAAGGATGAAAAGAGGTGGGCACCAGAGGCATGGTGCTAGAGAAGAAGCACATTTTATGTACTCAGCATGTAAGTTGAGTGAATTGATGAACAAGTGGTGGGTAGTACAGGCATTCTGCTAACAAAAGGCTTTTGTCATGAAAGGTCACTACTAATGGAATTCTTCACCCTTGATCTCCTTCCTTTCTACTTCGGGTGTTCCTCCATTGCCAGCCCTGGACTATCAGTGGTCTAGCCTCAGAACTTTAGCTGGGGTGCCCTGACTCAGTCATCCTCCCACTCAGACTGTTTGCTAACAGGGCCAGATGTACGTGAGCCATCCACCTGCCCTTGACCTTGGGCAGCTTCTCAACTTAGCAACTTCTTCCTCGAAGCTTTCTTCCAGCAACTCACAGCTGTCGTGGGACTGGTTAGGGTGTCGTCTTACCTGGTTTCTACATACTTGGGAGACCTTGGGAGCTGAACACATACCCTTGGCAGCGGTGAACTAGGGCATCTATCATTTCTATACAGTTAGGTATTAGATTCTGGGTTGGGAAGATCATCTGATAGCACTTTGAACTTCTCTTACAAAGATTACCAAATATTGTCATAAATTTTAATTTTTCTTTGGGTGCCTGCCTTATCTCCGTTGCTGAACAGTAAATACATTCTTTGGAGTAAGAATGTGCTTTTATTTTTTTTAAGATATTATCTGTCTCCCATTATTCATTTGCTCATAGCAGACACTAAAGATGCGTGTTTGGATTAAATTTTTCCTGTGGGGAAATTTATTAGGGCTTTCTTGTTTTTAAATTTTGGAAAAATCTTTAAAGTTCAAGGGCTGTTTGTGGAGTGGTGGTTTTCTTGGTGGGAGGCCTATCTGTAAATATGGCTGTATCCATCAGGGGCTGAGCAAGAGCAGCAGAAACTCAAGGATGTAGAGCTATCTGTAAAAAGTTTGTTTCTGGAATTTGACATACCGCATTGTAGGAGTTAGAAGCCGTCTCTGTAAGTTAGTTGTTGGTGTCTGAGGCTGAAGAGAAACTTCAAGAAACTTCATGGTGAGGAATCGATGAGGATGGACTGAACCCAGAGTTAGTACTTGTTGCCTTGACCTGGTGTCATGAGTATCTCCAGTAAACACCAGGGCACTTTGTCACCAAGACACACGTGCACACACACACACACACACACACACACACACACACACACCCCTGACCAACAACTGAAACTGAAGGATGCAGGGAAAAGATGGGTAAGTCACAGTCATTGTTTAACCCAGCCCTGCTCTCAGTCCAGGATGGCAAGCTAGAAGCTAAGCCACGAGGTCTGTGAGTTACAAAACGGTTGCTGCTTCCCTTCTGACCCCCCAAACTCCCACCAGACTCTCTTGAAAACCACTCTAAAGAAAGTATATAGGAAAAGGAATTCTGGGAAATGTAGTTCATCTTAGCCTATTTGCTACATTACAAAGCCAGCACAATGACCTTGACTCAGGCCTCACACTTTGGAACCCACAAGCTGTCAAAGGCTCTTTACTCCCTTAGGGTAAAAGTGACCTGTTTTTCTCAACTGTGCCTGAGTGTGTCACACACAGTTGCTTGTTTGATGGTATACTTTGAAAGTTTTTTAAATATGTCACATTGTCACACCCCCCAGAGACATGCCGTTTTACTGACTTGATAAGGTGATGATTTTTATACAGTGTTTAAGCTAGTTTTTGTTAGTTTATTTGTGGCGTGTGTGTGTGTGTGTGTGTGTGTGTGTGTGTGTGTGTGTGTGTTGCAGCAGATAGAATCTGGGGCTGAGTTACACCCTCAGGCCCTGTTGTTGCTGTTTTTAATGAGAGCCTTTGCTTGGGTCATTTTTACTGTGAAGCAAATCCATGTGGCTTCCTGTTCGTCTCAGTAACTCTTCAGGGCTGGACAGTATTTGGAGGTAATTGTTTTAAAAAATAAAATTGGTTTAAAAAATAAAATAGAGAGATAGATGCTACAGATGATGGAAGGGAATAGCACTTTCATGGAGTATTAATTCTAGAAGCTTCTTTATGACATCCATGGTTTCTGACTCTGTAAAGCTAGTGGAATCATTAGGGTAAGGTTGTACATTTGTGTTTGTGAGTGCTCACTCTCTTACACACACACACACACACACACACACACACACACACACAACGTGTTTGCTAGGATATCCTTTCCTTTCCAATTTGGTGATTAGAAAGAAAACAAGAGGAGACGAGATGGTGATGGATCTTTGCAAGGTTTCAGCAGAGAGGGTCTTGGCAGGCTGCCTCCTGGCAGGAAACATGCAGCTCACAGACATGGCCACACGGTGGCACAGTGGTCGTGCATATGATCTGCACTGGTTGGTGTGTGTGTGTGTGTGTGTGTGTGTGTGTGTGTGTGTGTGTGAGAGAGAGATCAAGGCCCTGTAAATAATCAGCATTCTTGTTGTTCCACATGGGACCTAAGCATGGGGAAGATAGCAAATGTGGAAGAGAGCCAGGGAATTTGAGTGTTTTGCCAAATATTATACACAGTGTTTGAGAATGAAGAAAATCTATTTACACCCATAGTTGGCTCTGAAATCCTGGTGAAGGGTACCGGGTACGCAATCTGTAAATGTCAGCTAATTATGAGCTCTTTGCTTTGTCACTTCTACAGCAAGCTACTAAACTGTGGCGCATATTGGCATTTTTCATACAACGGATTCTGTTCCAGTTGGACATACTCAGTGGGCTGTCAAGTAGAATGGGACAGATTCTTTATTCCTGTAACTAGGGATGTTTCTCTTGAAGCTAGATTATGAGGCTCATTTATTTTGTGCCACTTAAGTCCTGTACAGGGTGGTAAAAAAAAATCCCATCAGTCGAAAATGGATTAAGAGTCTCAATTCAAGTAATTCTGGATGTCTTGCTGGCTCTGGGCTTAACAGGGGTAGACAGGTTCAGAGTTTATATTAACATGATTCCTGAGTAGACATATGACCTGAGAGGCCTGGCTAAAATTTCAGAAAGGATAAAATTTTAAAGTAATTGAAATCTAACATTAAGTGATTGAACAACAGGTAAATCCTGACTTTAACTTACTCACTAGTCAGGAAAATTAGCTGTGTGTATATAACATGGAGAGTAAAACAAGATAAATTTTATTCTATTTAAAAATAAAACTTGATCTAAGTTTTAAAAATTGTTGGTTGGTTTTCTTCATGGAAAACCTTTTATAGGCATAGTTTTAAGATGTTACAATACACAAAAGACAAGGGTAGTCTATGGGACAATGAATGTACCATACACAAAAAGGGTTAACATCCTAAATGAACACAGAACTCATATAAATCCATGAGAAAAAGATTAATAACCCAGTAACTAAATAAATAAAAGTAACGAAGCAGGCAATTTACAGGAAAAAATGTAAATGGCCAATTCATGTTTGAAAAAGTGTTCAATCTTATTGGATAATGTAGGCACTGATCATTGGGGAAAACAGAGCCAAACAAAAATACAACATTTTTGCCTGCAAGACAGATGAAAAGGAACACAAAATGATATACAGAGTTGTTCGCAGTGCAGGGAAAAAGACACTCTCGTATACTCTTTTTTTTTTTGCTTGATTTTTTATTAGCATACAATACTTGTACAGGGATTCATTGTGACATTTACATATGTGCTTACCATATATCTTAATTAGATTCATGCCCTCAATCCTCCCTTTTCTTCCTTCTTAGAACAATTTCAACAGGTTTCACTGGTCTATTTTCATATGTGAATAGAAAGTACATCCACCATATTCACCCCCATTCACCCTCTCCTTATGCCCCCTTCCCACTCATACCTACCCCTCCACAAGACCTGTTTTTCCTTTCTGCCCTTCATTTTTAAAGTGTGTATTGATTGTTCAATGGGGTATCACCTTGGTATTTCACACAAGTATATATCATGCTTTAATCTTTCTCTATTGCCCTGCTCTTCTATCATTCAACAGTTCACAGTGTGTTGAGTTACATTATCCTCATATACTAGAGAGGAAATTGGAATAGCAATTCTGGATAGCCATTTGGCAACTTCTATCAAAAATTCTAATGTATATGCCACAAAATTCAACTTTCAGGAACATTTCCTTTCTTATACAAATACTCAGTATATGCCCAAAATTTGTGTCCATAAAGATATTCATCACAGTGCTGGGTTAGGTTTTTTTTTTTTTTTTTTTTGGCAGTACTGGGGTTTGAGTTCAGGGCTTTGCACTTGCTAGGCGGGTGCTCTACCATTCGAGCCACACCTCCAGGCCACAGCATTGTTTATATGACAAAAAATAGGAATAAATAGAATTGTCTAGCAATCAGGCCAGTACTAAACTGGTGTATGGATATCGTGTGATATGCAGTTTTTAAAAGGAATATGGCAGCAGTGTGTGTACTGACATAGGGCAATCACAAGTGTATGTACTTGAAAGCATGCTTGTGTATGCGTGCATGCACTTGTGTATAAATATGCAGAAACACATCTGGAAGGAGGGCCCCATCCCAATCTGATAATGGAGGGGATTTGGGTTGTCTACGTGAAGGAACAGTTCATATTTTCCTTCATACATTTTCTCTATATTTTTAGTGAGCAGGTATTAATGTATTAACAAAAATTTAAAAAGTTATTTGAAAGATATTACTAGAATTATAAGAGTTATAATTTCTCTTCTCAAAGCTTCCCAGGTAATAATCCCCAATTACAAGTCCCCAAAGCTAAGACCCACACAAGATGAAGGTTAACAACTGTGTGTTCCCGACAACCCTTAAACTTGTTCTTTTCAGCCCACACAATTCACTTTTATTACAAGACTTTCCTGGCTGGCACCTGGCAGTCACTCTCCAAGGGACCATGTGGGGGCGAGGAGCAAAAGAGCTGGATGGAAAATTGTGGGTTTTTTTTTTTCCTTTAGCCTTAACAAATTGAAAAATGTTTTGGCTTTGACTTTTCATATCCTCTCTCATTTTAGGGCTTTCCAAATCTCTCTCTCTCTCTCACACACACACACACACAATTATGTACTTTTTTGTGTGTGTCATTAGAACTTCACAATCTGGCTACATTTTGACTTTTGCAGAAAGCATTCCAAGTTGTTTTCCAAGGCTCTGGGGAAGTCACACTTTCACCTCTTGCTCTCTCCTTCTCTTTCTTACAAGGACGAATAATGACGGAATCCATTTCTGGGCCCATAGAATTGCCCCTGTGCTCCCCTCATGACCACCTGAGAACCTTCTGTTATGAGTTTTGACTTGTGGAAAACATTTGCCTTCTTACACTGCGTTTTTTGAATGCCCTTGGGCCTCAGAGTCTCCCGTGTGTCCTTGTACGATCAGGCCTCTATCCACAGCCAGGCCCTTAACTACTGACCCTCAAAGGAAAGCCTGAGAGCCAAGATGAATGCTGTCCATTTTGGCTGATTACTTCACCTTTGCTGACGGTTGCTTTAATACATCCTCAAGGCATATTTGGCAATTTGCAGCCTGGTGTACTTTTCTTCAAAGGCCCACAGATTGCTGGTCACATGTCGGCATCAGATTCTGACCTGCAGCCTTTTTCGGTAGCTCCCTTCATCTGTACTTCTATAAAGAACTCCTTTTCTGAGACCCCCGTCACTTACTGGCTCACCCCCCCCAACTCTCCTTCACCTCATTTTCTCTGATCCTGGAAGGTGGTATGTCAAAGATTAGACTTATCCATCTCTGTCTTTTCCTGTACTCTTCAAGGTTTGTTTCCATCTGCCATTAGAGACTGGGGGCAAAATAGTTACCATCTATCATGCAATTCCTTATCTCTGTGTTAAAAACTCCATTCCTTTATTTTCCTGTAATTAATTGGCATATTTTGTCTTCGACCCACTGAAGCATCAATGAAAATAGTAAGTAGTGTCAGCATGGCTATTATCCAGAGGAAAACAATGCAGTGTGCTTCTCTGCCTCTGGTTCTTATTGAACTGTCAAAAACTACTTTGTCAATATCCTCCTCTACTGCCAATTGTATCTGGCCTGCACCATACTTTTCAAGCTAGTTAATGAGTTGGTCATGGCCAAGAGCAGAATCAAAAGCCTTTCTAAGTTCAATATGTATTATGTTACTTGTTATCCCAAAATCTATTGGGTCGGCATGAGATTTTTTTTTCATGATGTAGCTCATTGTTACTCAGTGCCCTGTCCTATTCTTACCTTCTTAGAAAATTTTGATTGTGGAGTCAGAAAAGAGTCATCCTGTGAGTAAAATGGCATTGACTCAAACTTTTTTCTCTTTACACTTTCTGAAAGGGTAGAAGGGTAGATTTGTCCTTGTCCTTTTTCTGATCTCCAGGAACACTGGCTTTCAAGGATTTCAAAAAATGGCACGGTAATTCTTCAAAGAATCTAGAAAATTCTCTACACATTTTGAGATGAAAGTCCAGAGACAGTTTTTTTTAAGTTATTTTTCAGATATGATCTTACATTTTTTTCCCCCAAGACCAATCTTGGTATGTGATCTTCCTACATCTGCCTTCCTCATAGCTTGGATTATTGATGTGTACCACCATGCCTGGTTTGTTGGCTAATATGGGGTTTTGCAAACTTTTTGCCTGGCCTGGTCTCCATCCACGAGCCTCAGAATCTCTACCTTCTGAGTAGCTCAGATTACAGTGATGAGCCACCATTCTCAGACTTCTAATGAGATGGTTTTGAATGCTCAGTGTTAATGGACAGTACTCAGCGTGAATTCTATGCAGATGGAGAGTTAGGCAGCCCATGTTGCCTGCCCCGTGATATTGTGTGTGTGTGTGTGTGTGTGTGTATACATTAAAGTTTCCTTCCACTTTATTGTCATGTTTTCAACTACCTTCCCACGCAATCAAACAGCTTCACTGTTTCCCTCTCCTTCGATGGAAATACATATTTTCTAAACATTTATTGGTAGGAGAGCCTTATTCCTTGCTTTGGCTCTCTCCAGGTGTTTTGAGATGGGAGTCTCGTTGTGTTGCACAGGTTAGCCTCAAACTCCTGGGCTGAAGCTGTCCTCCTGCCTCAGTCTCCTGAGTAGCTGGGACTACAATCACTTGCCATCACAGCAGCACATTCATCTTTAAACATAGCTGCTTCAAATCTTTTGTGGGCAGGAGAAAGGTATTAAGAAATAAATCCAGCTTCTGAATGTTCACACAGGTAGCATCCAGTCATGCTGGGGACAGCAAGTGTTTGTTCCTGGAAGCGGTGCTGGGTGCAGAGGACGATACCTGAGGGAGCCCCTTTTGTATCCTACAGTGGGGCTTGGCATGGGGAGTTTAAATAACTGAGCTTTGCTTGTGACAGTCCCCTTGCTATTCTCTTCACAGTACAAAGAGTGTTTGAAGGTAAATATGTGGGAAACCTGTGTTTGTCTGTATCATGATTCTGTTTTCATTTATGTAAGTAAAGTGTAGAAATTGGAGAAGTTGTTTTGTGTACGCAAATACACCAAACCCATCCTCCTATGTTGGCAGACAAGAACAAAAGGAAACTTGCTGGAAGTTTTCTCTTCTCATCTTTGCTTTGAGATATTTTGTGGAATTAATCCTTACTTTACATTTGGAGCATATATGTTAAGTAAGTTGGCCAAATTTAGATAGGTAAAGGGTGTCAGGGTTGCCCACTCTGCAGGCCACTCATTGGTCAGTTCTAGCATCTGAGATAACTAGGGGAGAATTACTGTCTATAATATGGACACCTGTCTTCCAACCCATGGCACCCTCAATTCTGTTAATGGAATATTTTTTAAATGTTATTGTTTATATAATAAAAGACATGCTCATATTTTAAAAGGTGGGAAAATTATAACAAGTGTCACCATTTTATTTCCTTTTCATCTTTGCTTTATGCATCATTTTTCTTATGGTTTAATTATTTTAGGTGGGTTTGAGAATACCTGCAATTTTGTATACTTTTAAATGTTATTTTTGACATAAACACTTGCCCTGCTGTGCTCTATTTTAAAGGCTACGCAATCAATCAAGTTGAATGTATCGTTGACTTAGCCTTTTCCAAGTGCGTTTTGTTTTCATTATTATAAATATTGCTGTATTTAAAGCATTTATGCATAAAGCATAGCTGTATTTTGAATGAGTTCACAGAAATGAAAATACTGGGTCGAAGAATGTGAACTTCTTTAAAGTTCTTAGTAAATAGTTCCAAGATTGATTTCTGAGCTGGTTGTACCAATCGACGCTCTCAGAGCATGCTGGAGCGACTGCAAGAAACGTCTCCACAGCTGCCTGCAGGTGCGCCTGAATTCTCACTCTTCATTCGTTCTTAGAGTCACAGAAGCCAGAAGGGGATGATATATCATCCTCTTTCTTTGTTTACACAGAAACACAGAGAGGTTGTGATTTATGAACGTTCTCCTAGGGAGTTACAGAAAGATCCAGGATTCAAAATGAAGCACTTGGGCTCCCATTGCTGTTCTACATATTCTCTTTCCGATCTTGTAAGAACGCCATGAGAAACTGCACCTTTAGAAAGGGTTAGAGAAAGAGGGAAAAACTGAAAATGCAAACGTGTATTACTGATGGTTGATCATCTTGCCCTAGTGAAGAAAGTATTTTGGTCAATAAGGTCTTCTTGGTTAGGTCCAATTGCACCAGGGAACTTGCCATCATCTCTGCCAATACACATGGCTGTTCTTATTCAGAAATCGTTCTGGAGAAGCCCAACTCTGCCCTTCAAACATCAGGTAGTCATTCAGCTCTTTTCACGAGCTTACTTGGTGGGGTGGATCTAAAACATGGAAAACATACTTGTACCCTAATCGATCTAACAATGGGGTGGAAAAGGCAAGAATTGTATTGGAGACAAAATGGAAGAAGTTTTAGACTGTATAGCACAAACCACTTAGGCTATAAGGATATTGTTGGGTGGTGGGGGTATACAGAGAAGGTCCTGCATGGAGTTGAGGAAAGCGAGCCTTTAAGAGTGGTGTGGGTAGGCTGTAAGTGTGTATATTCACAACATTTTTGCCTGCTACCACCACTCCTCTCTTCTCTCCCCGCCATTATATAAACTCAGAATTTTCATTATTGCCATGGTATTGCTTCCAAAATGAATCATGGCTCTCTTTCCTGGATAGCTCCCTGTTTCGGAATCTATAATCATCCTGAGGAATAGGGGCAAGGAAGTAGGAGGAAGGAGAAAGGAATCAGCAGAGGATCTGTGCAGTTTCTGGAAACAAATGGCTCACACAGAATTTTCTGGCAAACCCATTCACCAAAGTAGCAGATGCTTTAGTAGTGTGTGCCCTTTATTCTTGGGAGCCAGTTTCAGTCCAATTCAACCCCATACCAAGGACAGTCTATAATACAGACTGGTCATGTCACAAGTACCCAAGTACCAAAGTTCCCCTGTTCCTCAGGGTGACATCTAAATGCCCAAACATGGCCTTCAAAGGCTTGTGGGAGTTAGAACTCACTCATTCCAGTAGTCTAGTTTCCCCTTTCCCCTCCCTCTCCCATCAGACACACCTCAATGTCCCTGGATGGTGCATTATTCTCCAAATTCATCATGGCTTCTCACGTGTTAAGGGAAGTCCTCTGTTCAACAGAATGCATTTGGGCTTTGGAGTCAGCATGCATGGGATGCCCAATTCCAGCATTATCGCTAACCTGACTCTACTGAACTGCTTACACTCTCAGTTTCCTCATCTGTAAAATTGGTGCAATAATATCTGCTTTACAGAGGCGAGTGGAGCTTTGAACTACCGTATAAGAAGCACCTATTATAGCCTGTCACACAGCAGGCATCCAGAAGACAGGAGGAGGAAGATGACAATGTCATTGTTGTCTCTGGGCCTTTGTATGCATAGTTCCCCTGGTCTGTAACGCCCTGACCCCTCTCCTCGGTCAGTCCTTCACTACTCAGTAGAGACATCACCTCCTCCAGGGTTCCTTGTGCCCTGTCTCTCATTCTCTACCTTTGTGGAAGCTCCTTTGCACTTCTGTAGCAAGCTGGTGTGCAGAATCATGCAGTTCCTTCTCTGTCCACAATTTCAAATGCTCTAACCCTGGAGGCTGGCCCTCTGAAAATCAACTCTGATCACAATCTTGCTCTTTTCCCATTTCTGCAAAGAAATGTTTACCATGCTCACATCTGCACTCCCTCTTCCCCTCAGCTGACAGTGAGTGTTTCAATTTCTTCTTTGCCTTCCTATTGCTCCTATACCTCATGACATCTGGGTGTCAGTGGCTCACGCCTGTAATCCTAGCTACTTGGGAGGCTGAGATCAGAAGGATCGTGGTTTCAGAACAGCCTGGGCAAAAGAGTTTGCAAGCTTCCATCTCAACAAAAGAAAGCTGGGCATGGTTGTGCACGCCTGTCATCCCAGCTACTACGGGAAGCCTAAAATAGAAGGACCATAGTCTAGGCTGGCCTGGGCAAAATGTGAGATCCTGTCTCCAAAATAACCAGAGCAAAAAGGGCTAGAGGTGTGGTTCTAGCGGTAGAGTGCCTGCTTAGCAAGTGCAAGGTCCTGAGTTCAAATCCCAGTACCTCCAAACACACACACACACACAAAAAGATCTCTTCCAAAGAATATCAATGCTCTTGAACTTTTTTATCTTTTGGTAATACTGGGGTTTGAACTCAGCGCCTCATGCTTGCTAAGCAGGCACTCTACCACTTGAGCCACTCCACCAGCCCTAAAAGACAAGAGCATTTTTTTTTTGGTGGTACTGGAGCTTGAACTCAGGGCATCACATTCGTAGGCAGCACTCTACCACTTGAACCACTCCACCAGCCCCCCCCCCTTTTTTGGCAGTACTGGAGTTTAAACTCAGGACCTCATGCTTGCTGGCAGGTGCTATACAAATTGAGCCTTTCCTTCAGCCCCAGTGCTCTTTGTAAATGGGTGAACTGACATGCAGAGGACTTAAACAACTTGAACAACTTGCCCAAAGTCACAGCTGGATGACTCTTGTGGTGCCTTGGCTGAAGAAAAGTTGTGTATAGATCTTTCACACTTGGAAGTGGGCCAGTGGCAATTGACAGGCACAACCATTTGGAGATGGGACCCAGAAACAGCAGGCAATTAACACTCTGGGAAGTATCCTGACCCTGACACGCACTTCACTCATCTCTCTTGCCTATTTGCTCATCTGCAACACAGAGATAATAATATTAGCAACATTACAGAGCTAGTGAGAGAATAAAATGAGTCAGTATGTTTAGAATGCATAGCACAGGGACTTTACTACATAGTAAAGCCTGCAATCTTATCGTACCTATGTTACTGTCTTTAGGAAGCAGAGGAGGTGGAATGAATGCATTAATAATATTATTACCCATAATAAGTCCAAAAGGGAAGAATCCCAAAGCAGCTTCAAGTTAAGTCAGGTAAAGGATCCAGACACCAGAAGGACATGGTGACCTCAGCAGGGACTTAGTTCTCAACAGTCAGAAGCAAGTCCAGAGGCAAAAAGCCTAGGCTAGAGATGTAGCTCAGTGGTAGAATGCTTGCTTGTCATGCATGAGGCCCCGGGCTTAATCCCCAGCACCATAATGTATGGACAGATAGATAGATAGATAGATAGATAGATGGAAAAACGAGCAAACAGCCAAGAAAGTAGTGGAAACAGTGACCAGTCTTAGACCACTTTGTCATTTCATTCTTTCTCAGAAGGGCCCCATGAAGGGAGGAATATCCTAACATTTGAAAGTTGCACTTATTTAACTGCTAGGGATTTTGAAAAGGAAGACAGCTCCAAAGCAACTTGGCAAAATAGGTGCAACAGGGGAACAAAAGAAGTTAAACACATTAAATATAATCACTGTTGATATTTTTACATCAATCTCTACATTTTTCTATGCATATGTAATTGCTGTCAACAAAATGGAAACTATGCTGTAAATACAGTTTTAAACCTGTTTTTCTTTTCTTTTTTTGTGGGACCGGGATTTGAACTCAGGGCTTTGTGCTTGCAAAACAGTGCTGTACTGCTTGAGCCGCACTTCTAGTCCATTTGCCCTGGTTATTTCCGAGATGGGGGTCTCACGGACTATTTGCTGAGTCTGGCCTTGAACTGCGATCCTCCCCAATCTCAGCCTCCCAAGTAGCTGGGATTGCAGGCATGAGCCACTGGTGCCTAGCTAAACCTGTTTTTCTTAAATCAGAAATAAATCTTGAGTGCTTTTCCACACCATCAAGTATTCCCTATAACGTAATTTCTCATATATGTGAAGATACATTTTGATTATATAACCACAATGACCTTGATGAGAAAGAGTAGGGGGAAGTTCTCTGAGGAACTGGTGTGTCCATGTGAGGAGCTCAGCTTTGAAAAGAGACACATTCAAAACCTGGTGCAACAGGATTCAGAGTATCATGCATCTAAAAACTTGGTCATTTTGTCCCTTAGACATTTTTCCATGGTATTAGTTGCGGTGGCATTAAGAGTGTGCATGGTAGATCCCCAATTATGGAGAACATGACAGATCAAGGGCCCTGGATGCTTTGAGATCCCCTGCCAGGCTTCACCTTTCTCCTTGACTTCTTGGAGTCTGAAGCTGCTCCCAGCCTCTCCAGCATCCCAGGTCATTTTCTCTCACACGTGTTTCCTCCAGTGAAAACTTTGCACCTTTAATCCTGTCTTGGTAACTGCTTCTTACAGGCCCTGGGCTAACACATTGATCAACAGGTAAGCAAGCGGGGCCTGGGTCCGAGGCCTCGTGCACATGTCTCTCTGCAGGCTACCCCTGAAGCACAGGACATGCCAATTCTGAACCACTCTGGGTGCTGGTCCCCCTCTACCTGGTCAGAGCCATTTGGCCCAGCTAAACCAAATGTTTCTCTTGAATACTGACATAGGAAATAGTTTTATTAAAATCACAGATGTCCTAGCTCATGTATGATCTATGAAATCAGCCAATTTGCTCCAAGGATGACCTTAATGACAGCATCAGTCCAGCCAGCTATTTGATCAAAGCCACTGCTCTCATAGTGCCACTCTCCCTGCCAATGGTTATCATATGAGCTAACATTTACTGGACAACTTAATTCGTGACCGGCCTCATGCCAAGCCCTGTACATGGATTCTTTTGTTTGCTTCTCATAACTGCTGTGTAAGGTAGGTCTTATTTTTTCCCAGAGTTAAGTGTTTGCTGAGGGTCATATAGCTAATTAATGGTAACATTCAAAATCACGTTGCTGTCATTTCACAATCTCTGCTCAGAACCATGGCAATGAGCACATCAAGAACACACTCAAACCAGCTTTTTGGACCAATGTCTAGGTTATGGACCTACCTCAGGCTTTAATCACTGCTCGTTCAGAAGTGACCTTCCCAGCCTAGAGACTCTCACTCCAGGGTGGGAAGTAGTGATGGATGGGGTGGACTTAAGTAAGGATTGGGTCTGAATTCTTGTGCAAAGAAATTTGTGGCAGAGAAGACAGCAGGTATGGTCTAGTCTTGGTGAGCTAGCTGGCAGAAAAGCTGGGTTACAGAAAGGCCTGTCTATTTTCCTCTTTACAGACAGGGATGCCATGCTCACATGGCAATTGTGCTATAAGCCCAAAAAGTAAACAGAAGTGATACAGGCAGGGCATTCCGGTCTCCCCTAAAGTCCAGAGTGATTTTGCGCAGAGACAGACTTCTTATTTGTTCCGTTAATACCAGCCGCTTAACGGCATTGCGACCACCTTAATTGCTGCCATTCCTCTGTGGCAGATAAAGTAGTTGTTCTTTTATGACCCATGGGATACACAAGAATTAGCATAATAGCATCACCTCCGCCCCCCGACAGCAACTCAACCAGTACCGGGAAACCCACAGAACACCATCTGAGTCAGTTCAGAAACTACTGAGCGACTCTTCAGCTCCTCAGCCCAGGCTGATGATGGGAGCTTGTTAGTGCTGTCTTAGCACCAAGGCTGTAATTGACAGCTGTGACTGATGGCCCAGTGACCACTGTGTCAGGATGTCACCTGCTGTTCTGCTACTCTTATGCCTCCCAGCTTCTCCAGCTCAGCAGCATGGAGTCTAAGCTGTTGCTTTCAGTGAGTTCCCTCCTGTTAACTCTGAGGTCAAGGTGGGCTAGTGGCTGGGTGTCCACACTAGGGGCAAACAGCAAAAGGGTAAGTTAAGCTTGCAGCATTCTAGCTGAGGGGCTCTGGCTCTTGAGTTCAAGAGTGTCCACTTGCTTAGCCCCAGAACTGGGCTGGTGTCGGAGGGATTTCTAGGGAGTGGGAATATTCAGGCAATTCAGTTAGTCTTTCTTAAGTAGTTACTGTGTACTCTTAGCCCAGCTAAGGAAAGAAGGAAGAGGAGGGAGAGTGAAGGAGGGGAGGCATCTCCATCATATCCATCACCATCATCTCACTATTACTACTGTTTATCAAGTATTTACCGTGCCAGACACTGGTGTAAATGATCTCAGTACTCAGAAATGTGCAATGAGAGATGTCCTGTCCCCATATGACAGATAAGGAAACTGACTTTCAGAGTAGCTTAACAATTTGCCCAAGTTCATGCATCGCTAGTGAATGGCTAAGCCAGGAGAGGAGGTAATGCCTACCCACAGGAAAATCATGCTTTGTTTGATATTAAAATACAAGCAAATATAAAATAAGTTTAGTCTGCATTTCAAAAGAATCTATGTCAAATTTCCAAATGTGCTAAAACTCAGGGATAAAATATGCATTGCTGATAAATGTTATGATAGAGGCAGGGGATAGTCAGGAAGGGAGATGTTAATGAGAGGTGGAGACTTCCTGGAGGACTCCTGAGGAAGTTGGAACTTTGATCACTTTGGAAGGACATGTAGGACCTGGCTCAACAAAAGGCCAGGGGAGATATCCCAGATGGGAAGAGTAGAGGAAACCAAGGTGTGAGGAAGACAGCGCACCTGAGAAAGGCAGTTGGCTAGGAGTAGAGCAGTAAGTATCAACCCACCATGTTTGTGAGTCAGTATAATTCAGTTCTACACATGTTTTTTGTGAGTCTGCTATGTGCTATATAGGCATTGGACTAGACAGGTGGGATATGCTGTGAACAAAACATAAAAAGCTCTGTTTTCATGGAGCATAAATTATTTTCTTGTCATAGTACTTAGTACTATTTCTAACTATCTTGCTTGTTATCTGATCTCTCATCCATCCAGAGAGTGTAGGGTCCAATGACAGCCAAGACCATCTATGATGATTTTAGTTGCCTGTTTAACTTTCATTGTTCTTTCTTCTGCTGACGGCCCATGATTCATGATGGATGAAATATCCCCAATACAATTTTCAGCCACCAACTTGAACTTAATAAGGTTGACCCTGTTACCCACTCCAAGCCCAGTCTTATTACTTACACCCTGTCCTAATGTTCTACTGACTACCTCAGAGAGGGAAAGATCTGGCTCCCACCAGTCTAATCAAGGTACAGATTGGGACATTTGCTGTGAATGCCAGGACACTACCTTCATCTTCCGTGGGGGCAAAGACGTGGGGCTTGTGGCTCTGCAAACATTTATGAATGTTTGGCACTGCTTGGGGGCATCACGTGAAATCTAAAGACAAAGCCAATACTGCAGAGGGTAGGACAGAGGGAGGGACAGAAAAATGCGTGGTGACTTCATGAAGTTAGATTTAGGTTTCCTGTCATTCTAACTTTATCTTTGCTTTTGCTTCTTCAATGTCTTCTCTACGACAATGCTTGGTCCATTATAGCAACTCAATATATTTTTTTAATTGAATGAATGAAAAAAGAAGTTAAAGAAGAAATGGCCCATTTTGCTTGCTTTAAAAAAGTAACATTGTTTACAATTCATTTTTGTGTAGTATATCACATACAGAAGTTTATAAAACATAGGTATGACTTACTCATTTACTTATTTATTGTGGTGCTGGGATGGAACCCAGGGCTCCTCACATGCAAGGCAAAAAGCACTCTACCACTGAGTCACAGCCTCAGCCCTGCAGACTTTAAAGGATTGTTTTAAAGAGGACACCTGTGTAACTTTCACCCCAGTGAAAGGTAGAGCAGTGCCAAAGTCTTCGAAGCTCCCTTTGTTTCTTCCTCAATCATCGTCCTCCTGCCCTTCCTCACGCAGGCAACCACAATTTGATTTCATGTCCTCTGTTCCCTTGCTTATCTTTATAGTAATGCCACCTGGGGATGTGTCTCTAAAGGTCAGTTTAGCTGCTTTTTAAAAATCTCATATAAATGGAATGACACATTATGCTTTCCCTAATGGCATATTTCAACCAGCATTTTATTTGTGAGATTGATCCATTTCGCTACCTGTTCATTCACTTTCCTTGCAGTGTAGTATTCCATTGTAAGACTACTGCACAACTTACTCACCTGCCCCATCGATGTTATTTTATAATGTACTCTTCCACATTATTGGTGTTAGCAGCAGCAGCACTGGCAAAATTGTTGTCATCAACATTTGAGCTCCTTCCACTTGGAGCAATTCCGAACAACACTGCTATGACCATTGCTGTGCGCATCTCCTGGGACATGTGCAAAGTGTGCTGTGTGTATACTTAGGTCATAAAAGCATATGCAGGCGTTCGTGTAGGTAACCGGCTTGTACTGTGAACAGAATGAGAGCATTTGCGTCATACCACAGACTCACCAACTATTTGTTGCTGTCAGGCCACTGAAATCTTGCCAATCTTATGGGTGGTCTGTCATTGTGGTTGTCATTGTCCTTCAGTTCAGATTACCTCCTGACTTTCATTACAGTTTCCAATTTCACCCATTGACAATGTGTTTCTTAATTTATAAATAGACTTTCGAATTATCACATGGTTCTTGATTTTTAGCTTTATTGAATGGCTGTAGCATAAAGCAAACTACGTGTTTCTGAAGATTGAAAAGTTGCTGAAGCTTGAATTTTACAAAAAAGTTCTATGTACATTTGCAAAAATGTCTACTTTGCGGTTATTGGGGAGTACCGATTTAAAAGAGCCATATGGTTCTTGTGATTTAGGGATATTGTTCTCACAAAGGGACCCTCTTCATCTTTAGCAATATTTTCTGCCTCAAAGTAAGTCTGTTTTAACAGATGCCAATTCAACTAAACTGCGGAATTTCTTCCGCATGTTTACAGCACATGATGGTTCCATATTTTTACTGTTACCTTCTGTATTTTTATGGTTCTGATGTGTGTCTGATAACAACATTTACTTGGTCCTTTTTATTATCTACTTGGAACATCTTTCCTCTTAGCTGGAGCTTTTAGTCCACTTACGTTTGATATAATTACAGGCTTATGTGGATTTATATAAACCATATTATTTTGTGCTTTCTAATTGACTCAGGCCTTCTGTTTCTATTTGTACCACTGTCCTGTGCTTCCTTCCTTAATTATTTTAGATGGAGTTAATCTATTTTATCATTCCATTTTCCTCTCTACTAATTTGGAAGTCACAGACTTTCTGTTCTTTTCGTGGTTATCTTTGAAATGGCATCATGCATGCTTAACTTATTAAAAATATTTTCATCATTGTAGTCTCTTGGAAAATGGTTAGGTTCTAGAACACTGTGTCTGCTCTTGACCCTAGATAAATAGAAAGATGATAAATGGATGAATGGATGAATGGATGGATGGATGGATGGATGGATAGGTTTGCTATATTATTTAATTTTATACTGTTCTTTTCAACTTCACAAGGCATCATAATTATATAATCAGTGGTAGAGTCCCTACCTGGATGGTTCTGAACTTGACCTTTTGTCACCTACCCCTCAGAATGCCACAAGAATCCAATTCCCCAGGTATGGGAAGTAGCCAGTAAATGCTGAGTTCCAGCCTTCACTCACATTTTGGCCTTTCAATTACTCTTTAATTGCCAGCTCTTTAATGTTCTGAAGATATTTGAAATATTTCATTCCTCCATTTTACTTTAGTTCCTTTTTTGTAATGTGGGAGGGTCAGTCAAAATAAACTTGACCTTGTCTTTATACATTTTTCTTTCAGTCTCTTTCTGGCATTTTTGGGTACATCTGCTTCAACCATTTTTTAGTGGCTTCTTTCTCAACTTCAAATTTACCTCAGGAAAATTTCTTTTCTGCGACCCTCTGTACTCATCTCATTTGTATGTCAAAAAGAAAAAAAAAATGACGCCAATCATGTCTAAAATGCACTAGAGTAATGCAAATGATGCATTTGAACAAAGGAAGAATTTGTAAATTATTATATGAAATTATACAACAAAACAGTGCCTTGAGACAAGTTCAAAAACTCCCTTTAGTGCCTTAAAAAACAACCTACCTGTCTTTCTCATCTTCATCTAACTCAACTTGCTTTTCCCTAAGTACTACAATCATTCAAAAGAATTTTTTTTAAAGTCTCATTTTTTTGTATCTTATTAAAACAATGTAGTTTTATTTTACTTTTGTATCGAAAGCTCAGTGTTTTGGTTACATTTCAGTTAAGTGCAGTAGGATGTCTTGACGTATACTGACACTATGACCATCATGTATTATTATTATTATAATTTGGTGTACCAATTATCTGACTTACAGATAGATCTTAGGAATAAACCCATTTTTAAGATAGAGCCTCCTTGTAACTTGGTTTTAAAATATTTATTAAAGTAATGTTATAATCATATTAAAGAATGTTTTCCACCTCTATCAGCTAAATACAACTTTTCATCTTCTCCTATCCTCTTCTCAACTTTATTTACGTACTTACATAATTGACTTGGTTGTATTCATAGTAAATATGATGCTGAATTCTCATTTTGAAACTTCCCAGTGTTTCATAAATATTCTTTTTTTTTTCATTTTTCTTTTATTATTCATATGTGCATACAAGGCTTGGGTCATTTCTCCCCCCTGCCCCCACCCCCTCCCTTACCACCCACTCCACCCCCTCCCGCTCCCCCCCTCAATACCCAGCAGAAACTATTTTGCCCTTATCTCTAATTTTGTTGTAGAGAGAGTATAAGCAATAATAGGAAGGAACAAGGGGTTTTGCTGGTTGAGATAAGGATAGTTATACAGGGCATTGACTCACATTGATTTCCTGTGCGTGGGTGTTACCTTCTAGGTTAATTCTTTTTAATCTAACCTTTTCTCTAGTTCCTGATCCTCTTTTCCTATTGGCCTCAGTTGCTTTAAGGTATCTGCTTTAGTTTCTCTGCATTAAGGGCAACAAATGCTAGCTAGTTTTGTAGGTGTCTTACCTATCCTCACCCCTCCCTTGTGTGCTCTCGCTTTTATCATGTGCTCATAGTCCAATCCCCTTGTTGTGTTTGCCCTTGATCTAATGTCCACATATGAGGGAGAACATACGATTTTTGGTCTTTTGAGCCAGGCTAACCTCACTCAGAATGATGTTCTCCAATTCCATCCATTTACCAGCGAATGATAACATTTCGTTCTTCTTCATGGCTGCATAAAATTCCATTGTGTATAGATACCACATTTTCTTAATCCATTCGTCAGTGCTGGGGCATCTTGGCTGTTTCCATAACTTGGCTATTGTGAATAGTGCCGCAATAAACATGGATGTGCAGGTGCCTCTGGAGTAACAGTCTTTTGGGTATATCCCCAAGAGTGGTATTGCTGGATCAAATGGTAGATCGATGTCCAGCTTTTTAAGTAGCCTCCAAATTTTTTTCCTATCGTTTTCAAACTCTTCCTACTAGTCCACCAAGCTGATGTACTTTACTTAATAATTTCCCTATTGTTGGACTCTTTAAACTATTTCGATATTCTTCCCCTTATACTACAAGGGTGTTTGTGCGTATGTTTTTCTGCTTTTGAGTGATTACCTTAGGAGAAATTTATAGTGTTTGAGTTGACTGGGTATGAGGCTGGTAACACTTTATAGCTTTTGATACAAATTGAGCCCTAAAAATATGGTAACACAATACAATGATACCAGTAGCTGATGGGTATATCTGTTTCCTTTGACAGCAATCTAAAAATTATTTTTTGTTTTCTGTTGAATAAGGTATATCAATGGTGCGTTTATCCAATATATGTTTATTGAGTTTCTAGTGAGTGATGCATTGTATCAGGATGAATAAAATGTGAGTATTATCTTGAAGGAATCACAGGCTTCTTGGGGTCAATATGAAGAGAATGTGGTAAATACTGTGACATAGGCCTTGTGCATTTCCATAGGAACCCAAGGGAGGACTAGATTCAATACAGAAGCCTGCCTCTCTTTTCCTAGAATATAGGCAGACTCTTTGTGTCAATTGGATCCTGCAGAAGACATAGGAGTTCCTCAAATGAAGAATACCTCATTTTAATTATTGGTTTAATGTATAATCCCTTAAACGTATATTTAATGTATATACACTCATTCCTAATGTACTTGTTTACTCATAATCTCTCTTATATGGATTGCACACTTGTTTTATTGCACAAGATTTAAAAATAGGATTTACAGTAATGTTTATAGCAAATTAATATCACAATGAAGCAAAGCTAGCACAGACCAGCATGCCACAGCAATCCTCCTTTGGGAGGAAAAAGAGAAGCAATGATGACACAGAATTGTACTGTGAAGGTGTTTTCAGGCAAGTGTGACTGCTTGTGTCTGATAGAAAGGTGAACTGTGGTGGTTGACACAGTTCTAGGCAGACCTAATTGGGTTGTACCTAAGTGACCATGACATGAATGATTGAAAGAATCCTGGCAAAGAAACTTCCTATTCCACAAAATAGGGAATGTTATGCTATGAGTACGTGAATAATCCAAATGAAATTGTAGCAGCTTTCAAACACCTTCCGGGCAAGGAGAGTGGTGGGTGCTACTCTCACATTTCTGGCATGCTGAAGAAATCCAAAAACCAGCAAGCCAGCAAAGTGGTTTTGCTTTTCAATCAACCAACAGTTGCCATGTTTGAAGAGTGTATCTCAGTACCATCATCTTTCTGCTTATGACTCAACAGCTCAGGATCACTGAAACCCGGAGTTGCAGGGACTGGCCTTGAAGGCCCTCGAGTCCAGACCTGTCATTTTCCAAATGAAGACAGATGTCACCACTGACATCACCCTGCTTCTTAGCGGACATCTGGTGGAGGAAAAACCTAGACTTCCTTACTTTGGGCCATTTCCAATAGCCCGTAGTCTCCAAACTTCAGAACCACAAAGAGATTGAGAATTAGTTGGAAGCATGTGGAACTGGGAAAATGGACTGAAAGCAATTTCTGAGTGCGATTTGCAGTGGTTGTCATGGGTGGAAATGAGTCCGTGTTGTTTCGAGTCTCTTGAGTGTGTAGGCTCTGACAACGGCTAGCACCAAAAGGAAAATGCATGTGAAGAGGCCACTTAGCCTCATTCTCCTCACTGCAGTGAGACAGCCATTACTTTTCATTAAATAACTAATATTCTGGGCAATCCACTTACTCATCATTAAAGGCCATTAGTAACTACTCCTTGTCACACAGACCCTAATGGAGTTCTATCAAGGGTTTTATTAAAGAGTTGCTAATTTTCAACAGGAAAATTAGTAATACTGGAAGCAGAATTTAGATTTTCCTATAAAGCTCTTCTAAATATCCTCCCCTTTTCCCCTTTGCCCTGGGAAATAAAGCAGCCACACAGTAATTATGGCTAGGCTTCAGCAGGAAGAACCTCTGCTCTGAGTCCCCTCCCCTGTGCTGCAGTTCAAGCTTTGGCCACAAGGGGGCAGACTCATTTCTCAATTGAAAGCTGTCAGAATACCTGCCGGTTGCAGTGGTCATTTTGGAGACTAGGTTGTCCAATTTCAAGGTCAGGTCATGATTTCGTGGGGCCAGAAAGCAACAGAAGAGTCCTCCTTTCTCCAACAGAGATCAACTCTTATATGTCCCGATATTCCAACAGAAGAGATGTGTCTAGTCTAATCTCAAATGGCAACTGTAGAATGAATGAATTTGGATTGGTTGTGGCAAGCTGTTTTTTCTCTTCATGGCAAATCTGCTTAGTGAGGTCTGAAGGGTCCCCAGCTAATAGGCATGGCAGAGAGGCAAGGTGGCCTACCTAGCTAAGACCCCCGAGAATTCCTTCCCACCTCCCCTTCCTCCCACCCTCTTCTCTTCAGTC
Organism: Castor canadensis; assembly: GCF_047511655.1. Lineage (NCBI taxonomy): Eukaryota > Metazoa > Chordata > Mammalia > Rodentia > Castoridae > Castor > Castor canadensis. The sequence continues at coordinate 22,612,810 of NC_133405.1, forward strand.
TAGTAGCATCCTCTTTCAAACAACAAATTCCCCTTAATTTTGCAAAACTTGATCTAAATTGATTGCATGGATGATTCTGAAAGTTCCAGCATGACCACTGATGCTGTTACCTGGTTTGAGATATGGAGATAAGTAGGACCAAGGAATACATAACCAGAGGAAATTGGAGCCAAAAAGCTTTAAATTTCATTCTCACTAACAACTCCATACAAAATGTACTTTTGTTCCTTGGCCATCTGGCTGCTCATCACTTTAATTTTTGGTTTTGACATGATAAATAACAAACAAGTGGGTGACCTTGGACAGATCTTATTTCCTTTGCTGGGTCCGGGATTAGTGGCTAATCCTGAGAACGTTCACTGCATGTTCTCAAACTCTGTAGATGGTAAACCCATCAAGATGCAGGGCACTTTGCATTGGCCAGAAGATAATTCCAGTTGCAAATGTTTTTTAATTAACAGGGGCTTTGTATCAGCTTTCGTATCTTCCTGTGTCTGGGCAGGTGCATCCTGTTGTGATTACAGAACGACAAAGGGGAGTGCAAGGGCAGGCACACTTCAGACAATCGTGACCCAATGAGTGCATCCCTCCCTGCTCTCTGGCTCCTGCTGCTGAATTCTCCCAGAAAAGTGTCCCTTCAGAAACCAGTTTCTTGACTGATCCATTCATTCCACATTTACTGAGCGTGCCCCTGTGCTGGGTAACTCTGGGTATATCGTGCACTATACAGTGCACTAGCTAAAGTGAAAGGTGGTGATTCAGGAAAGCATAAAAGTAAATAGATGTGGATATTTTAAAACCAGAGGACCTGGGAAATTTTTCCATGTGAAAGGAAAATTCACTCCCTTTTCCTGCCAGTGATGTATCATTCTCTGCTTTTCTGGGCATGCTCCACCTGCAGACCCATCAAAGCTTTTATCTTGGGCCAATATTGACCTAAATTGGGGAGAGGGAGGGGTGGGATGAGAGTGAGTAATGATATTAAGGATCATAGAATTTCAGAGCTGGTAACACCACTTATGACCTTGGTACCCATAGTGAGGCTCCTGGACCAGTGTCATCATCATGAGCTTATTGGAAATGCACTCTCAGACTCCATGCCACACTTTCTGAATTGGGATATGCCTTTCAGCAGAATCTCTAGGTGACTTGTAAAAACACATTAGCATTTGCCAAACAGCGCTGGAGATCAGTATCAGTAATTTTCAAGCATTATCCTTGACACTCATCCATTAGATGATTCTGTGCAGAACACATTTCCTTAGTGTGGCCAAGGTCACGAACACTGCTATACCATGTGTGAGAAATGATAAGAAAGCACTACAATGCAGCAGTACCATATCGTGGTTTAGAACAACTGATCGACCCCAGCCCCTTTATTCTAGAAATGAGCCAAGTGTCTAGGTCCTCCGTTCTGGTCCTTTTGTTTTTAAATGTTTTTATTAGCATATAATAATTGCACATATTTATGAGGTACAGTGTGATATTTCAATACATAAATGCAATATGTACTGATCAACTCAGGGAAATTAACCTTCCCACCTCCTTAGCATTACTTTGTGTGTGGAGCCTTCAACTTCCTCTCTTGTAATGATTCATGAATTATATACAGGGAATTGTGAGTGATGACCTCTCCCACTGTCCTGTAGAATGCTGGAACTTATTACTTCTATATCACAGCATTTGTGCACCCATTATCCACCTTCCTATCACCTTTCTACCCCCTCCCCAGCATCTACTTCACTATTGTACACTCTGATTGACTTCTCTTTTTTTTTAAGACGGGGTCCCTCCTCCCTAAGTATCCCAGCCTGGTCTTGAACTTGTGATCCTCCTGCCTCAGCCTCTCAACTGTTGGGATTATAGGTGTATACTAACACAACCAGTGTTGACTTTTTACTTTAATTTTTATTTTTTATGGTATTGGGGCTTGAACCCAGGGCCTACACCTCAAGCCACTCCACCAGTCCTTTTTTGTGATTTTTTTTTTCTAGACAGGGTTTCTTGAACTATTTTGCCCAGCTGACTTTAAACCATGATCCTCCTGATCTCTGCCTCCTGAGTAACTAGGATTACACGTGTGAGCCACTGGTGCCCAGTTTGACTAACTATTTTTAAAAAGCATATACATATGAGAGAGAGCATGTAGAATTTGTCTTTCTGCATCTGAATTATTTCACTTAATATAATGTCCTCTGGTTCCATCCATTTTGCTGCAAATGATAGGATATCATTCTTTTTATGGCTGGATAATACTTCATTGTGTATACAGACCACATTTTTTATCCATTCATCCATTAATGGGCACCTAGTCTGATTCCATATCTTCCCTATTGTGAAAATAATGTAGCAACAAACATGGGTGTGCACGGGTGTTACTTCATTTCTTTCTCTTTTTTTTTTTTGCTGGTACTGGAATTTGAACTCAGGGCCTCATGCTTGCTAAGCAGGCAATCTACCACTTGAAGCACTCCACCAATCTGACTTCATTTCTTTTGAGGATGTTCAGAGCAACGGGATAGCAGGATGGTAAGGTAGGTCAATTTTTAGTTTCTTGAGGAAGTCTGTACTGTTCTCCGAAGTGACTGTACTAATTGGCATTCCTACTACATCTTTGCCAGCATTGGAATTTTTGCCTTTTTAGTAACAACCATTCTGAATGGGGTGAGATGATATTTCACTATAGTTTTGATTTGCATTTGCCTAATTATAAGCAATGTTGAGCAGTTCTTCATAAATTGTTTTTGACCATTTGCATTTCTTCTTTCGAGAGGTGACTATTCATATGTTATGCTCATTTTAATTGGATTGCTTTTCTGCTATTGAGGTGTGTATGTGTGTGTGTGTTTTGAGACAGGGTCTCACTACGTAGTCCAGGCTGGCCTCAAACTCATCATTTCTACAGGTGTGCACCACCACACCTGGCCTGGACTTTGAGATTTTTAAGTTCCTTATGCATTCTGGATGTTAATCCTTTGTCAGATAAATAGTTTGCAAAATTTTCTTCCATTCTGTGGGCTGTCTTGCCTCTTCATTGTGTTGATTGCTTCCTTCGCTATCCAGAAACGTTTTACATTGATATAATCCCATTTGTCTCTTTTTTGCTTTTATTTCATGTGCTTTTGGGGTCTTGTCCAAAAGAACCATTGTCTATACCAATGTCTCGAACTGCTTCCCTATGTTTTCTTCTAGTAATTTCAGAGTTTTAGGTCTTACGTTGGGGTCTTTGATTCATTTTGGGATGACTTTTGTACAGGGTGAGAAGAAAGAACCTAGTTCCAGTCTTCCACATGTAGATATCCAGTTGCACCAGCACCACGTGGTGAAGAGGTGGATTTATTTCTCCAGTGTATGTTTTTGACACTTTTGTCAAGAATCAGATGACAATATGCGTGGGTTTATTTTTGGCTCTGCTTTTCTATCTCATTTGGTCTGTAAGCCAGATTTTATGCCAATACCCTCTTCAGTGATCCCGTAGATCAGTCTCAAGTCTGAGACTTCTTTTTTTTTTTTATTCATATGTGCATACAATGTTTGGGTCATTTTTCCCTCCTCCCCCCAAGTCTGAGACTTCTTGTCCTTCCCTTACAACTCAGCACCTCAGGGGCTGTTTCTGTCAGTTGGGTCTCAGATTCAAGGTGCCAGCTGCTAAGATCTGGAGGCAGCTGTATATCTACAGAATATCTACCCACCTACTTTTGAACGGCTTGGCAATCATGTCTGTCGGGTACAGCAAGGCATTTTCCTGCCTTTGACATCCTTTCTTTTATAAGACCTTCTCCTGTGACCTTGACCTCCCAGCTACCCTGCCTGTAACTGTTGGCTCCTTCGCTTTACTTTGACCTCTGTGAAGCAGCCATTGTGAACTCACATCTCCTCGTGAGTATTCCTCAGAAAGCAGATTCTACAATGGGATGCACCCATATTTAGATTATTTCAGACTCTAGAGCCTACCTGAGCCTTGGACCCCAAATCCAGACTTTTCTGTTTGGTTTCCAATATTTATTTCCTATCTACTCTCTGCCACCATAACCTGACCACCTTCTTTCTTGGGATGTGTAGGCCACAGTGATAAGAAAAGAATCTGGAAAACAAAGGGAGACTCTTAACATGGGGTGGGGAAAAGTTAAAGAGAAAGCTTTTTCTTCCCCCAAAAAAGGAAAATTAGAGGGTTTCTTCCTCATGTGGAGAGTGTAATTCAGTATCACCTAGCTATGCTTTGGATGTGGCTTATTCCTGCCAAAAGTCATGCTGACATTTGGTTGCCAACGTAACAGTGTTGGGAGGTAGGGCTTTTAAGAGGTGATTAGGTTGTTAAGAGGGATTAATGCCTTTCTCCTGAGGTAGATTAGTTCTTGAGGGAATGGATTATTTCTGGCTAGAGTGGGCCGTTATAAAGCAGGTTGCTCCCTTCTCCCCACCCTCTCTTCCACTCATACCTTCTCGTCACCCTGGCACAGGCTCCCACCAGCGGTTCCGTTTGCCATGCCATGGTGCAGCATGAAGAGTCCTCACCACACACAGCTGCCTGAGCTTCAACTTCTCTGCCTCCAGAATCATGAGCTAAATGAATACTTTCTCTTTATACACGATCCAGTCTTACACATTCTGCTATAGCAAAAGAACGTGGAGGAAAACCCTCAGCCTGGTTTAGTTCTGAAAGACTTCAGATTCCCCAAATGTCAACATTTTATTTTTTTTTTATTTTTTTTTTTTTTTCAGGTTTTTAAAATAACCTTTATTAAGTTAACATGTGCATTACAGGAAACAAACACATGAAGCAAAGAACAAAATCATCCATAGCCACAAGCAGTACAGTTGGACTGTCCTAAATCCTGTGTACACATAACGATCCATTTTAGGTAACTGAGATCGTATGGTCTGTATCATGCTTTTCCACACACTGTGAATACTCACCAACTCAATCCCAAAACTACATGAATATTTTGATAGCCAAGAATACACTACACCAACTCAATCTGTTAGGAAAAAATTATAATCCTGCCTTCCTTGGGGACAAAAATTTCACTGAAGACAGAAATGGCAACAGGCCTCTCTCTAGACAGAATTATTGGCAGAGTTACAATACTTCATTCCCTTAATGCTCCATTTACAATGAGACATAAAGCAAGAGTACACTAAGCATAGTTTCTGAGAGTTCATTATCATATCTACACTATTAAAATATTAGCAAGCAGGCATGTTCCCACTGAATTAATGTATCTCTATAGTACAGCCAGAAGATACATACACATCAGTGGCTCTCATCAAACTGTGAATCTGAGCACACCTGCACATAACTCTCCCTATAGGCTTCCTTCGGCCCCTCTGCTACCAGCCTAATGAACAAGTACTACTCACAATGCCAGAGGCGTGACAATTTCAGGTCAAAGATGCATCTTTTCTGTTGATTATAACCTATTTACAAGTTGGCTAATTCACTAGCTCTACTTTTTACCATACACTGTTACCTCAGGATTTCTATAAAGCTTAGATGTTGCACAACAATGAACTTTGTGCATAATAAACACAAGAACTTTACCAAAAATGCACATACGGGGTTTTGGTTATAATTAAGATCCATCTTCTAGATGTGGAGATTATTAGCAAAGAGACCTCCCTCACCTGTCCAGTGACTAACTTCAAGAAGACACTGGCTCTAAGAGGTGGGTTAATAAGTCACTCTTCCTAAAACAAAAGGACATTTATGTAGGGATTATTCCCTACTTCTAACATACTTTGGGCATTAGGACTTATCCTTTAATACCCATCAGTACTAACTGAAATGCATACAGAACAATGGCTAGACAACCTGAACCAACCTAACAGGCACAAAGCATACTCTCTGCATACTCCCTTCCCCCACCCCACCCCTGCCACCTCCCAGTGAACAGTCAGCATACTCTCTAAAACATCAAGTTTAACAATTCCATTCCCAAAATGCAGCCATTCCTACAAAGTCACAAAAAATACTTCAGTGGCACTAAGCCCTCTATTTTTACATTATGCACTTCTAAATGTCTAAAAAGACTAGGCGTTTCCCCAAGGGATTCAGTTTCCCACTATACACACAGTAGCATTGAATAAACTGCACACACCTAACAAAGGCTGTAATTGGAAAGGAACAATACCCTTCCCATCTCTATCAACCCAGTGGTCAGATTTATGTATCTGTAATGTTTCCTGGGGACTTAATTTCACTTCCTAAGTGGTTTTAAGAACAGTTTTTCTTACTAATTTTAACACAAAGTGTACTAACTCTACTTTTGTCATCACTGGCAACCTCTTTTAACATCTAGAAGTCAGACTAGATGTACATTAGGACTTGTCTGTCCTCTATATACACTATATACATAGAAAAATAAAACACAACGCAGACATAAGGGACAATCAATCTTGCTTCACCAAACACACATTGATATAAAGCCCTTTGTACTTTTCTCCCTCCCTTCCTGAGCCAGCACAAATTAATGTGTACTGCTCAGAGAAGTAGTTTCATCATTCCAGTTCCAAAAGATAATATTAGGAATTTAACAAAAGTATATCTACAAAATGTGTTATTTACTACCTCTACTTTTAACATACTTTGTGCACTTCTAAACATCTAGAAAGACTAGATGTTTCAAATAAGGACTTAAGTTTATCCACTATATACACAGTAGTGCTGAATAACTACACATATATAACAACAGTTATACATCTGAAGGTGTCTTCTAAGTAGGAGCATTCTGGTCTACACCCTTCATTTCTTCCACCTCCTCCTCTCCTACATCACGTGTGGTACAAATCTGTTAAAAGATGTTACAGTATCACTTACAAAAAGTTCTTTCCAGAAGACAGCCTTTCTATGAATTTTAACACAAAGTACATGTGTTAGTTTACCAACTCTACTTTTGTCATACATTGGCAACCTCTTTAATATCTAGAGACTAGATATTATAAAATTAGGACTCATTTGTCCAGTATATACACAATATATACAGTACAGCAGAGTTAAATGAAGTATACAACATATAGGGTAATGGATATTCTGAAATTCTCTAACACACACTAACAAAATACTTTTTTGTAGTCTCTTCCTTCCCACCTCCCTCAACCCAATAAACAAGTCCAGACAGTACACTGTTCAGAGGTGGTTTTACAACTCCATTTCCAAATACAGTATCTCCCAAGTTTTCAAAAGCTATTTACATATATTACTACTTTTAAATGCATCAAGCAATTCTAAATATCTAGGACTAGATATTTCTTATATGAACTTGTCTGTTATGCACACAGCACTGGTAAATAAAATTGCACACACAGCAATGATTATAATCTGAGGTATCTTCTAAATGTGACCATTTTGGCTTTGAACCATTCCCTCCTCACTTCCTTCTCTCTGCCTTCAAACCAGTGGACAAGTACAAGCATAATATGTAATGCTTAGAGACAGTTGAAAAATTCATATCTAAAAGTCATTTATAGAGGACAAGCCTTCCTATGAATTTCAACACAAAGTGTACAAAATGAGCTAATTTTACTACTTTGTCATACACTGGCAACCTCTTTAACATCTAGAGACTAGATGTTGCAAAATTTGGACTTATTTGACCATTATATACACTATATACACAGCAAAACAAAATACATAAAACAGAAAAAAATGGCATCTGAAAATGTCCAAGTATGAGCACACTAGCATACTCCCTTTTGCAACTGCTTCCCTCCCACCTCCTCCAGACCCACTGAACAAGACAGCACCTACAGAACTGCTGGAGGTGGTTTCACAATTCTATTCCCCAAAGACAGTGTTTTCATATGAACTTTTGCAAAAAAGCTATTTACAAAGTGTTATTTTACTACCTCTACATTTAACATACGTTGGGCACTTCTACACATCTAGATAGACTAGATGCTTCAAGTAGGGACTCAATTTGTCCACTAGATACACCGCAGTCCTCAATGACTGCATACACCTAACAACTAATCATTTCAAAGTGTCTTCAAAATACGAGCATTGTGGCTGAGAACCTTTCTCCACCAACCCAGTGGGCTGCAATGCTCAGATTTTCGAAAGACCTTTTTAGCACAAAATGTACAAAATCTGTTAGCTTACTAACTCTACTTTTGTCATACAATGGCAACCTCTCTAACATCTAGAAAGACTAGATGGACATTAGGACTCCTTTGTTCTTTATACTATCTGCACAGCAAAGTGGAACAGATGGGGCCATGTATACTCTTCCTCACTACACACACTAGCTTTGCTCTTGGCATTTCCTCCTCCTGGGAGCCAGGGCCCCAACAATGCGGAGGACCCCAAAATAACAGATGAATTTTAACAAAGATATTTACAAAATATGTGATTTTACTACTCCTACTTGAAAAATACATCAGGCACTTCAGAACATCTAGAAAGGCTAGATATTTCAAAAAACAACATTTTAAAATAAGATGATAGAGACACATGGTATCTTAACTCTAAGGCAATTTATCTCCTCTCAAATCTTGCTATTTTGCTATGAAGCAAAAATATGAGGACTTCATAGCAAAACTTCAAGGACTATTTCACTGAGCACACCCACCTGTCACAGTCACCTCTTTGGGGCTCTTACCCTTTCAGTGCAATCAATGCTCCCTTTTTACTTAATTCTCAGTGTTCTTTCCCTACCTATTCTGTCTCCTACCAAAGAACACCTGCAAAGATACCCAGTACCGTACAACCCATTATGGGAGGACGAAACTTAGTCCAAAGGAGTGCTTGCTCAAGATGGAATTTGAGGCGTCAAAGATACAGAGTTTTATTGGCAGTGGGGCTTTCAGGAACTTCAGATCCCATCCATAGTGGCTTGCCTCAGCTCAGCTCTGAGAATGACACCTGCCCCCACTTGCTCAGAAAGGAATTACTAAGCAGAAAATTAGGTCAGAGCCCTTAAAGTGCTTTTGACACAAATCAAATCGAGCCTTCGATTTCACCCCATCTCATCTGGCCACTGCCAGAGAGTCAGTTTCTGCCTCAGTCTTCCTTCTCTGGAAGGTGACTGCATGTGTCCATTGTAATGTGTGAGGTCCCATTGCCTTAATGGGACCAATGGCATGGCAGAAGGAATAAGTGACTGTTGGTGGCAGGCATTTCATGTTTTCCTGTCTGGGGCTAAGCTATGCCCAGGCAGGAAAACCTAGGCATTTTGGAACGACTCATCAGAGAAATGAAGCCTCCTGTTGTGTTTGATGACTTAAGAAAGGAAACAGTTCTACTTCATTCTAAGTAAAATTTCCCAGGCTATTTACCTTGTCTCTTTTCTCAAAATGCACCCAGGGCCTTCACCTGACAAAGGGAGCGGCTGCACAGTCTGTTTCATCTTTTGCACTTGACTCTCACACTGGCTATAAATGCAGATTCTTGGTTACGACATCTTGCCAAGGCCACTGACTCAAGATCTCTTGGGATGAGACCAAGGAAACTACATTTTAAAGAAAAATCGAAGTCTGTGGCTTACTCATATGTGCAATCCACCATCACCAGCACTCTTGGGGTTTGAACTCGGGGCCTCACATTGCTAGGCAGCTGCTCTACCACTTGAGCCATGCTCCCAGCCCTTTTATGCTTTAGCTATTTTTTGAACAGGGTCTCCCAATTTTGCCTGGGCAAGCTTTGGACCACGATCCTCCTATCCATGCCTCCTGCCTAGCTGGAATAATAGAAGCACACTATCATGCCTGGCTTCTTTGTTGAGTTGGGAGTCTTGCTACTATTTTTGCCCAGCTGGCCTCAAACCCTTGCCATCCTCCAGATCTCTGCTTCCTGAGTAGCTGGGATCATAGGCATGACTGGGCTGTGTCTTGGGGAAGGGAACAATGAACCAAACAGAGACTGGCTGCTCTCAAGGAGCCCCCAGTCAAGAGGGGGAGGTAGACCCAGTGGCAAAAGATGAGTAAAGAAGTAATAAAGTCTCTCTAACTTCCCTCTGCTAACCTTACTGGTGCTTGAAATGAGGACTTTGGTCTCCCACACCCCAAAGTATGACTTCTAAGGACTCCTTGTTCTACCCTCACTCTATGTTGTTCAAAACACCCTTTAAAAGACCTGATTTTGAGTTTCTAGAAGGGTCACATGTCTTAGGATATTTTGAAGCTGCATGAGTTTCTTCCCAGGCTCAGAAGATTGTCTCAGGTGTGAGGTACAAACTGTTGAATTCCACCCTGCAGGCACTGGCCTGTGTTAGCATGAAGACGGTTATTGCACTACAGTAGTACAGGTGCTGGTACTATAGTGGTTGATGGCACTAAGGTACTGACAAGTCCTGATGCATCCTTCTGCCCCAAACACACCTCTATCTTTAAATTCCCAGCCTGTGAAAATCTTTTAAAACCTTTTTCTTGGATTTTGTCTGTGGATAACAGAGCTTTTAAGCAGTTAGTTATTCTGGTTCAGGTCAATGTATGGAATGATGGCTAATTCACTTCCCTCACCAGGAGGACGTAATTAAGGTTAGGGTTTCGTTGTTTAATGATTTGATTCGAAGCATGGGGGTGGGGGGCAGCTCCAAGTATCACATTGCAATGTCTCTGAACTGCCAGCCCAGCTTTTAAGTGTTAGCCTTTGCTTTTTTTTTTGCTCCCTGTAATAACTTACTTACAGCTTATATGCTTTATTAGCTGATAAAAATGTACAATATATTTTATCATCTGATAAAATATATATAAAGTAGTTTATATAAAATATAGAATCTATGGGTAAGTTATCTGTGGATTGCTCAGTCTTGTCCTCCAGAACAAAATGAGCACCAAAATATATTCTTTTCATGAAAAGGAAGAAAGTTTTTGGTGATGATGACCTTGTTTAATTTGACATTTAAAGAACCCACACATGAACCTTTCCCATTTCATTTACTGTATTCATATGCTCTCAGTCCTAACCTGATCTAGTACACCTTGCTGAAACTGAGGTTTTTTTCTTTTCTTTTTCTTTTTTTTGGTTCTGGGGTTTGAACTCAGGGCCTCGTGTTTGTTAGGCAGGTGCTCTACCACTTGAGCCACACCTCCAATTCATTTTGTTCTGGATATTTTTGAGATAGGGTCTCACAAACCATTTGCTCAGGCTGGCCTTGAACCTAGATCCTCCTGATCGCTGCCTCCTGAGTAGCTGGGATTACATGAGGCACTAGCGCCCAGCCTGGAGCTTAGTGAATTTAGTGAGAAAAATCTTTTAATTTTTGAAGCCCCAGTTTGAAATGATGACTGGTTGCCTGGAAAAAGATGATTTAGGCTCCTCATTTAACAATGAAGCACTTCCCTTTTATTAATATCCATTTAGGGAATACTTCCAGTTTTAATTAACAGCAATTGTAATTCCTCAGCTCTACTTTAATGCAAAGAAAATGGCAGATGGTAGCACAGATGTAAGCAAAGACATGAACTGGACAGAGAGGAGCTGGGCTAAAGCAGCAGTCACGACTATGGAGGAAAGGAATTTTCTAGCTGAGGAGAAACTTAGTCTGAAAGTCCTTTGAACAAGAGGCAAATGGATTGGGTTTTGTGTAAAATCCGTGCTAATAAGGGTTAGCTTGTCCATCTTCCCTGTCTGGCTTGATGAGGTCACCGCACAGAGTAAGCAGCAGTGATGGAGAAGGGGGTTGTTCAGGAGCAAAAGTAAACATTTCCAGTTCTAAGTTAGGTGATTCTAAATACAGAAGGCACCAGTGGGATTTTCTAACAGCACTATTGAGATACACAATAGACTTCACCCATTTACAGTGCATAGCTCAACTCCCCTTGGTATAATTCACTGAGGTGTTCAATTGTTGTCACTATCTAGAACATTTTAGAACATTTCCAACACCTTCCCCCAAAACTTCATGCCCGCTGAGCCCAAATTCCCTGTTTCCTCTCCCCCCAACCCCTGGCAACTATGAATTTGAATTAAGTCTATCTACCTATTCTGGATATTTCCTATGAATGAACTATGTAACATTCAGCCCTCTGTATCTGGTTTCTCTCACTTTGAAAATGCTTTCAAGGTTAATACATATTGTAGCATATATCTGCACTTCTTTCCTTGTCCTGGCTGTATACTATTCCATTGTGTAGGATTAATTAATCAATTAATGAGCATTTAGATTCTTACTTGTTTTGACTATTTTGAATAATGTTGCTATGAACACTTGTGTACAAATTTTTGTGTGGACATAATGCTTTCATCTCTGTTGGGCACATACCTAGGATCAGAATTGTTGGCTCATATGGTCACTCTGTGTTTAGCATTTTGGGCAATGTCTTTGGTTTATTTTTGGTGGTGCTGGGGCTTGAACTCAGGGCCTCCTGCTTGGTATGCCGGCACTCTACCACTTGAGCCACTCTGCCAGCCTGGCCAATGGGTTCTTAGCTGTTTTTCACGTTGTTTTCTAAGTTTGAGTGAATCAAAAGAGACTGCAAGTGAGTATGATGCATGGGCTTATTAATTATACCATTTGTGAAGTAGAATTTAAAACCCAAAGTACATTTTGTAGATTCATACAAAAACATGACTCCTTCCATCCTAATTAGATGATTGGTCATACCTGTACATCTTACTCTTACACAGACATAATGTCTAGAAAACAAGACCACGATCTGCTTGACAGTGCTAATTTCTGTAATTCCTGAGATATTCTTCCCTGAAAATGAATTTGCCTGGAGAAGGAAGAAAAGCTAGCTTTTCCTGGTTTGCACGTAAGAGGTCTGTCATATTCTTCATTGTTATGGTCACAGGTTGTGATGATTCAGAAATTTTTGGTGCTACACAAGGGTAGTCAAGTCAGACTCAAATGGTATGAAATCAAAGCCATGGTGGTAGAGGAAGGGTTAAACATAGCCACCGAGAAATCCAGTCCAACTTTCAGGCTCATTGCTGTTGGGTGACAGTTTTGGTGGACGGTGTTGACAATAGTAACAGTACATTTATGTAGTACATTTATATGTGCCTGGCACCATGCTAAGTGCTTTATGAAACCCATTTTACACTTAGAAAACTGAGATCTGGAGTTAGCAAGTATTCAATGAATGTTCATTGAATGAATACATGAATAAAAATTAACTAAAAATTGTAGAACATCTATTGGACGTCATGCTCTTTATAAATATCAATTAATTTAATCCCCAAACAGACCTAGAAGGCATGTAGCCATATATCAATGTCACTAGGTAAAGGAACTAAAATAACTATCAACTTAGAATGCAGCAGTGTTGGCATTCAAACTCAGGCCTCAACGTCTTCAATGTCGGGCTCTGGCCATGAGCATTTTCTGCCTCCTGCTGATGCTGGATTTGAAGCACCTGTTAGCTGTGCCCATATATGGTAGAAATGGTCCCCAATGTCCAGCGCTTCCACATACATGTCATATGTGTCACATATTCTCTCAGACTTAGATCAGGACATACTATGTCTCCCATGCGGTATACCCTTACTTTTATTTGAGATTTTGTTGGCTATAGTACCAAAAGGTTGGCTGGAAGTCAAGACCTGATTGTTTATGAGCTCTATCATTGAGTGTTTTAAACTGAGATTTGTCACCTTCACTGAGGTCAAAGGCAAACAAAGATAATTTTTTACTTCTCCTGATTATGAAAAAGTGTCTAAGGGCCTTAGAAAAACAATATAGCAAGAGATATTCAAGGCTGGCACACCATTTACTGCCAACTGTTTTGTAGGGTTGGTTTCAGAGAACTTCTTTTCCTTAACTCACACATAATCTAACTGCATCATCCAGTTGGCCAGCAAGGGCTTCTGAAAAGGCCCAGAGGGTTTTAGAAGCCCCTGTTAATGCTAAGCTACAACACCTGTTCTGCCTTCTCTCGGAGCCCACCGAACACCTTTGCCTGACTATCAAGCAGTAATGGAACTAGTTTATGATCTCTGAAGCATTACTGGATACCACCAAATTGGTTCTGAATACCTTGACTTGACATAGATCGTTGTACACCCCCAGCACAGACCTGATTCTTTTCTATCTAAACAAGAAGTCGTCTCGGACTTCTTTCCATCCGGAATGTGCTCGAGGTCAAAGCTTTAAGGAGCAGAGCCAGAATGAATCACCTGGTCCAGCCCCAATACCCATGTTCTTTCTACTACATTACGCTGTCTTCCAAGTTCAAACCCATGGTCGTCACAAGCAAGGAGAATATTCCCCACATTCTAACATTTCAGTGCCCAAAATGCCTCTTTCTTCTTGGCTTTTCATTCCAAAGAGCAACAGGAAAAGTTCAATAAGTCATTCAGAATATGGTTCATTCTGCTAGTCACAATCATAAGGTATTTACATTAATCACTGTTTTTTTCTAGAGGATTCTTCTAGAATAATTGCATAGGCTACTTCAGCCGCTTTGTCACTAATTCCACAGAAGCCTTCCTGCCCAACTGTCAATGTATCTGAGTAAGCGTAGCTGTGCTAACAACCTATTTCTTTCTTGGAACTTTTGAGGCTGGGTTGTGCTATCATTCCAGATCTGACTTTATGCAGGTTTTGCTGCGTAATGCAGAGGGCTAATTTTCTTCTTTTTAACCTATATATAGCCCTCTACTTGCTACCTAGAGTCAGGCATGCCTGTTTTCAAATGAGGAACGTAGCATTACAGTTGTAGGATGGAAGTGTTTGTTGAGGAAAAGGGAGGAGGAATTTCAACATTTCTATATCCAGAGTGACTGGAAAAATGATATGATCCTTGTAATCATCACAGAACTGGGCTATGTAATGTATGCTACATTTCTTTGTGTAACAGATATTTATTGGGCTCTGTTATGCATCAGGTCCTCTTCTATCATGAATGCTGGAAATATGTCGGTGAACAGAAACAAGAAATTCCTGCGTCGGGTTCTATTGTGTTGTGTGGGGTAGATCGATAAGGATCGGGCTCTCCTATGGGTCAGGCCCTATTCTTTTGCAGATACTAGAAATATACCAGTGAGCAAAAACAAAAGATCCCTGCTTCCATGGAGATCTATTCTAGCAGAGAAAGATTGCCAAGAAGTAGAGAGATGATTAAATCATGCACTATGTCAGCTTAGAAGAACTATGGAGATTTTAAGAAAACTGGAGTAGAAGTAAGGAGATCGGTGATGCAGGCAGGTTTGGTAGTTTGTGCTGGAAGCATGATGGTCACTGTAGACTTGGGTGAGATTTGAATAAAAACCTTAGAGAAGGAGGAGTTATTCCCAGATATCGAAAGCAGAAGGAGGAACTAGAGCCAGTGCAAAATATATCAGATTTTAATCAAGATAGAAAAACAAAACTAACTACTTGCCACATCAAAGTAATGAGTACCCTTTTCCTGTTTCGTTGCATTATGTCTATATTTGTAATTATACTTTTTGTTTTTGTTTTTTGAGACAGAGTCTTACTATGGAGCCCAGATTGACCTTGAACTTGCAGTACTCCTGTCTCTGTCTCCTGAGTGCTGAGATTATAGATGTGCACAGTCATGCTTAGATACATTTGTAATTGCATAAAAAGCAGCTGGTTCCTGAAATTGTCCCCTAAAAAGCTCTCTCCCTTATTGGCTATATTACCTTAAAATAGCATCTAAGCAGAAAGAAAGTCACTTTCAAGCAGAAGTGCTCATTGTCAGGGGTATCAACTACTCAGACTTTTATGGTTGGTGCTGATGAGGAAATGGGTTTATACCAGAGCTTTCTCTACCTGTAGCATACCTGACCTTCTGAAATTATGGGATAGTTGAGCACAGCTTTATTTTTTTCTCATAGTCTTGTTGACCAGGTATGATGTGCCCAGATATGGCTACTAGAAATTCTGGACCAATGCATAACTTGTTCAGTACTGTCCATCCTCTGGGCACCTTTCTTAGGCTAACCTATCTATTATCAGTCTGCAGTTATTTTTCTTTCCTATAATTTCTCCCATATCTTTTCCTTACTGCTCAAAGTCACTAGATTTTTTTTGTTTATGCTCTGTTGAACATGTCACTTCCCTGCTCACAAAACATCAAGGAGTCTCTAAAGTCACTGTACATTCTAGCCTCAACAACAGCATTGTTCACACATCTATTAATGCCCTAATTACATTGTTGTGTAATTGTCCACTAGTGTGCCTGTCACCCATGTTAAACTATGAGCTCCTGGAAGTCAGGGACTGTGTTGTATTCATTCTTGGAGCACCAGGCGTAGCTCATGTTGGCTGGTCAATACAATAAAGTTTGTTGAATGAAATTAATGTGATTTGGAATCACAGAATTTGAGCTGAGAGTGGGGTAGGTGAATGGGGTGCTTAGTCCTTTGTATGAAAGGGACTTTAACAAGCCCCAGCACAACAATAATACGATAATAGAAAAGGAATGAAAGGAACCTTTATTTTTCATTTTTCTCCCTCTCTTACTTTCTTAAATGGAAAACAAACATGCACATTTCAGGATTCTAGTTGGCTGTTGTGGATTTTATTATCCCGCCTTCTTCTGGCACCTCTAACTGCTCGCCAGCTGTCTCCCTAAATGTTCTGTGATCCAATGAGAGCCCAAGAGTGATCAGAGACTCCTGACCAGAATATTGGAGCCATGTACTGCCACATTCATAAATGGTTCCTGCAAAGCCACATCAGATTTTATCTTTTGCAAACATTACCTGTCATGACCATCTGCAAATTATGCTGAAAACACTGATGACATTGCAGCCTGTATGTAGCTACAGATGTTGGGAGTTCTGGATAATTTTTATGGGTTCAGACATGATAAGATAAATTTGCTTGTGAAAGTAACAAAGTTAAAGAGGAAAGTTTTAAGATAAAATTAAAAATCTAGTATGAGGAATATGCAGTTACTTTGCAACTAACAGGAACTGTTTATAGTAAGTGATGTAACCCTCCATTTTACCACAAATCCACCTAGACATGACAGTAAAAAGATGGCAACAGTAATATCTTCACCAATGTACTATGTATGATAAGAGCTATTAATATAACCAGAAGTGGGCTAAGAATTAGGGAAATCTGATGTAATAGATCTTGAGTTTATGAGCTGGATAAATCAGAATGGATAATTATTTATGTTAAAGAAGTACTCTTCCAGGGCGCCAGTGGCTCACACCTGTAATTCTAGCTACTTTGGAAGCTGAGATTGGGAGAAGAAGGTTCAAGGCCAACCTAGGGAAATAGTTCATGAGACCCCTGTCTCCAAAATAATCAGACCAAAATGGACTGGATGTTTGAGTCAAGTGGTAGAGCACCTGCTTTGCAAGCACAATGTAAACCACCAGTCCCATCAAAAAAAAAATGGGAGTACTCCACAGGGCTGTTGATGTTACATTTCTTTACACTTCATTGTATCATTCTAAAACTGTATCCTTCCAACAATTTGTGTCCCAATTTTTGACAAAGATGCCAAGAACACACAAGAGAAGAAGGACTGTCTCTTTAATAAATGGTTCTGAGAAAATTAGATAGTTTTAAACAGAATGAAATTAGACCCTTATTATCTTATACCGTATACAGAATCAAATCAAAGCAGATTAATGACCTAAATGTAAGACCCAATGCTTACAACTACAAGAAGAAGACATACTGAAATGCCCCATGACATTGGTCTTGACAATTATTTTTTTGGCTATGACCCCCGAAAACACAGATAACAAAAAGCAAAATAGACAAATGAGATTGCATCAAACCAAAAAGTTTTTTCATAGCTAAGGAAAAATCAGCACAGTAAAAGGACAATCTGTGGATTGGGAGAATATATTTTCAAACTATACATATGATGAGGGGTTAATATTCAAAATATACAAGGAACTCAAACCACTCACTAGCAAGAAAGCAAATAAACCAATTTAAAAATGGGCAAAGGAACCGAATAGTCATTTCTCAAAAGAAGACATAGAAATAACCAACAGGTATATGAAAAATGGTCAGCATCACTAATCATCATGGAAATGCAAATTAAAACCAAAATGAAGCTAAGCATGGTGACAATTGAGGCCAAGCTAGGATACATAGTTGGAACCTTTCTCAAAAAGAAGAAAGAGGAGGAGTTGGAGGAGGAGGCGGAAGAGGAGAGAAGAAGAAAAAGAAGAAGAAGAAGAAGAAGAAGAAGAAGAAGAAGAATGAGATGTTACTTCACACCTGTTAGAATGCTGTTTAAAAAAATAATGAAGGATTTGTTCAGCAAGGATTCAGAAAAATGGGAGCCAACCTTTGTACATTGTCTGATGGGAAGGTAAACTAGTATAGCCATTTTGGAAAACAATATGGTTGTTCCTGAAAAATTAAAAGCAGAGCTACCATACACTCCAGCAATCCCACTACTGGGAATATATAGAAAAGATATGAAATCAGTATGTTGAAGAAACATCTGCATTTCCTTGTTCATTGCAGCACTGGAGACAATAGGCAAGATACAGAATCAACCTGAGTGTCTGTCATGGATGAATGGTTAAAGAAAATGTGGTCTATACACATAATGAAATATTACTCAGCCTTTAAAAAGAAGGAAATTCTGTCATTTTGTGGCAACATAGCTGATCATAGAGGACATGATGCTAAATGAAATAAGCCAGACACAGAAATACAAATACTGCATAATCTCACTCAAATGTGGAGTGTGAAATAGAGAAAAATGCTAGTTACAAGAGGCTGGTAGAGGCAAATTGGGAAGATGTTGGTCCAGATGAGAAGAGTAAGTTCAAGGTCAATATACCATGATAACTGTATTTAATAACAATATCTTGTTTATTTGAAAATTGCTAAGAGAATAAATTATGTCTTCTTCTTCTTCTTTTTGACAAGGTCTTGCTATGAAGCCCAAGTGGGCATCAAAATTTCAACCCTGCTTGAGCCTTGAGTTCATGCTGGGACTATAATACTAGATTGCTTATAATTGTTCTGACCACAATAAATGAGTATGTGAGGCAATGCATGCGTCTAACAGTGTGATTTATCTCTTTCACAATGTGTACATCTGGGCTGGTTGAGTGGCTCAGGTGGTACAGCGCCTGCCTAGGAAGCATGAGGCCCTGAGTTCTAACCCCAGTACTGCCAAAAAATAAAGTAAAAATAAAAACAATGTATACATCTATGAAAACATGTTGTGCACTGTAATTGCAATTTTATTTGTCGATTTAAAAAGCCTATATCCTTTAAAAGGTAAGTTTGATACAACTTAAAATTTCTGATTTCTATGAGATTTAATTGACATCCAACAATTTTTATTAGCTCTAGGTGATATTAAAAAGAGTTTGATATTCATAAGTAATGTTTTATTGAGTGACCTTAGAAAATAAACAAACCTTCTGCATTTGCTCCCATCTCTCCCAGATCACATCCACAGGAAAAGTGACACTGTCTTTTGTGATTGATGTGATTTGTTAAGTAAGAAGCTTTCTTTTTACTTGTGTTTATTTTCTTGGTCCTAATAGCATGGAAGTAGCGGTTACCATTTTAATTTAATAAAGATAAAGAAAGTGAGGACAGAGAAACCAAATAATTTGCATAAACTCACAGCTAGTGACTAGTAGAGCAAGGGGACAAATCTAGGTGTGTCTGTTTTCCTCTTTCTCTGCAGGTTCCACTTGTATCCATCCCGTATATGACGGCATTCCATTTCTGTCTGCATTTTATGCACCCTCCCCTGGGATGTTTTAAACTTTCCCAGGGCTTCAGTCAGCTACATACTGAGGACTTGCACCCAAGTGCCTCCAGCTCAGAACTCCACCGGATTCTAAGCCCCGTATGTCCAACTGCCTACTGGACCTCCACTTTAATGTACTGTTGACAACTTGGCTCAAATTCTTCAAGTTCAAAACTGAACTCGTCCCCTCATCATGGTTCAGCGAGTGGCCACCATTTATCCAGTTACCCCAGCTAGGAACCAAGGAATTTTCTTAGGTATCCCTCTCCTCCCTCCCCATCACTCCACACCCAAACCTTACCAAGGCACTCTCCTAATGTCTTTCTTCAATTATGTCCATCCTTCCTTGCATTCTCTCTTACATGGACCACTGAAACCCTTGGTAATCGGTTCTGATCTCTTCTTGCCGTCCTTCCCTCTCCCCATCAATTCCTTCATACAAAGCACAGTGACCTCAGACTTCTCATGCTTATAAGCCTTGAATAGTGTCTTATAACCCTAAAGCTAGAGCCCAGGCCTCATAGGTATGGATGTCTTTCCTGACCACCAGGGAAATCCTGAGTTAGGGGTTCCCCCTGGGTGTTCCCCAAGTATCCTTTGATCAAGAACTCATGGTATACTCTCAGTGTGTATGGAAATTTGTCAGCTTACTTGTCTCTCTTTTCAATTAGGCTGAAGAGTTTGAGATGGCAACGAGTGTCATTATCTTGCATCTCCAAAACCCAGCTCAGTCCACTAAATGTTTATTGAATGAATTAACTCCTGTAATTGTCTGCATTTATGTGTTTCTGTTTTTTAACTATTTGTGTTTTGCTAACATGTAATAATTGTACATATTTGTGTGGTACAGACTGAATGTTTAACACCTGCACACAATATTTACTGATCAAATCACAGTAATTAGCTTTTCCATCTCTTTATCATATCTTTATGTTCAGAGCTCTTGCCCTCTCTAGATCTTCATAAAACATATAGTAAGTTATTTTAGTTTTTATTTTTTTTGGCAGCACTGGGGTTTGAACTCAGGCCTTTGTGCTTGCTAGGGAGGTGCTCTTATCATTCAAGTCACCCTGGCAGCCCCCCAAAACATATAAGTTATTCTAAACAACAGTTTCCCCCACCACTGTGCAGTGGAACACTAGAATGTATTCCTTCTACATAGCTATGTTTTGGTGCCTGTTTTCTTTTTTTTTCTTGGTGGAGGGGGCCACTGGGGTTTGAACTCAGGGCCTCTTTTGCTACGTAGTTGCTTTAACAGCTTGAACCACTCTGCCAGCCCTGGTGCTTGTTTTCTAATCTCACTTTATCCCTCCTCTTCTCCCTTCCCAACCGCTAGTACTCACTATTCTTCCGGCTTTGATATAGGTTTGGATCAAATAATCCTTGTGAACCCATAAGTGGCAAAGTCCAAAGAAACAAATGGTTGATGGTCCTGAACTAGGAACTTGGTGATGATGCAGAAGGAATATGTTTTTCTTTTAAGAGTTGTGGTACTAAGTAGTGGGCCCTTCCTTCAGAGGGCTTTGTTAATGTGGAGAGTTGTATGTTTGGAACTGGGATAAGTCTTTTAAGTTCTGTATGAGCACAGTGTGTTAATACTCTTCCATTGAATTATCAGAACTCAGCAGAAAAACATTTCCTCTTGCCTTCTTTCTTCAACTAAAGTTTCTCAACTTCTCATGCACAATGCCAGATATACTAAAAACTATGGAATGTTTTTTGCAAAAAAAATGAAAAGGAAAAACAACCGATGAACAAGTTAATAGAAAATGTAGGAATTTTTCCTCCTCACTTCCAAAAAACAATTAATAACTACTTATACACTTTCAATTGGAGAAAGTGGAAATTTTTCTCTCAGAGCTGGATTATAACCATGTCAGTGAAATCTCACGGTTGGGATATGCTGATATGAGGAAACCATAAGTGACAAATTATGTCAGATGGAGGGTGCATTAGCTTGGCAGAAAACAGAAAACATCAAGGTAGATTGTGTGGGGGTGTATTTTCATACAGGAACTAAATGAAAATTAAATCAATTATCAAAATAATTCAAGCCCCAATTCTCCAAGGTTTACTTCAATTAGATAATTGATGCAATTAGGTGAAAGGTTTTGGGGGTGGATTTTTCTGGACTAAATTATCTCAAATTACTTTAATTCTCCACTTCACTTTGACTATGTAGACCCGGTTCGTGCTCCAGTGTGGGTGGATTTAAGTAACTGTTATGATGATAGTTCAGATAATTCCTTGCTATATGGGCATCTTTTTTCCTCCTCCATAAAATGTGATGTGCAGACTATGTTTGTAAGTCAATCTCAGGGACAAAACCACCACTTTGCAGAATAAATGTGTAGGACTGGTTATTTCATTCACCATGGGAAACAATTACGAGTAAAGAATGGCTTAATGAAACTGTTCAGGAGTGACCATTGCTCTCTCTAATAATTCCCTCTTTTTGTTGGAGAAGCTAGAGCTTGGGGACAAAATTGACTCAAGACAAATACAAACTTCATGCGGACTTGGCCTAAGTTGAAATTATTTTGCATGATTAAGAACATATTGCATTGTGGTAGAAAATCTTGATTTTCTTCAGGTCAGATTCTTAGCAATCTCAACCAGCTGCACACAAGTGTCAAGTGAGAAGTCAGTGTGAAAGGATTCCGAGAACTGATGGGCAGCACGGAAGTGAGAATGGCCTCAGGTCAGATTCTATTGACTTGGAATTGGCTATAAACTATAGCTTAGCAAGTCTGGTTATCTTGCTTTTCCCTGAGTTCTTCTTGCAATATAATACCAGATTATTGAAGTGGGGAGAGAGACAAGAGAAAGAATAGAGGAATATTGTATTCCACACACTAGGATCTCACGATGCAAGAAATATTAGAGAACCCGGGGCCATTGGACATGGGAGCAAATAGCCCAAAAAACACATCATGACTTGAATCATCACCCCAAGCTAATAATGCTCAAAGAATACTGAGGATCAGCTGTTTCAGAAATTAAGGAGTACAAAGTACATTTTACAGATGTGTTTTATGTCAAGTAGCTAAGATAATTGGTATCAAAATAGGAATACTTCAGGTATCTAAAAATTTTACTTACAAGGAACTACTAATTCTCCGAGGGTTGTATTTAAATGTCATAGAATCTCAAAATTGGACATTTAGACTTGTCTGCCATTAATCATGTCTCAAAGGTAGACTAATGAGGAGGTGCATATGCTCTGGCCCCTCGATCCCCAGCCTAGGGAATTTATCCCAGAATATTATCATGCAAAGACATACAGACATATGGTGGTCACTGATGTCCCTTGTTTTCTCATCCATAATGAAAAATGAGGACCACCACCAGTGTTTGACTGTAGGGGATTAGCTATGAAAATTACGATTGACCCATAGAAGAGATATTAAGGACTATTAAACATGATGTGATGGAAAAATATTTCATGATGCTTGAGAAGATATTTATACATAATATATTTTAAGTGAAATTTTAAACATTTTGCTGAACAACATATAAAGTATGACATACCTTTTTATTATATATATATTTAAAGTGTACAACTTGACTTAATATAGGTATACATTGTAAAAAATCAATCAAGCTAATTAACGTACTTGTCACTTCCTAGTGATGAGAGCACTTTGGCTCTATACTCTTGGCAAACTTCAAACATATAGTACAATATTTGTTATGCTATACATTAAATCTCCAGAACTTATTCATCTTGCATAACTAAACTTTTGAGCTTCTTGATCAACATCCTCCAAGTCCTTGTCCTTGGCCATCACCATTTTTTGCTTCAATGAATTTGACTATGACTGATAGCTTCCACAAATGAGAACATATAGTATATGTCTTTCTGTGTCTCGCTTATTAGCATACCCTAAATGTCTTCCAGGTCCGTCCACGTTGTTACAAATGGCAGAATTTCCTTCTTTTTAAAAGCTGACTGATATTCCACTGTATTGTTTATATCTTCACTCATTTTTATAAACACATATTAGAATGTGTTTAGATCACAATGAGTTTGAAATATGATTATTTCGATTGTTGAATCAAAATGGTGTCAGTCCAGCAGTCATCCATTCATGGTACTAGTCTTTCAACCTCTCTGAAGGTTTGAAAAATCTTACAATAAAAGGCTGAAAGAAAAAAAAGTAGACTAAGACCACTAAGGTGTGTCAGGTATAAGGCTTGTTGATTTGTAAGGAGACTGATCAGATCCAAACTGTAATTAAGTATGAACTATTATTTTAGAACCACTAATGCTAACCCAACCCGTCCTAGTGAGAGTAGGTTTCCCAGTTCCCCACCAGATCTCTGCTCTCCTATGTGCATGTCAATCCATGCGCATCCAGAGTGCATTTTAATTCAAGGCCCAGACTTTGGAAACGTCTCCTGCTCAGCTGGACCTTATATTCCAGAATTCAGAAGAGATGGAGAAGTGGCCTGGCAAAAGTAATCACAGCCTTTAATTTCCCAAGCACACAACGATGGGCTTCAGTGAATCTGATAAATGGTTTATGGAAAATAAGTGACATGCTGACATCTGTGAAGATGCAACCCAAATACTATACTCACTTTCCAAGCATAAGTGTTTGGAAATGAACACTAAACTATCCTTACTATGTGAAAGCAAGCCCACCTCCAAATATGACCTCATTTTTTCCCCAAATCGTTAATTACTAGTGAATTTGACTGTCTTTTAGTGTATGAACTGAACATTTTTACATCTCTTTTGTAAATTGCAATTTATGCTTTTATATTGGGATAATCATTTGTCATTGATATGTTAGAGCTCTTTGTATATTATATAATAAGCTTTTATTATTATATGTCAGCAATCAGTTACATTATTTTACTAATTATATGTAACAATGATTTTTCCCAGTTTGACATTTAACTTGACTATGGTGTTTTAATATAAGACAAATGTGTTTACTACTTACATGTTCACATTTGTCAATCATTTATAGCATCTGAGTTTTTTGTTGTCTTTGAAAAGCATTCTTCATTCCCAGATTATAAAAACAAATATTCATCTTTAGGTTCTTCTAATACTTTTAGTGTTTCTTTGGTTTGTTTGCATTTAAATCTTAACAAGAATCTGAAATTTATTTTGTTCTGAGACATCGAATACAATCTAAGTTAATTTTTCCCCCAAATGTCTTGTCATTTGTTCCAGTTTCATTTCTTGAGTAATTCTTCCTTCTTTTTCTCCATCTTCACCATATACTGTCTCTGTATCAGTGAAGAGGAACAAGGTTACCTATTTTAATTATTTTTTTAAAAGTATACCACCATTCTAATGTGTGAACACTCAGCCCTTACATATAGGTTCAAGGGCAATTTCTCTCACAAACAAAAATTAACCTTGTAATTTTCATGTCTAATGTTTATTTTTTCTTCTAACTTTGGTATACATGCAAATGCAAAGCTGAACTTTTGTACATATTTTCAGGGTTAGAATAGGTCTTACTGAAATAAAAATAACCTTGGAAAGTCAATTCAATATCACTGAAAATTCTGTTTTGCAGAAACACATATGAATATTATAATACACTTGAAATTTGTATGGGATGGCTTTTCATACTACCTGAAGACTTTTTATTAACCCACAGGCTACCATACTATCGGCTATGGAATATAACATTTAATTAGAATGATAATGCAGGAATCAATGTTTAATTTTTGAATGTGTCTGACCCTTATTAAACCTCATTCTGGAAAAGAAGCCACCAATGTGACTCTATGGTATTTCTCAAGAAATATGCAAGTTGCATATTATTTGGCCTCATAAGCTTTACCATTTTTCAAGGTTTACTTTTTCTCCTTACTGAGTTATTAGGAAACTGAAACTAAGAACTCAATGCTGGTGACCAATTAGACAAAAGTGGTCAAGCGTGCTGTATGATTGCGAAAAGTCATCTGAATTTGAGAAGGATGACCAAAGTGGTCATCCTTTATAAAGCAAATTCCCAGATCCCTTATTGACACATTGGAGGTTGTTTCTTGACAAATGTGCCATAAAAGTGATGCTCTTTTTATTCCTGTAGAATAAGTGTAATTTTTTTTTTTGTAGAACTGGGGTTTGAACCAGGACTTTGTACTTGCAAAGCAGGCACTCTACTGCTTGAGCCACACCTCTAGTCCATTTTGCCCTGGTTATTTTGAAGATGGGATTTCACAAACTATCTCCACGGGCTGGCCTCTAATCATGACCCTCCTGATCTCAGCCTCCCAAGTAGCTAGGATTACAGGCGTGCACCATCGGCACCTGGCTAGGAGTAAGATTTGTGTGTGATGTTTCTGTAGAATAGTGTTGGATATAAACCTATCTTTTATTGACTTTTAACTTTGTGTCATGGCTTGTCTATTTATGGAGCTACGTGAAAATATGAGCACTGACTGGGAGGACACTGGATTCCCAGTCTTAGTTCTATTTCTTTCTAGATGGTTCTGTATTCTTGGGAAAGTCGGTCCCATCTTTGGGCCTCATCTCTTTCATCCTCACCAAAATGAGGAGATTGTTTCTTTGAGATTTCTCCCTATTTTGGCAGTCTGCATTTTAAGTTTGATGATACAGAAGAAAAAGTTTATTTCTTTGCCTGCAGGGGGATTCTGACAGGCTTTGCCCTGCACGCTAAGTGGGACAAGCACACAGAGGTACTAATTCTGTGTGAACGTGGCTGCATGGGGTGGTACACCATTTCCCTATCAATTAAAGAATGATTGGTCGTTATAGAGTTTGACAGTTCCATACAAAGGAACCCAAGGAAACCCCCAAATGCATGGCTTTCGTTTTGCTTCAAAAGTTCACAAAGTACAGGCTGTACCCTATACCACCCAGCATTATGTTTAACTGACTTACAAAAAGCCTTAACATGATCGTTAGATAAAATTTAGATGGGAATAGAGAGTTAGACAAACCCAGCACTTCAAAAAATCCTTACATTCTTTTACATCTAATTTCAAGCTGTCGAAATCCTTTATACAGATGAACTATGCATTAGTCTAAGAGTCTGGGTATCTATGGTTCCTGTTAAAATGAACAAAACATAGGATAAGAACATTGACTGGCTTCGTTATTTATTTCATATGGAAAATAGTGTGAGTGAGAGGGAAGAGAAATGTCCATGAACCAAACAGGACTGCCACAGTGAAATTGCATGTCTCTGTCACCATGACATTTCCAGTTCTTTCATACTGCACTTCCTGCTCTGCACAATCCCTCAAAACAGAGTGCTCATAAGTAGTAATCCACAAGGCAAAGAACAATCTAGAGTATTATAAATGATATTAGGTCATTAGCTGTGTAAATTGAAGATGCACATATTAAACTCAAAGTAGATGCTTCCTTATGGATTGAATTGCTTCTTATTAGAGAATATGTAACTTCAACAAAGTAGTCCTTCTAGAACTCTGGGCCTTTAGGATTTGAGCCAGATGTTATTTTCAAAGGTGCATTGAGAACATTGCCTGCTTTGTGGTGCCAAGCACAGGGTAGTCAGGATCTCCAGCAATGCCTGCATCTCTCTGTATCTGCAGGAGAGAGAGAAAACTTTAGCCATTTGCCAGCTAAACCAGGTCAGAATAATGTGCCGGTGACTTACGCCTGTAATCCTAGCTACTCAGGAGGCAGAGATCAGGAGGATGGCAGTTCAAAGCTAGCCCAGCAAATAGTTTAAGAGACCCTATCTCGAAAAAACCCATCAAAAAATTAGGACTGATAGAGTGGCTCAAGGTGAAAGCCCTGAGTTCAAACCCCAGTACTGCAAAAAAAAAAGTACCTTTCTCAACCTATGCATAAATGGATGTTTTTGGATTTGATTTTTCACAAAACTCTGAAAAATGACTCACTTTTTGATTTCTTATTCACTAATACTGTTGGTGACGGATGGCCCTATACATTTAACATTTTTCGTGAACTAGGTTTATACTTTTGCAGTTAGTCTTTCTAATAGCACTATTATTCCTATTGTGCAGATACAAAAAAAAAAAAAAAACCTGAAGCTCGGTCAGATTTACATGGCTTGCCCAGAATCAGTGAACTAGGGGTATAAGATAGCTAGAATTTGTAACCCAGATCCATCAAACTCCTCCACTATAGGATTTGACATAAGAGCTGTGGTAGAAACTTCAGAGATGTTCCTTTTATGGAGACTTGTACAGTCTGTCCCAGATAGGAAGAAAATGTATGTACTGATGTAACTGTGATAGACCCTAATTGAGGAGTGGGAGAGGCAGCTCAAACAGAGGGGGACATTCTTCGTCATCTTAAACAGAGTCCCATGAAGCCCAATACTGTCACTTTGTTTAGGGCATCTGTGTGTGACTTTGCACATAGCAGATGCAAATTCATATCTCACCAATGGACACAATGCACTTCCTTCAACAGGCTTTTTTCGTCTAATAAGACCTGTAACGTTCAAGCAGGAGTGAGGATAATAGCTGGTATTTATGGAGGCTTTCCGTGAACTGTTTTAAGGACTTTTTCTTCATTTATCTCACCTAATCTTCACAATCACCACGTGTAGCCCTATTGTTATTCTTATTTCACAGACAAGACAGCTGAGAGTCAAACATTTTGAGTCGTTTGTCAAAGGTTTAACAGCCACATAGTGTCAGAACCGGTGTAATCCCAGCACTTGGGGGTGGGGAGGGGGAGAGGATGGAAGTAGGAGAGTGGCAAGTTCAAGACCAGCCTGGGCTACATAGCAAAACCCTGTCTGAAAAACAAGCAAACGAAAGTGTCAGAGTTGGGACCCTAATCTAGTCTTTACTGTCAGTATAACTACCTTCCAAGAAAGCTAGAACAATCAGAATCCATCCAAACGTTGTACACTTGAATGACAAGAAAACAATGAAACCTGTTGAAACTGTTTTAAGAAGGGGGAGGGAGGATGAGGGAGGATGACAGTGGAGATGAAGCTCACCAAGGTGCATTGCAAGCATATATGGAAATGTCACAGTGAAACACCCCTGTACAACTAATATATGCTAATTGAATGTTTACAAAATACCAGGTAGCAGACATTTGCAGGATTGCACTTGTTTAAGAGACCCTAGTGGCTGAGACTGAGGGTGTAACTCAGAAGTGGAGTCCTTGTCTGGTACGTGTAAGGCCCTAGGTTCCATTTCCAGCACTGCCAAAAACAAAGAAACTAGTTGTTAGATGACGATTGCTACACTTCTTAGCTAACAGGTAAGTATAAATGACACTAGTTAAAGATCTTTAATCCCACTTTGACTTCTGTGAGTCATCAAACCACACCAACAACCTACAACTCTCTCACTGTACCTTGCTTAGTCATGACACAAGTCAGCCAGGTTCTGAAACACGTTAGATTTTTCAACAAGTCAACTTTCTGGCTGCCTTTAAAGCAAAATATAACAAAAATTGGTGGGTCTCTTTGCCAGCCAAACTAGACACAAAGGCCTTAGCATGAAGTTCGAGAGCCTCCACAGTCTGACATCATTTCCCTACAAATCTTTCCTTTCCTGCTTCCTCTCTACTCACCCAGGTTCCTGCTGTCTCTTGTGTATGTCCATGTAGTCTGTGCTTGTGTGTGTGTGTGTGTGTGTGTGTGTGTGTGTTGCTGGCTATTGAATCCAGGGCTTGGCACTTGCTAGGCAAGTACTCTATCATAACTCGCCATCTAATTGCCACTTCCTCCCAAGTAATTGGGATTACAGGTGTTCAACACCATGCCCAGCTCCAGACCACGGATGCCCAGACAGCTGGCTCAACATTATTTCTGGATATGTCCAAGAAGGTTTCGGGCTGGTAGAGTGAGTAAAGTCGCTAACCCTCTGTGATGTGTGTGAGTGTCATTCAATCTGTTGCGGGCCTGTGTGGAACAAGAAGGAATGGAAAGGTGGAATTAACTCTGCCTGATGCTTGGACTGGGACATAGACCTTCTGTGCCTTTGGTGTCCTGGGTTCCAAGTCTGTAGACCCACACTGCAATACACGCCATGCGTGGGCTCTCCAGTTCTCGGGCCTTGTAGATGGCAGGTCATAGGACTTCTTGGCCTGCACACCTGAATGAACTAATCCTGTATAGTAAGTTTCTAGGGAGGCAGAGAGGAAAAGATCGGAGGTTGAGGCCAGCTCAGGCAAAAAAGTTAGGGAGACACTACCTTGAAATACAAATGGCATGGTGGCGTATGTCTGTAATCTCACCTATGTGGGAGGCAGAGGTAGGAGGATCATGGTCCCAGGCTGGCCCAGGCAAAAGTGTGAGATTCTACCTAAGAAATAAACTAAAAGAAAAAATGACTGGGGGTGTGGCTCAAGAGGTAAATACCTTGCCTAGCAAATAGAAGGCCCTGAGTTCAAATCCTAGTACATGAAACTAGATCCATGTCTTTCACCCTGTAAAAATATCAACTCAAAGTGGATTAAGGGGCTTAATACAACACCTGAAAATTTGAAGCTACTGCAGGAAAGATCAGGGAATATAGTGGAACTATTAGGCATAAACAATGACTTCCTCAACAGAACTCAAATGGCTCAGCAACTAAGAGAAAGGATTGAAAAGTGAGACTACAGGAAATTAAAAAGCTTCTGCACAACAAAAGAAATGGTCACTAAATTGAAGAGGCCACCCACAGAATGGGAGAAAATCTTTGTCAGCTATACATCAGACAAGGGACTGATAACCAGAGCTTAAAACAGGGAGCTTAAAAAACTAAACTCCCCCAAAGTCAAGACCCAATGAAGAAATGGGCAAAAGAACAGAACAGAGCCTTTCAAAGGAAGAAATCCAAATGGCTAAAAAAACACATGATGAAATGCTCACCATCCCTGGCCATAAAGGAAATGCAAATCAAAACCACACTAAGATTCCACCTCACTCCTGTTAGAATGGATACCATTAAAAACACAACCAACCACAAATGTTGGCGAGGATGTGAGGAAAAGGAACCCTCATACGCTGCTGGTAGGAATGGAAATTAGTACAACCACTATGGAAAACAGTATGGAAGCTCCTCAAAAATCTAAACATAGAACTCCCATATGATTCAGCAATTCCACTCCTAGGGATATACCCGAAGGAATGTAAGTCAGATTACAACAAAGGCACCTGCACAACTATGTTTATTGCAGCATCATTCACAATAGCTAAGCTATGGAAACAACCAAGATGCCCCATTACTGATGAATGGATCAAGAAAATGTGGTATTTATACACAATGGAATTTTATTCAGACTTAAAAAATGAAATTTTGTCATTTGCAGGTAAATGGATGGAACTGGAGAACATCATCTTAAGTGAAATTAGCCAGGTGCAGAAAGCCAAAGGCTGCGTGTTTTCTCTCATATGTGGAACATGGGCCTAATACAAGTACCAACAATATGAAAAACAGGTCACCCTAAGGGAAGGTCAGGTGTGAGGAGGGGATAAAAGAAGGGAAGTAAAAAAGGTAAATATGGCTGATGTACTGTCTATACAAAAATGAATGTGGAATTTTTACACTTGTTGAAATCAACATAAAAAGGGGACTAAGGTAGAAAGGAGAAAAATAGAGGGGATGTACCAATCAGAGTTATGATACATATATACATGGAAATGTCGAATGAAATTCCCTGTAGAGCTATCTTAAGGAAACAAAAATGCCTTTTCATTTTCAAAAATGGAGAACAGGAAGGCAAAACAGGTCCTGTCTGGGGATTGGTAGTAGTGGGAGGGGGAGGATATAAGGAAAGGGTATAGGAGAGTGAATATGGTGGAAATACTTGTACTCATGTATGAAAATGGAAAAATTATTCCAGGAATGTGGGGAGGAGATAAAGGGGAATGATGGAGGGGTTGAATTCAAGTATGATATATGGCAAGAACTTTTGTAAATGTCTCAATGTACTCCCAGTACAATAATTTTAAAAAACCCATACCACCCTAAAAAATTTCTTTGTGTGTGTACATATGCACAGTAATGAATGTATATTACTATTTATACTTGCAATTATAATAAATAGTGTTGTATATAATTATATGTTCTAATTATGTATAATATACATATATTATATAGTCCAAGTTACCTAGTATACATGGTTGTATATTGTACAGTAACATCTGTAATACACAATTGCATGTAATTATGATACATAATCCTAAATTATATAATATACAGAGCTGGGGGCATAGTTCCAGAGGTAGAGCACCTGCCTAGCAAGTGCAAGGCTTTTAGTCCAAAGTCCAATAGTGCAATGACTACATACAGTATTGTGACTACATGCTAATGACATATACTATTGGTCCTGTTTCTGGAGAACGCAGACTGACACGTGGCACGTCCCGCAGGTGTCATGTTCCCTTAGTTCGGGGCCCTCCACATTCCTTTCTCATCTGTTTCCATTCCATCC
This sequence comes from Castor canadensis, assembly GCF_047511655.1. Lineage (NCBI taxonomy): Eukaryota > Metazoa > Chordata > Mammalia > Rodentia > Castoridae > Castor > Castor canadensis. Next base: position 22,644,767 of record NC_133405.1, read on the forward strand.
ATGGTCCAAGGTTCATCTCAAAGGCCACTGAAGGCCACCTGTTCCATTGCTCCTAGCCGGATAGGATCTCTCTATCCTTCTCAGAACACCGGAACTACTCTGTGTCATTCTCAGTAAAAAGTTCCTTTCTTTCCCTTGCATTATGGTTATTTTAATACAGCTTAAACTCTTCCAATGTCTAAAATTTCTTGTCTGCACCTTTGCAGGAGGTGTTGGGCAAACACACTGCGCTGGCATAGCAGACTCTAAGCATCCATGATGGCGCTCTACATGCTCCTGTTTGGTGCTCCATCTGACTTTGGCAACACTCTCTCCTAAAGTCATTTCTGCTCAGGTCGCTTCCTTGCTTAAAATCAGCAATAGCCAGTGTTCTTTTTGGGGGGCACAGCAATTCTCATTGTGAGGTTGGTGGTCCCCAGGGAATCTCCCAGACCCTTTCAGGGGATCACCAAGGCCCAACCTATATTCCTGATCATACTATGACATTGCTGGCTTTTCCACGTGTTGGCATTTTTGCTGACAACGCAAAAGCAAATGTCTTGGCAGGAATCGAGGCAGGGCCACCAAACCAGACTAGTTACGCATCATATTCCTTTCCACCACGCACTCAGAGAGTTCAAAAGAAAGCAAAATGGACTTGATAAATCAGTGAATATTACATCTAGTAAACCTTCACCCTTGAGTATATATCTTTTTAATATTCTAGTTCATAAAATTGAAACTATGCATCTGCTTTTCTGTTCTGCTCTGAAGTCTGATGTTTGCCTTGAGAAAATGCACCTGTGTGATTGTTTCTGTTGTGAGCTGTATTAGTCACATTTTTCTTTTGCATGGAACACTATTTTTTTTTTTTTGGTGGTGCTGGGGTTTGAACTCGGGGCCTTGTTCTTGCTAGGAAGGTTCTCTAGCACTTGAGCTATACCCCTAGCCCTTGTTTTGGTTTTCAGATATGGTTTCACTTTCCTTCCCCCACCCCCTACCCCTGGCCAGTTTGGGATTGCAATCCTCCTACCTATGCCCCTGTGTAGCTTGGATTATAGGCACGATCCACTCCTCTCCTTGTTTGTTGAGATGGGGGTCTCACTAACTTTTTGTCGGGGCTGGCCTCAAACAAAGGCTCCACCTGATCTACAACTCCTGAGACTCCTGAGTAACTGGGATTACAAGTGTGTGCTACCATACCTAGTTATGGAACATTATTTTTTCATGAAAGAACCACTGGCAAAAAATACATATACTTATTCAGACTTGGGTATTCTGCAGACATTTTCTTAAAATTGAAATAAGTGAGCCTGTCACTTAAAGGAAAACAATTGATGATAATTTTTGCCAATGATAAATATTTGTATTTCAAGTACAAATTAGAATTTTGAAAATCTTACACCTGCAACTGTGAATCTGACAAATTTCCCATGCAAAAGACTTTTCTGATGATGTTGAAAGTCATATCCATGTTGGATATGGTGTAGTATAATATGTCAACATTTGGATAAACTGAATAACTCACTGTAGCAATGTCTCAGATGACTAAGGTGTGATGTTACAAAATCATGCCAGGGGAAAAGATCAATTCAAAGCCTAAGTTAGACAAATGGACTTTTTCTTCTCTTTTTTTTATTGCTCTGCTGGGGGTCCATTGTGGCATTTACAAAAGTTCTTACAATATATCAAATATATTGTACTTGAATTCACCCCCTCCACCATTCTCCTTCATCATTCTCCTTCATCCTCTCTCCTGCCATTCCTGGAACAGTTTCAACAAGATCAATGGATTTTAAGGTCTTGAGCATAAAATGTTGATTGGTTTCAAATTTACCAATTGCAGCAAACGTTTTAGAAAAGACCACTCATTAAATTTTGGTATAGTATCAAAGACAAGCACCCACAATTATATGAGATGACTATTAAATGACCTCTCTCTTTTCCAGCTGTATATCTTCGTGGAGCAGATTTTTCTTCATACAGAAACAACATTTCACAACACATACATGCAGAAGGAAAGATGAGAAGCCAGTTTTCTTCTATTTTGCCAAACATTAAAGAGATATAAAAAGTCTAAAGCAAGGCCATTTTTCTCACTATTTTTTTTGGAAAACGTAGCTAGTTCTCATAAAAAAGACATTAATGAGTAATGGGATTATTATTGTTTTTAAATGAATTAGTAATTTTTTAAGGTTTTTTTTTGCTTTATGTGCAAATACAGCAAGTGCTAATAGATTGCACTATATAAACACTTGATAATTAGGAGACTCTTGATAATTTTTAAGAACACAAAGGAGTTTTGAGCCCAGAAATTTGAGAATCACAGCCCCTCTCTCCAGGCTGGGGTTGTGCTGCTGTCTCTGTCTCTCACCAGGATCCAGCCACACAGGCTTCTCTCTAGTTCTCCTCCTCCACATTTCCCCCTGCCTAGGACTTGTTCCTATGTGAACTTATTTGCCTGTAACTATGTCCCCTGTCCCTTTCCCCTGACTGACACGTATTTGGCCTTCAGATTACACTTCAAATTGTCACACTCTGAGTAGCTTAAAACAACATGAGCTTATTATTTCACGAATATGTAAATTAGAAGCCCAAGTGAAACTGGTCACACTCCTTTCACAAGGCCCAAATCAAGGTGTTGGCAGGGTTGGACTCCTTTCTGGACATTCTAGGGAGGATCCATTCCCAGCTTCACCCAGGTTGTTGGCAGAATTCATTTCTAAGTAGGTGTAGAGGACTTTGTTTACTTGCTGGATACTAGCCAGGACTCCTTCTGTTGGGAGGCCACCCCTATTTCTTTCCATGAGGTCTCTTCCATCTTCTGAGCCAGTGAGAGTGTGTCAAGTCCCTCCATTCCTTCAAATGTCTCTGAGTTCTCCTTCTGTCCCATCTCTCTAACTCTAAGGGTTCATGTGGTTAGATAGAGCCCACCTGGATAGTGCAGGGTTATCTGCCCACATTGACACTTGTGTCCTTCATTGCATCTGCAAGGTCCTTTCTTTTTTTTTTCTTTTATTATTCATATGTGCATACAAGTCTTGGGTCATTTCTCCCCCCTGCCCCCACCCCCTCCCTTACCACCCACTCCGCCCCCTCCCTCTCCCCCCCACCCCCTCAATACCCAGCAGAAACTATTTTGCCCTTATCTCTAATTTTGTTGTAGAGAGAGTATAGGCAATAATAGGAAGGAACAAGGGTTTTTGCTGGTTGAGATAAGGATAGCTATACAGGGAGTGGACTCACATTGATTTCCTGTGCATGTGTGTTACCTTCTAGGTTAATTCTTTTTGATCTCACCTTTTCTCTAGTTCCTGGTCCCCTTCTCCTATTGGCCTCAGTTGCTTTTAAGGTATCTGCTTTAGTTTCTCTGTGTTAAGGGCAGCAATGCTAGCTAATTTTTTAGGTGTCTTACCTATCCTCACCCACCCCTTGTATACTCTCACTTTTATCATGTGCTCAAAGTCCAATCCCATTGTTGTGTTTGCCCTTGATCTAATGTCCACATATGAGGGAGAACATACGATTTTTGGTCTTTTGGGCCAGGCTAACCTCACTCAGAATGATGTTCTCCAATTCCATCCACTTACCAGCAAATGATAACATTTCGTTCTTCTTCATGGCTGCATAAAATTCCATTGTGTATAGATACCACATTTTCTTAATCCATTAGTCAGTGGTGGGACATCTTGGCTGTTTCCATAACTTGGCTATTGTGAATAGTGCCACAATAAACATGGGTGTGCAGGTGCCTCTGGAGTAACCTGTGTCACAGTCTTTTGGGTATATCCCCAAGAGGGTATTGCTGGATCAAATGGTAGATCTATGTCTAGCTTTTTAAGTAGCCTCCAAATTTTTTTCCAGAGTGGTTGTACTAGTTTACATTCCCACCAACAGTGTAAGAGGGTTCCTCTTTCCCCGCATCCTCACCAACACCTGTTGTTGGTGGTGTTGCTGATGATGGCTATTCTAACGGGTGAGGTGGAATCTTAGCGTGGTTTTAATTTGCATTTCCTTTATTGCTAGAGATGGTGAGCATTTTTTCATGTGTTTTTTGGCCATTTGAATTTCTTCTTTTGAGAAATTTCTGTTTAGTTCACTTGCCCATTTCTTTATTGGTTCATTAGTTTTAGGAGAATTTAGTTTTTTAAGTTCCCTATATATTCTGGTTATCAGTCCTTTGTCTGATGTATAATTGGCAAATATTTTCTCCCACTCTGTGGGTGTTCTCTTCAGTTTAGAGACCATTTCTTTTGATGAACAGAAGCTTTTTAGCTTTATGAGGTCCCATTTATCTATGCTATCTCTTAGTTGCTGTGCTGCTGGGGTTTCGTTGAGAAAGTTCTTAACTATACCTACTAACTCCAGAGTATTTCCTACTCTTTCCTGTATCAACTTTAGAGTTTGGGGTCTGATATTAAGATCCTTGATCCATTTTGAGTTAATATTGGTATAGGGTGATATACATGGATCTAGTTTCAGTTTTTTGCAGACTGCTAACCAGTTTTCCCAGCAGTTTTTGTTGAAGAGGCTGCTTTTTCTCCATCGTATATTTTTAGCTCCTTTGTCAAAGACAAGTTGGTTATAGTTGTGTGGCTTCATATCTGGATCCTCTATTCTGTTCCACTGGTCTTCATGTCTGTTTTTGTGCCAGTAAAATGCTGCTTTTACTGCTACTGCTTTGTAATATAGTTTGAAGTCAGGTATTGTGATACCTCCAGCATTGTTCTTTTGACTGAGTATTGCCTTGGCTATTCGTGGCCTCTTGTGTTTCCATATAAGTTTAATGGTAGATTTTTCAATCTCTTTAATGAATGTCATTGGAATTTTGATGGGAATTGCATTAAACATGTAGATTACTTTTGGGAGTATAGACATTTTTACTATGTTGATTCTCCCAATCCATGAGCATGGGAGATCTCTCCACTTTCTATAGTCTTCCTCAATCTCTTTCTTCAGAAGTGTACAGTTTTCCTTGTAGAGGTCTTTCACATCTTTTGTTAGGTTTACACCTAGGTATTTGATTTTTTTTGAGGCTATTGTAAATGGAATTGTTTTAATACATTCTTTTTCAGTTTGCTCATTGTTAGTATATAGAAATACTAATGATTTTTTCTATGTTGATTTTATATCCTGCTACTTTGCTATAGCTATTGATGATGTCTAGAAGCTTCTGAGTAGAGTTTTTTGGGTCTTTAAGGTATAGGATCATGTCGTCTGCAAATAGGGATATTTTGACAGTTTCTTTACCTATTTGTATTCCTTTTATTCCTTCTTCTTGCCTAATTGATCAGGATAGGAATTCCAGTACTATGTTGAATAGGAGTGGAGATAGTGGGCATCCTTGTCTGGTTCCTGATTTTAGAGGGAATGGTTTCAGTTTTTCTCCGTGAAGTATAATGCTGGCTGTAGGTTTGTCATATATAGCTTTTATAATGTTGAGGTACTTTCCTTCTATTCCTAGTTTTCTTAGAGCTTTTATCATGAAATGGTGTTGGATCTTATCAAAGGCTTTTTCTGCATCTATTGAGATGATCAAGTGGTTTTTGTCTTTGCTTCTGTTAATGTGTTTTATTACATTTATTGATTTTCATATATTGAACCACCCCTGCATCCCTGGGATGAAGCCTACTTGGTCGTGGTGAATAATCTTTTTGATGTGTTGTTGAATTCGGTTTGCCATAATTTTGTTGAGGATTTTTGCGTCAATGTTCATTAAGGAGATTGGCCTATAGTTCTCCTTTTTGGAGGTGTCTTTGCCTGGTTTTGGGATAAGTGTAATAGTGGCTTCATAAAATGTGTTCGGCAGTTTTCCTTCCCTTTCTATTTCATGGAACAGTTTAAGGAGGGTTGGTATCAGTTCTTCTTTAAAGGTCAGATAGAATTCAACAGAGAATCCATCAGGTCCTGGACTTTTCTTTTTGGGGAGACTCTTGATTGCTGCTTCAATTTCATTTTGTGTTATAGGTCTATTCAGGTGATTAATATCCTCTTGGTTCAGTTTTTGATGATCATATGTATCTAGAAATCTGTCCATTTCTTTAAGATTTTCAAATTTATTTGAATATAGGTTCTCAAAGTAGTCTCTGATGATTTCCTGGACTTCCATGGTGTTTGTTGTTATCTTCCCTTTTGCATTCCTGATTCTACTAATTTGGGTTTTTTCTGTCCTCATTTTAGTCATGTTTGCCAGGGGTCTATCGATCTTGTTTATTTTTTCAAAGAACCAACTTTTTGTTTCATTAATTCTTTGTATGGTTTTTTTGGTTTCTATTTCATTGATTTCAGCTCTTATTTGTTTTGGGATTTGCTTGTTCTTGTTTTTCTAGAAGTTTGAGATGTATCATTAGGTCATTGATTTGGGATCTTTCAGTCTTTTTAATATATGCACTCATGGCTATAAACTTTCCTCTCAGGACTGCCTTAGCTGTGTCCCATTGGTTCCGGTAGGTTGTGTTTTCATTTTCATTGACTTCCAGGAACCTTTTAATTTCCTCTTTTATTTCATAGATGATCCATTCTTCATTAAGTAATGAGTTATTTAGTTTCCAGCTGTTTGCATGTGTTTTGTCTTTACTTTTGTTGTTGAGTTCTACTTTTACTGCATTGTGATCAGATAGTATGCACGGTATAATTTCTGTTATCTTATATTTGCTGAGACTTGCTTTGTGCCCTAGGATATGATCTATTTTGGAGAAGGTTCCATGGGCTGCTGAGAAGAATGTATATTGTGTAGAGATTGGATGAAATGTTCTGTAGACATCTACTAGGTCCATTTGATCTATTGCATATTTTAGATCTTGGATTTCTTTATTGATTTTTTGTTTGGATGACCTATCTATTGATGATAATGGGGTGTTAAAGTCTCCCACAACCACTGTGTTGGCATTTATATATGCTTTTAGGTCTTTCAGGGTATGTTTGATGAAATTGGGTGCATTGACATTGGGTGCATACAGATTGATGATTATTATTTCCTTTTGGTCTATTTCCCCGTTTATTAGTATGGAATGTCCTTCTTTGTCTTGTTTGATCAATGTCGGTTTGAAGTCTACTTTGTTAGAGGTAAGTATTGCTAATCCTGCCTGTTTTCGGGGGCCATTGGCTTGGTAAATCTTCTTCCAGCCTTTCATCCTAAGCCTATGCTTATTTCTGTCAGTGAGCTGGGTCTCCTGTAAGCAACAAATTGTTGGATCTTCCTTTTTAATCCATTTCATCAAGCGGTGCCTTTTGATGGGTGAATTAAGTCCGTTAACATTAAGCGTTAGTACTGATAGGTGTGTGGTGATTCCTGTCATTAGTTGTCTTAGTTGTTTGAAGGTTTGATTGTGTGTACCTAACATGAAGTTACTCTCTACTGTCTTGCTTTTTCTTTTCCTGTGGTTTGGTGCTGCCTGCCCTTTCATGGTTATGTTGGGTTTCACTTTCTGTGTGCAGAATCCCTTGCAGAATCTTTTGTAGTGGTGGCTTTGTGGTCACATATTGTTTTAGTTTCTGCTTATCATGGAAGACTTTTATTGCTCCATCTATTTTGAATGATAGTTTTGCTGGGTAGAGTATCCTGGGGTTGAAGTTATTTTCATTCAGAGCCCGGAAGATCTCACCCCATGCTCTTCTTGCTTTTAATGTTTCTGTTGAGAAGTCTGCTGTGATTTTGATGGGTTTACCTTTGTATGTTCCTTGTTTTTTCTCTCTTACAGCCTTCAATATTCTTTCCTTAGTTTCTGAACTTGTTGTTTTAATGATGATATGTCATGGGGTAGTTCTATTTTGATCTGGTCTGTTTGGTGTCCTGGAGGCCTCTTGCATCTATATGGGAATATCTTTCTTTAGATTTGGGAAATTTTCCATTATTATTTTGTTGAATATATTACGCATTCCCTTCGCTTGCACCTCTTCTCCTTCTTTGATGCCCATGATTGTCAAGTTTGGTCTTTTGATGGAGTTGGTGAGTTCTTGCATTTTCTTTTCACAGGTCTTGAGTTGTTTAATTAATAGTTCTTCGGTTTTTCCTTTAATTACCATTTCATCTTCAAGTTCTGAGATTCTGTCTTCTGTTTGTTCTATTCTGCTGGATTGGCCTTCCGTTTTGTTTTGCAGTTCTGTTTCGTTCTTTTTTCTGAGGTTTTCCATATCCTGGCTGGTTTCCTCTTTGATGTTGTCTATTTTTGTCCTGAGTTCATTTATCTGTTTATTCATCGTGTTCTCTGTTTATACATCGTGTTCTCTGTTTATACATCGTGTTTTGGTGTTTATACAGTGCTTCTATGGTTTCCTTTATTTCTTCTTTTGCTTTTTCAAATTCTCTATTTTTGTTGTCTTGGAATTTCTTGAGTGTCTCCTGTACATTTTGGTTGATCCTATCCAGTATCATCTCTATAAAATTCTCATTGAGTACCTGTAGTATGTCTTCTTTTAAATTATTCTTGTGGGCTTCATTGGGTCCTTTGGCATAGTTTATCTTCATTTTGTTGGAGTCTGGATCTGAGTATCTGTTTTCTTCATTCCCCTCTGGTTCCTGTACTATTTTTTTGCTGTGGGGAAACTGGTTTCCCTGTTTTTTCTGTCTTCCCGTCATTGTCTTTGGTGTTGTTACTGTCCCTGTACTGTGTGCAATTAAGTATTTTCTAGCTTGTAATAATAACAATGGTAATATTTAGAATAGAAGGGTGAGCTGAGATGGAACACAAGAAGTTAAAGAAAAGAGGAAAACAAATACACAGACAAGAAGGAGAAAACAGAACAAGGTATCAGACAAGAAAATTTCAAAGGTATAAACAGGGAGTGTTAGTGTACTAATTGACAGTAAGCTGAACAGACATTAGAGACAGAGAGAGGATTGAAAATCAAAAATAAAAAAATAAAGATAAGAATAAGAAATAAGTAAATAAAAGAAATATCTATATATAAAAATGAATTAAAATAAAATCAAAAACAGAAAATTTAAAAAAGACCCAAAAAACCAAAAAACCTCCAAGTTCAAATGCAATGAAGTTTCAGTCTTAATAATTTGGATGTCTGTCTCAGTCTCCAATCCTGGAGATGGTGCCTCAGATGTTGTTCTGTAGTTGTCTCATCAAAGGGGCTGCATAAAGTAGAACAAAACTACACACACACACACACACACACACATGCACACACACAAAAACCCCACCAAGTGTCCCAAGTTCAAATGCAATACAGTTTCAGTAAGTTTTTCAGCATGCAGGTGTAATTCGGTTGTTCTCTCATCAAAGGTAGGGAGAAAAAGAAAAAAAAGTCTGCAGACAGTTCTGGGAATGGTATCTGCAGCTGTGGCTTGCCTGCCCACTGCTGTCAGCCTGCTGTTGCTTGAGGCATTGTTTATGCAGTTCTCTGGGGTGAGCTTAGCACTCACCTGGCCCCGCAGGCTTTGTTTCTTCAGAGTTCTCAAGCACTGGGAAAGGTGACACTGCACCTGCATTGTCAGGCCTGCATGTTTATTTACAGTTCATGTGGGAGATGGGTCTTCCCCCCTCTCCTGTGGAGTTTTCCTCCCACTGCCACTTTCACAAGCTTTCCTGCTCCTGATTACTGGGTGGTGCTGCTGCTCCTGCCAGCTGCCATGTTTGTTTACAGTTCACGTGGGAAGTGGGTCTTCCCTCCTCTCCTGTGGAGTTTTCCTCCCTCTGCCACTCTCACCAGCTTTCCCACTTCTGGCTGCTGGGCACGCGCCCCGCCCCCTCTTCCGCCAGAGCCTCTCTGGCCCACCCGGCTTGTTTATTTACAGTTTATTTACAGTCCCGGGAAGGGTTCCCTTCCCCCAATGTTCAGCACTCAGTGCGCCCCATCCTCTTTCCCTCGTGTCTTTATTGTTCCTATTGCTTATTACTCAGTTTCTCTTTTTTCCTCGGGTGGAGGTCAGTCTGTCCAGGGGGCTATGCTGCTCTGGCCCAGGCTTGTCTGTGGGAGTACTTCGGTACTGCGAAGCTCACTTGGTCCACGTCTTCCCAAGCTGTCTGGGCGCCAGCTACTGGCGGCCCAGGGGCCCTCCTTGTTTCTCCGTTTAACGTGAAGTGGAGATTCTCTGCATCAGCTGGAGATGTGGAGGGGTCAAAGTTACGCCTCTTCTCAGTGATTATGCCTGCAAAGTGTGTCTCCAGCATCTCTCTAATATTTCACTATAGGAGGCTCGCTTTCTGCTTCCTCCCTCTAGCTGCCATCTTGGAATCTCTGCAAGGTCCTTTCATCACGTAATGTCACACAGTCTGAGATTCCCACAGCTGGCACGTGGACATTTTTGGTGGATACCATTGTAATCGCAAACTCCAGGGCTTTCCCTGATGTTCAACTATCTACAGTGTCCCTCCATTCCTGTCATTTCCCACCATTGTGTGTGTGGCACTCAGCTGATGGCATCTCCATGTCTCTTCTTCTCTTTCTCCTGGACACATGGTTGTCTTGTCAGAGAATATTTTTCCCACTTTCCCTCACAGCTAGCTGTGGTCATGTGACTAAGTTCCTTCCAGTTGAGTGTGTGTAGAGGTGCGATATGCAACTTCTGCCTCACTTGTTTAAAAATAAGCTACTTATGTAGAGAAAGGATCTCTTGTCTTCCCCTCTTCCCAGGAGCCTGAACATGAATATGGTGTGACCTAGCTTCAACCTTGCCTACAAAGGCACCATCTTGGGAGAAGACAGAGTAACAATGTGAAAGCAATGTGTTCCTCCCTAGGAGCTCCTTCATAAGCAGAGCTGTCCTCCAAACCTGGACTTCTCATCTCCAAATCTTTAAACGAGAATGAAAGAAGCATATCTCCTCAAAGCTACAATGTTGTGGGGTCTTTTTTATAGCAGCATAACCTTTTCCTAAATAAAAGAGCACTTGCTACCACCTGGAATTCCATAGTATTTGTATTTGCTCGATGGAAATTCTGTCTCCTCAACTAGAATGTAAACTCCACGAGAACAGGGACTACGTCTAACTTCCTGCTGTCTCTTTAGTGTTTAACACAGTGGCCATCCACAGCAGAGGCTCAGGATATATTCGGTATATAATTGTTGAGTGAATGAAAGCGACATGTATGTTGAATCAGTTATTCTCTATCTCTCTCTCTCTCCCTCTCTCAGTGTTGAGGATGGAACTCAGAGATTTGCTTATGCTGGGCAAGCACTCTACCACTGGGCCACACCGCAACCCCAGTAATTGCCTTTTACAATCTACAATATGGGTAGCTGCCACCAAATGAATGAACACATCTGTGGGGAATGGACACATAGCACTCAGTCTAAGTGCTAGAATCTGTTTTCAGCCACTGTTTTCTCATTGTCCACCATTAATCTGTCTTCCATCCTCAGAGTCCCTGCCTTAGAGGTCATACATCCTATAGAAGACCAGTTTTTAATCTAGTTATGTGGTAGATTCTATAGTAACACTAATTTTTAAAAAATATTTATTTTGACAGCTTTTCTTTTTTATATGTTGGGCTTAACCAAGTTTTGGTCTCTCTCTCTCTCTCTCTCTCTCTTTCTCTCTTTCACACACACACACACACACACATCACTTAGATAACAGGTGCATGAGTTTCTTCTCCAGTTCCATTATTTCTTATGTTTACTTTCTAAACATACCATTATATCCTTCATGGATTCATTCTTCTCTTTCTCTGTACCAGATACTCTTGATATGAAGAATTGTGATGCTAAGTCACAGAATTAGAGATGAGGCCTGGTCTTTTCCCTTAAGTTATCTGCTCCAATGACTTAATGGAACCATTGAGTATGAGTATCCAAGATAATTGCTATGACTTTTGTTTATTTCCTTTTATTCTGAAAGCACTAACACTCCGTAACATTTACAAATAGTTTTCCTCAATCCAGTGGCCTGGAAACAAGCACAGCTCCTACAAATTCCTGGAACATCTGTTAATTTAAAAGAATCAAAGAGCAAAATAGAAAAGGAAAGAAGGAAAGCTAGAAGAAATTAAAAAAGAAAACTTGAAGAACACTAACTCATATTAGTATAAACCTAACACCTTCTACTTCAGTTACCAGAGCAAATGGGATCGGCTGTGAGATCAGATTCATGGCTATCTATTTCAACAATCTTGAGACACTTATCTAAATTCACCTGGTGCAAGGGTAGGTTTAATTCCTTCCTTCATTCTCCATCTGTTTACTGATTGATTTCTCTGTACAGAACAGTATGCAAAATGCTGTGGGAACACAAGGAAATTTACTGCAAGGCTAATTCCTGTTAATGTCCTGAAAAATCATTAGATGCCCCTGTAGAAACAGGAGACACACAAATTTAATTAAAGTTTGTCAGGCTTAGGATGATTCATGCTTCAGAGGACCTAGTTCTCTGAAGTCCAGATTATGTGGTTCTCTTATGAAACATTAGTCCTTGAAACACCCGGGGGAAAAAGCCCTACGCAAATGTCAGATGAGGGCCAAACAGCGCTTGTAGAATTCACTGCTTCCCTCTCCATACCCACTGCTTTGAATCTGAAGGATGTGCTTTGGCCACCTATCAAAGATTTGATTTATTCTTGTTCAGCATTTCTCAAACTTTCAAAAAGTCTACTGTGTTCATTTATTCTCTCACCTAACAAAAGTTTATTGCATGCTTACCATGTGCCAGAAATTGTCCTTGACATTGGGGATATAGCAATGAGCAAAAGTGACAAAAACTCCCTGTTCTACTGGAGCTTACCTTCCAGAAAGGGAGATAAACAATAAATCAAACAAACAGACCAACAAGGAAAGTGTCAGATACGGATGTGCCATGAAATTGTAAGTAGAATTGTCATTCTCCTTCTCAGGTTAGGAAAGGAAAAGTGTGAGCCCCGCACATTAGCTGTTTTGTCCTGTGACCCTAGGAAAAGGGAGAACAGAAGCAACAATGATTTCCTTTTTTTCCAGTTTGTGCTAGTTATTCACTGCTAATAGACCCTACTCCAAATACCCGATTTCTTTACTTGAGGGATATTTTCGTACATTTGAAGATTCATAGAAACATAGGCTGCTTTCTTCTTATTCTACCAATCAGATTGTACTGACATTGCATCATTAGCACCCAAATATTGCCAGTTCTGCCAGAGCCCACCTAATTGTTGTCTATATGACTAACATAGGAAATTTATTACCATTATAACCAACACAGGATTTGAGATACTTCAAATTCTTCTGACAATTTCTATGGGTGCTGACAGTGATTGACCAATGAGTCCTGATTATCAGTGACTGACCACATTGGTCAGCAGAGCTTAGACTCACACCTATAATCCTAGCTACTCAGGAGGCAGAGATCAGGAGGATCGCAGTTCAAAGCCAGCATGGGTAAATAGTTCGGGAGACCTTATCTTGAAATTACCCATCACATAAAGGCTGGTAGAGTGGCTCAAGGTGAAGGCCCTGAGTTCAAGCCTCAGTACCAAAAAAAAGAATCCACAGATCCACAGAACCAGGTCCCAGATAGGACCACCAAGGTCTCCTTTGAAGCTGAAATGTGTCAGTCACCATTATCACTATGACGGCATAGCCAATGCTGGGGATCTACCTATATGACTGCTCTTACAAAGTGAGATCGCCCTCTCCATCACAACCTCACAGCAAAGCCCTGCTCTCCCAGAACACACAAATTCCATGAGATGGTCCTGAATCGTGCTTCTTAAAAGCAGGTCTTATTTAGGGGACATACTCAACATTGTATATTCTTTGTTTTTCTTCTATGAAATCTCTGAGAATCTGTTTTATTTCTCCATGCCTTTTGACATCAGTTAGTCACTGTAGTCCATGAGACCACCCAGAGGGTGCACACGGGTTCAATTATCTTCTTTCAGTAGGCTCTTTAGCCCTTGTAATGAGAAGTTGTTGTTAATGGGTTTTGAATACTCAGCATCTTTATTTTCTCATGGAGAATCATCTCTTACTCATAATCAGCTTATCCTGGTGTGTCTTTGCCCAAGGGGTGGGTACATAACCCAAAATAAACCAGCCGCACTTTTGCAAGAATGTTAACCTTAAGAAGAAATACCCAAGAGAGGAAAAATAGCTGAAGCTCATTTCTTATTGTTGCACCCCAACAAAACTGTTGAGTAGTTCTCAGTTCCTACTCCTGATGTTGCTTTTTGATTCTTTAGTGTAAGCTTAGTCTACAGTTGTACTGTGAACCATTTTATATCATTCAAATACATTTATTTTCTATTTCAATTAGCCAACATGGTTTCTGTTGTTTGGTAGCCAAATGACCTTCACCAATGGAATCTGAATATAAATCAGTTAATACAAATAAATGTGGAGCAGAAAGAAGGGCTCCTAATTCCACTCACCAAAAGCATCCACGCCCCAATACTTTCTGTTCAGAACATGTTGATAGTAAGTTAGAATTAAATTCTAACACATGGTACAACATGAGCGAATCTTGAAGATATGCTTTGCAAAAAACCACACACACAAAAAAATGTTATTGTATGATTCCATTTACATGAAGTATTAGAGTAATCAAATCCATAGAGACCCAGAATAGACAAATTCACAAAGACAGAAAGGAGAAAGGTGATTGCTAGAGGATGGGGAGGGAGAAATGGCAGTGTTACTCTTTGCTTGTCTATAGTTTCAGTTTGAGATGGTGAGAAAGTTCTGGAAATGGATGGTGGTGATGGTTGTATAGCAATATGAGTGTCCTGAATACCCCTTGACTGCACACTTGAAAATGGTTAAAATGCTTCATTTTATATTGCATGTATTTACACTAATTTTTTTAGATGAAAGGAAAAAGCCCACAACTATTGTCCTTGGGGGATAAAATGTCTTTTATAGCATATAAGTCATATCTGTAAGCAATTGACAATTTCAGAGAAATGGCACTGATAAAGTGCCCTGACAGCCATGCCACAGGTGACAAGGTTTTAGTTGGATGTGTCCTCTGAACTGGCTGAGGAATTCAGCAAAGACATGTACTAGGAATGGGGCTAGATGTGTGAGGGAGAAAGATGAGCTATCAAGTCATGTGGGCAGAAGTTATTAGAAATAAAGTCAGTGGTGGTCCACTTCCAAGGCAAGGCATTTAACCCTGAATGAAAAATTGCTGGGAACATCCTTGCATGCACCTGGAAAGTCACAAACAAGGTGTTGGGGAGGGGCCATGATAAAATGAAGAAATGGGTAAAAACTATGTAGGTGCCAGAAAGCAGGTATCACAGGGAGTCCTTCTTCCTGGAAAGAGACAAGAAGAGGTGGAGACTTAAGTCCACTTCTAAAATTGGACCAATCCCAAGAAAGACATATTTTTAAATAACCCAATAGGAAATAATAAAACTTAAGGTGATGTTGTGGAAAGATTGTACACCTGGTAGTACTCAGCCAATGAGGAACCAAGGGGTGGGGGAGAACCTCCAAGCTAGCCATAAAATGCCTGTTGTAACCCCTCTAGGTGTGCCTGGCTTACCTGGTACCCAGTCTTGCAAGACCATCATTAGTCTCTCTTCTGCTGTACTTCACGTGTCTTTGAGTCCATTCTTTGAGTTTGGACAGGTCAGAGTATTTCTCACAAAGTGGACTGAGGTCAAGGGGAGGAGCATCTTGAACGCCAGCCTGTAGGCATGTTGAATAAAAAAATCAGTAGTCGCTGAAGTTTTTGAAACAGAGGACTGAGATAGCATAATGAATTTGCACTTGGAAAGAAATCAGTACCAGAGAGTTTGAGAAGACTTGAAACTGAAGGCTAAGAGAGAAGAGGAATGGAAGATGACTTTGGGTTACACATTGAAAGGGCAGTGCCATTCAAGGAAAGCAAACACAGGAGGAGGAAGTCTCTAGAGAGACTGACTTAAATCGCCTCCAGCAGCTGGACCTCAGAAGCAGTGGCATCATCTGCACTGAAAAAGAGCTAGTAGGGTAGACGTGCAGTGCATGGTCAAAGAGGCTGGGCTGAAAAGGGAACCAAGCCCAGCATCAAGGGATCACCGGGAGAGGCCAAAATGAAAGCTGAGGAAATGCCCATAAAGTTGGGATTGAGGATCAGGAACCAGGAGTAACACCTTCCATCCCATGGTTATTTGAAGGAGGTCATTGGCTGCTCTGTGGTGGCTCAGACACCTCTTAAAAACATTGCCTAGAAAGCAAAGTACGGTCTCATCTAACTTCAAGATTCTCTGGTGATCAAACCCCTAAATTTCCATTGATAATACTGCTTTTATTTTATTTTTTTTTTTGCTCACAGTATACAATGAGCACTTAGAGTGGAGCAAGAGGAGACAGAGACTGTGATTATAAGAGCTATGAGACAAACCTAAGGACATCGGCTAAGTTAAAATAGGGAGTCAACCACTGGAATGCCATCTTGTGAGAGAAAGGAAACTGACTGTGTACTTGTTCAGTTTCAACCTGGCATCTCTTGCTTACAGAGCCCCATGTGACACTGCAGCACAATGGGCCTGTGAACTTGCTGGCAACACAGCAAGAGGATATGGGAGAGCCCAAGGATGAGGAAGAGAGGAGACCAGGAAAACCAAGGGAAGGTTAGCGACTGTCCCAGATGCTACTGGAGAGGAAGTCCCAGGATCAGTTCCACTGGACTTTTTTTTTTTTTTTGACAAGGAAAAGCTTCATCTTCCTATCGCTCCAAAGCATTCATGTTCAGAAGGGAGTACATCTCACCCACCAAGCGAGGTGATGGCTGTGTCCCATGACAGGGCCAGTAAGGACATTTGTCCTCCATTTCACAGGAAGTGCATTGAAGGCAGGAGTTTAATAAAGAAACAACCTTCACAATGGGGAGTGGAACAGAAGTTTTCCTGGCTTCCTGCTGGTTCCTCATCCTGCTCTCCTTGTATACAAACCCAGGCTGGGGAACTTTTCTTCTGACCATCAAGCCACAGGGGAAAAAAATTCAAGGTCACATACATTAAAAACAATTTTTTCTCCCTCAAAAGGAACAAACAGAGAATTTTCTGGTCTGAAAGTTTTTAAATTAAAAAGTTACATTACACTGGAATATTACCTTTTAAAACACTACCTTGTTTTGTAATCCTAGCTAATCAGAAGGAGAGAATGGAAGGGTCATGGTTTGAGAACAGCCTGGGCAAAAAGTTTGCAAGACCCCATTTCAACCAATAAAAGCTGGGTGTGGTGGCATGCACCTGTCATGGCAGCTACAAGGGAGGTTGAGATGGGGAGGATATTAGCCCAAGACCTGTTTGGATATAAATGTGAGGCCCTATTTGCAAAATACCTACAGAAAAATGGGCTGGGGGTGGGGCTCAAGAGGTGACAAGCAATAGGCCCTGACTTGGAAGGAGGGAAAGGACAGGGATGGAGACTGCTGGACAAAGATAGGAGGGAGTCCTCTGAATGTCCTGGTGTAGTCACTGGCCTTTGAAAAGTTGATGAACATTTTAGCAGTTTGGAAAGATCTAGCAAAGGTAAACTCTCTTGTTTCCATTATACAGCAGATTTTTTAAAAGAAGCCTTTATTTTCTCACAGGATCAGAAAGGTTTTGGAAGTGTGACAAAGAATAAACTGCCTGCTTTTCTGGAATCTTCGAAATGTTTCAAATTTAAGGTCTGCAAAGTCTTGCTACTGTGGAAAATAAATTACCTTATTAGCCTTTTCACCTGTTTTCTTATTTTGTTTTTTTTTTTTCTTCCTAGGTGAACTCTGCATGGAGAAATAGTGTGACAACTAGATAAACTAAAAATCAATGTAATTACATTTAAGACTGAGTAGGCATTTTTCATTGCTGGAACCCGTGAATTGAAAATCTTCATTCTGATAAGACCTCACTAGATCACGTGATATATATGGGCCACTCAACAGCCTGGAGACGGCTAGCACCTCCTTGTTCCAACATCTGTCAGTCATTCAGGTCACTGGCCTGTTAGTGGCATCTGGCAGTGTAGCATATATCTGAGTGGTTGAGTTCTCCCTGGGGTTACAGATTTGAGAAGTAAACTAAAAAGGCACAATCGAATCAAATGCTACGTCTTTTCTTTTGTCTCTTCTTTTTATTATTTTTTTCTTTTCTGTGGAGCAGGGGATGACCCCAGGGACTTGCACATGCTAGGCACTCTACACCGAGTCACATCCCAAGTTCCAGGGGAGATGTTGAGACAGCATCTTACCAGGCATCCCCAGGCTGGGCTCGAACTTCTCATACTCCTCCCGCAGCCTTCCCAGTGCTGAGATTACAGGTGTGTGTATCAAACCTGGTCCTCTTTGTCTTTTTAAACCATCAACAAAAAAATATGGTTGTTATCCTTAGAAGATGATTCCCTATAAAAAGGTAACAAGGAACGTGAATTTTAAGAAACAAAGTAAAACACTGTTACCTATTCCTCAGTCTCAAATATTGAATTAATTGCATCCTGAGTTGCCTTCCTCAGCTACTTGCATTCTCCTTCATTTTAAACTTGCTATAGCCTCAGAGTTCTGCTACTGCTAACCCAATCTCTAGTGTTCTATTTATCTGAGAATACAACTGTTTGTTTTTAATTGCTTGATGAGCATAAAAACCTTGTAAGTGGCTGGGCACAGTGGCTCACACCTGTAATCCTAGCTACCTGGGAGACTGAGTATGGGAAAATCAAAGTTCCAGGCCAGCACAGGCAAGAAAAAAAATTGCAAGACCATATCTGAATGGAAAAGCTGGGAGTAGTGACAGTCCTGTCATCCCAGCTATGGTGGGAAGTATAAAATAAAAGGATCAAAGTCCAGGCCCACCTGGGCAAAAGGTGAAATCCTATCTCCAAAACAACCAGAGGAAAAAGAGCTAGAAGTGTGTCTTAAGAGGTAGGGCACCTGCCTAACAAGCACAAAGTCCTGAGTTCAAACCCCAGTACTGCTAAAAACAAACACAACAACAACAACAACAAAACCCTTGTAAATGCCTACTTCATTTCACTTCAGATGTCATTCCTCAAATTTCCAGCTGATTCTGTTCTTTCAGTCAACTTTAATCTCCAATGAGTCACAGGGAAATTTAATAAAAGGCCTGGTTTACTGATTTGTATTACATGAAAAATTTAAAGCTTATCTCTGTTACCAGAAAACAGACCAAGTCTTAAACCAACTTATCTTTTTCATTTTGTTTTTCAAAACTTTAAAATTGTTTGAACTATTTTAAACATAGTTTCTATGTCATATCTTCCCAATGGACCTATATTCCTCGGTTTATTGGTACTTGCCCTACTGGTTGGGTGGGATTAAGTTAAACCTTGGATTTAATGCATGCCTTGCAATTTCTGCTCATCCATCCTGTCTTTCAACCCTTTATCTTTATGCTGCTGATCCAGCATGCCATTGCTATGACAACTTTGGTGACCCGGCTAACAAACTAGAATAAGCATGGACAATAATCTATCCTTGCAGCCTCACTGTGGTATCAGATGAACTTGTGCAGACTGGAGCTCTTCCACAGAATGTCAAAAAAGGTCAGTATTTTCAGAGGTCAAATATTTTATTTAGCCTAAAACTTAACAAGAGGATCATAAATGCCTGTGCCTTAAAGAGAATTCCCATGTTCTCTTTAGAGGGCAAGGATGTTATTTGCACTTCAATTTGATACATGAAGGGGAATCCTTGTCTAGTCTCCTAGCTCAAACCTGTCACACACAATACCCATTCCCTAAACAAGTGACACCCTCCAGTAGGGATGAACCAATTAGCTTCTTCCTTGTAGCACCATCTTTGTGAAGAAGAAATAATAGACATACAGCTGCTTACATTTCTATGAATTTCTGAGTTGCAGGTGTTCCAAGATGGAATCTGATTTTTTTTTCTTTCTCTTTGATCGACCTGGAAATTCATATCCCAAAGTGGTGGCTGTTTTTCTACACTAAATCTTTCCAAATCTAGGTCCTGGTGTGCTATTCACTATAGGGTGACTATAGACAGCACAACAATTATGTACTGGATATCTAAAAAAAATCCAGAAAGAGGAATAATGGCTATTTGCACCATGCAGGAATAAATGGGTTAGATGCATGGCTCAAGTGGTAGAGCATCTGTCTAATAAGCACAAGGCCCTGAGTTCAAACTCCAGTATGACCAGAAAAAAAAACCCAAAGAAATAAATGATCAATGAGATAGTTATTGTTAACTTGCTCTAAACACTGCATGACATGTGTATATTGAAACTTCACATAAAGGATTGCATTCTGTGCAATTTTTATGTTATCACCTATCAGTTAAAAATTTTAAAAGTTGTACTTCCCTCATGATCAGTGAGATTGGTTACCTTTTCATGGGCTTATTTCCTATGGTTCTTCTTTGGCAAAGTATTGTTCACTTTTTTTTTAACCCTTTTATAGTTTTGTTTGTTTTATTATTTCATTTTGAGAGTTCTTTATATATTCTGGATACAAGTGCTTTCTTTGGATGCAAGTGTGTTTTATATGCTTTGAAAATATTTTCCCTTTAGTCTATGACTTTTCTTTTCATTCTTTCCACAATGTCTTTCAACAGCAAAAGTTTTTAATGTTTGATGAAGTCCAATTTATCAATATTTTTATGACTTGTGCTTTGGGCATTATATCTAAGAAATCTTTGAGTACTTAAAGTTTCTGCCTTTTTATTTGGAAATAATTTAAAGCATACAGAAATGTTGCAAAAATAAGAATAGTATAATGCACACCTATATACTTTACCTGGATTCACTTCTTATTAATTTATTTTATTAATAAATTAACAAATGTTATAATTGCCTCATCTCCTTCTCCCTCATCTCCTTTTTCTGAACCATTTGAGAATAAGTTACACACATAACATTCTTTCTCCTCTAACTCCTGCAGTGTCTTTGTAAGATGGGAACTTCTTTGGGAAGTAATCAACCGCATAAATTTACATTAATATGCAACTTTTATCTTAAAAATACCATCTGTATATCTATTCATGTTGTATCTTTTCTGATAGCCTAATAATATCCTCTATACCATTTCCCACCACCAGCACAGAATTTCATCTCGGGTCAAGTATTATAACATAGTTGTCATGTTTCTTTAACCTCCTTTAATCTGGAGCATTCCATAAACGTTCTTTATTTTTTACAATGTTGACACACTTTAAAACTTGCTTTTTAAGGGGTTATGGGATGTTTCTTCATGCTTAGATCCAGGCGATGTGTTCCAGGTATAAATGATAGGCTTCTGGGGGTGTCAAAGCTGAAGCACACACTGTGTACTTGCTCCTCATTAGTGAGGTTATTTTTGATCATCTGGTCAAATATGGTCTGATTCTCTATTGTATAATTACTGTTTTCCCCTAGCAACACATAGGCAGTCTATGGGGAGATACTGTAAGGCAAATATCCTCCTCATCAAAATTTCCACCTGGATTTAACATCCACTGAGTTTTATTTTATTCAGTCAGTATTGTGATGCTTGCAAATGCTGACTTCTCAGCTGTATCTCTTCCTTTATATTTGCACTCAGCATTTAGCATTTGACTGGAACCCAGTGCTTTTCCTTCTCCCTTGTTATCTGTTTTTCGTCTGCATGAGCTCATGATCGCCCACTCTCCTACAATGTTTTATAATTATTGCTTAATTATTTTGAGAGTCAGATCTCCCAGCTTTGGCCTGTGGGGGCACCTCCAAGTGAGCTCCTGTGGCCCTGTGACATACCCCATCACTTCTCAAGCACTTTATCGCTTCCAATTCTGTGTCGCCCTTGTTCCTTAAAGTGGAGATTGGTGTCAGAGAGCCAGCAACAGGCTCAGTTTTAAAGACTTTTTGGTATTTATTATCTTAAGAGCCACTACTTTATAGATGCTAAGCTTAAAGTAGCTGTTTGGAGAGTTACCTGATTAATAGGATTCTGTGGGGTTTGTAGCACAGCTATATTTTATACTTGCCAGGCGTTTTCAAAAATAATTCTGCACACAGAATCGGAGAAAGCAGAGCTGCAAGAGCTCTTTGGGAACAGCTACTTCACCTCTTTTTCCAGATGATGGGAGTGAGGCCCAGACAAAGGGAGAGCAGTACTTAAGGTCATAAAGTCAGTCAACGACAGGTGCCATTCTATTTTTATTTTCATGACATGACACTACCTACAACATTTTCCCTTACCAAAAATCACAATAAAATACTATAGTATTTTTATGATATAAAATACTATATTGTGTTTTGTATTATAAAAAATACTAAGCTGGGTGCCGGTGGCTCACCCCCATAATCCTAGCTACTCAGGAGGCAGAGATCAGGAGGATTGTGGTTCAAAGCCACCCCAGCAAATAGTTCATGAGACTCCATCTCGAAAAAGCCCAATACAAAAAAAGGGCTGGTGGAGCGGCTCAAGTGGTAGAGTGCCTGCCTAACAAGTGTGAGGCCCTCTGTTTAACCCCATACTGTCTCCCCCCCAAAAACTATAGTAGTTCTCATTGTTAATTAGCACATATTAATTATACAAAATAATGATTTTGTTAAGACATTTCCATACATGAATAATAACATATTAGTTTTTAATTAAACTACTTCAATAAGGAAAGTCCCTGCATATGCTAAAGCACTTTAATGACTGTAAGCATAATTTACAGCTACACGCTCTGGATCCTGTCTGGGTCTAGCTGTGCACAGGGGGTCTGTACTGAGTACAATTTCTTTAACAACTTTATCAATGATTTTAAGTTGGAGGGAAACTATTCATCACCTTTGCAGCCTTTGGAAAACCCAAGTCCAGAGCCAGAATTTTCATTAGCTAAGGCCCACAGCGGTGTGTCAACTGCTTGTGTAAACTCCACATGCCAAACAAGGTTAAAGAAACTCAGGGAACTTAAGCAAGCATCCACAATCAACATTTTTAATGACCAGATTTGAGGGGATACCTAGTGTCTTCCCAGTCTCATCCCTGTAGCGGGCTTCCCTCTGTTCACTTCTGCCACAGGTGGGTCTCACAGGCCATCCTGGAAATGACAGTAGGTATTAGCTTGGGGAGAAACAGCAGGCCTGGAAGAATGAAACAACCGAGTTACTGCCGTTGGCTGACACAGATTTCTGCGACTGGCAGGTCGCCCACGATGGAACAGCATTGAGGGCAGAAGTGAGAACTTGTGGAAACAGAAGTACACGCCTGTGGAGGCTTCTTTGCTGGAGCTGTTCAGGATAACTCTCATAATACTCTCTGAGCAAAATTTACTTGCATCGGGGATCAGTCTACACAACAGTTCTAAACTGTGGATCATCGAGCTCTTGGAGGGTGGAGAGGATGTCACTTGGGGTTGAAGAAATTGCCCCAAGTTACATGCCCTATTAATATTGTCTGGCAATTGAATACATAATGTATCTTTCTCATATGTGTACTCCTATTTTCAAATGATTGATTCAACAACCGCTACTGAATTCATGGCAAATTTTTGTCATTTGTGCATTTTCTCATTCAACATGTGACACAAGTCCAAAATACTATTAAGAAGGGTCCACAATTTTCTAAAAGTCAGTGTCATCAGGACTATAAAACCACCAAAATTTTCTTAGGCAAAAGCAGATTCTCTAACTCAGAAGTGTATCTCTGGATAATTCCACGGAAGCCACCTGCATCCTGAAATAGAAAATAAATCGTTCAGGGCTTTTCAGGATCGGAAAGACAAAACAAATTAGAGTTCTAAAAAAGAAAAGTGTGATGGCATGATTAAAGACAAGATGGATTACAGAGACTTCTTATAAAGAAAATTGAAGTGGACCTGAGTTCAAATAAGCCCTGGCAGGGGATGAACAGGGAGGGGTGGCAGATAGCACAGTGATTACCTAGGGGAGTGGAAATCTCCAGAACACAGAAGCATCCTTTAGAGCTCTAAATAGGCTACGTGGGATTAAAGAAAGGAAGTGCAGGAAGCTTCCTGTTTCCCAGCCATCATGACACAATGAAACTCAAAAGAGAGGAGCAAAGAAATAAATGTACTGTGTATTCGATGTTCGGAGAGAGAAACCATGGGAAGACTGCGAACTTCAAGAAAAAAAAAACTAACATATTTTTTAAACTACAAGTTTTTAAGTTGAATGATTTATAGGATGTCTGAGGACTATTTTGATAGAAGCTCAGTACAAGTACGTGCAAGAATTAAAAATTATCACCTAAGCCTTAGAGAAGAAAGCCCTATATGGTTTCATAGCTTGAAAGAGACTGCCTCTGTCAAGTTGTGTTTTTAAAATTGTAATAACATACATATAACATAAAATCTGCAATCTTGACTGTTTTAAAGTGTGTAGTTCAGTTACTGTTAGACCTATTCACATTGTGAAACAAATATCCAGGATTTTTCTTGAAAATCTGAAACCACACCCATTTAACAACTTTCTTTCCTCCCTGTCCTAGTCCCTGGTAACAACCATTGTACAGTCTGGTTCTATGACTTTGGCTGCTCATATAAGGTAGAATCATACAGTATAGCATTCATTTTTTGGTGGCTGGCTTATTTCACTTAGTGCAGTATCCTCTTTGTTTCTACATGTAGTAACATGCAACACAATTTCCTACCTTTTTGAGGCTGAATAATATCCCATTGTATGTGTATGCCATATTTTGTCTATCTGTTCATCTGTGGGTGGAGATCCACTTCTTGGCTATTGTGAAGAATGACTATCAAAGTTTTTGCTTATATTTTTCCATCTAGAATTTAATTTATTTGTATGAACAATTATTGACATTTGTTGTTCCTTCCAGCCCCAAGGTGTGGAGGGTCAACTGGACAAAAGTGGCCTTTCCCCCCTTCTAACAGACTAAAAAGTCCCGTTACCAACAACTAAACAAAACAAGCCAAAGACCCATGACTATTGAGTATGCTGTCACAGGCCAGTAGTACATCCTCTGGTCACTTATTTAACTACACTGTCTTAAGGTCATGCCCCACTTGAAAAAATAGTACAAACAGAAATACAAATACAAATTTTCTACAAACTCTTTATTATGTAACGTTTTCCAGAACAGTGGGATAATACAGCCTAGACAGAATACAAATCCATATGACAATTGCTTTTATCTAAAACACTGGTTGCCAGGTGCAGTTAAGAATCAGAATCCTCTAAACACCTTAAAATCTATATTCCTGATTTCCGTGCCTCAGTGCTAACCAAAAACTCCCAGGTTGGGAACAATGCTTCTATTTCATCCATTTCTCTGAGGAGACTGAACCTCAGGTTATCAAGTCATCTTCTTTTGCGATCTTAGCATCCCAAGCTATTCCAAGAATCCTCCATCCTCTTCATCAGTCATGGGTATAGCTATTCCATTTCACCATGGCTTCTTCCCTGTCAACATTTCCCCACTCTGGCATTGCTTTTCACACCCACTACCCATTGCTCTCCATGATCATCCTTGACTTCTTACATCACTGCCCTCACTACAACATCCCCTGTTCCCTTCTCTGCAGCAAACTTGGGATTCTTAAGGTGCCAATTAGTCAAATAGCTAACTTATTAATAGAGATATGCCAATAAGTGACATGTTCCTTACGTTCTTCTTATCAGAGGCTTCCAATGACCATGCCTTTGTCTTTAGCATCCGGGCCCTGCCTCCCCCACCTCTCTCACACACACACAAAACCAGTGCCATTTTGTTACCTCATCTGGGAAATATATCCTAGTATAGATTAAAAAAAGAGAGAAAGAGAAAGATTTAATATCTTTCTCATTATGTTTTAAATAATCAAATCCCTGGCCTACACTCATCCATACCCAGCTACAGATGTTCTCTAAATTGTCACATGTTTGTCATCTTTCTCCCTCCCTAAATGTTCCCAAACTAACAGGACATTAAATGAGAAAATGGCTCCTCATAAAATTTGCTTATTTTACTATTTGTCTCCCTCCACATAGCATCCTTCTCATCATCCCTAATGTACAATCAATCCCATACCCCCGGGAAAGTTGTTCATTGGTCATTTACATGATTAAACAATGGAGAAAATGAGACACTTGAAAGAACAGAGGTGTTTTAATAACCTCCAATTTGAATCTCTTCTCATTACCTCCCCCCCCACTGACATAATATAGCAAATATCACTAACCTCCACCCTCTCTCTGAAAGGAAGCTCCAGATTTCCCCCTATGCAGTACAATATTTTACTTATTAAGGATGCCAGGGACATGCCAGGCCATTAAGCCTGGGAATAGGGAATCCCTATTCTGGCTGAAAGTGGATGGTCACCATGGATACATCTCTGCTCCATTGGATGACCAGCAACAGCTGGTGAGCCAGCTTGGGAGTCCCCTCAGGCTGCTTAACATACAGATTATATTAGGCAACACCATAAGTGCCACATCTCACTTAGGGTCGTAAGAATCAGACATCTCCCAGCAGCTTTGACTGAAAGCAAAGTACTCAACAGCTCCTAGAATCTCCCATACCTGTTTGGAATTTAGGGATAACCCTTACTATTAAGGAGATGAATAGAGTTCTTCTATAATAGACTCCACCCAACAGTTTATCCCAAGCCCTGTGGTTAGCAGGTGGGGAAAACCAGAAGACAGGGGAACCACCTCCAGAGGGCAGCTGAGAGCCCTTGCTTCCTCAATGTTCTGTATACGGCACGGATATGTAACTTCTGCCGAATATGTGTTGGACTTTATGAGAATGTCTCACTTGCTCTGTGATGTGTTTGACCAACTTGCTCTCCAAAAAAAAAAAAATGATGACCCTTGCAAAGTCTGAGGTGAATTGGCAGCCAGCAAAGAAGCAAAGACCTTGACTGCCCTGTAAGCCTTTGGTAGTTGTGTCTGCATAAACATGCTCCTGTCCCAGCCTCGGGCTGCTTTCTTTGTAGGCCTCACCACCTCTGCTGTGCTTTGAGCAGCCTCAGCTCTACTCTGAGGAGTTTCTTTTATTGGAAAGGAAAAGCATGTCACCAGGAAGCAAAAAGCAATGGAACTCATCCCATTAATACCAAATGAGTGAGACTCTACTTCAGAATCAAAACGAACTCTTAAGGAGTTACACCGCCTGGTCTCAGACTTGATACAAAAGTGAAGCCTGGGTTCTTTGCCATGAAGTCAAAAAAGAGCAAACCCTCTTACCCATGTTTTCATGGTAGCGTTCCCATAGCTAGGCCTTCCTAGAAGACAACACTGAATAGCTTAAGTTACCTTAAAACAAATCTTTCCTGATAATTCCTCTACATGCATAGCTTTGTGCTAGGCACTTTTTTTGTGTGGTGATACTGGGGCTTGAACTCAGGGCCTCATGTTGCTAGGCAGGCGCTCTACCACTTGAGCCACACAGGTACTTCCTTAAGTGAAACCCAATAAAAAAGTTTCTTGGTTATTGAGATGCATGGTGGGGCAGTGTTTATGTAGCTAACCCAAAGAGTGGAAAGTAATAAATATAATAAAATGCTAAACAAACAAATCTAAAAATGAAGAAAACACAGCAGCAGGCCATTCGAGAACATTCCTATTTTCTTTCTAAGCAATGCAATCAGTCTTTTCCAAGTGAAACTACCAATGCTGACAAACCTGTGAGTTTCAAGCACTCCTAATGAGAGAATTAATACAAAAACCTAACAAAGACCAATCTTTTATATGCAAACTTTAGCTGATCCTCCATCTAATTACTGAATCATTGATGAAAATCAACTCAGACCTCTGGGCCATAACAAGCAGAGCAAATACAGCTATGTATGGAAATAAGGTTGGCATGAAAAGGAAGTTGCTAAATTTAATGTCTGAGAAGAGCTCTAAATTTCAAGTTACAAAAGTGTACTCATCAACAAAGGAAAGGTTGCATATATTTCTGGATTAGAAAAACAAACAGAAAACAGA
Source organism: Castor canadensis (assembly GCF_047511655.1). NCBI lineage: Eukaryota > Metazoa > Chordata > Mammalia > Rodentia > Castoridae > Castor > Castor canadensis. Next base: position 22,672,453 of record NC_133405.1, read on the forward strand.
CATATATGCACACTAATATCAAACTGGTTAGCAGGAATTTTGCAACAAGGAGGAAGAGAGGCCCTTGCGACAGAAAACACCTAGTGCATGGGGGTTTTATCATCAAAGCTCAATGCACACCCCAGGGATATTTTAGCAAGATTTTTAAACACAAGGATCAAAGAAAAAATCTTTCTGAAAGGAAGCAAAGCAAAGAGAATTTTTAGAATACCAAAATAAGCATATTGCTCTATTTTGAGATAGAACATAAGAGATATTAGGAAAGAGACAGGAGATGAAAGAGGTAACAAAGCTCCTAGTCATTGTGAAATGCTGAAGCCCATCAGACTGGGAGCTCAGTAGAAAGCAGGGATTTTATCTACAAATCACCCTCCCCACCCCCGTGGTGCTCGGAACAGGGCTGGCTTGAGGAGTGTGTCCTCTATGCAGTCACATGGCTCCACACTTAAGAGGTCACTGCACTTGATTTAAAGTCCTGCTGTTACTGTGCTAAATTTTTAAGAGTTTTTGAGCAACAAGCCCCTATATTTTCATTTTTTTGCTAGGACCCTCAAACTATGTACTGAGTCTTATCTAGGACACTCATGCCTAAAGAATTTGTGAGAATAGGGACGCAAAGGAGAAAAACATGGCCTGATTTTAAAAAAATAAGAGAAGTAGGCATTATTTCTGTGTTCTAATTTCTGTAATACTTCTTGAAACTCCTGGTCTATGCATGAGGAAAATCATCCTCCATCACAGATGTTATTCTGAGGTTTGCCCATTCCCTCAATGCTCGGAGCTTTTTTTATGGTGGATTTTCCTTTCTTTGATTCACATTTCAACATCCAGTTTCTAATATTTTGAGCACGGGATCAAAATCTATCAATTCTTCCATTAAATGATATTTGAGGGTTTAGAGCCCACACTGGGAATGGAAGTGAGTGAAGCCATCCTAAGACAATCAATTAAAGAATTTCTAAAGGGAAAACCTGATATAGTTGTGTTACAAGAAATACACAGCAAATTGTTCTTTTAACCACTGCTGAATTATAAATAGTTTAAACATCAACTTACTGCTTCAGGGATCTCAAATGTAAGAGGTGCTGCCTTTCTAATTGCTGAAAAATTCCCATCTGGTGTTCAAGAGCTTGAATCTGAGCCTGAGGGGGAATTTTATCTTAGCTCAAGGCAACGAGCTAAACAAATCATTAAGGAGTTGTTGACTTTAAGTGCTATGCACACACAAAGGGTTTTTCATAGCCCAATCCTTTGAAAAATTGCATAAAATTTGGCACAGGGGATGCATAACTAGCAGAGTCTTTAATGCCCTGTTGAATGTAAAAATAGGTCCAACTTCCTTGTCCATTCCTACTATGAAGTCAAGGCACTGGGGACTCTGATGCGGCCGTGTCAGCTGTATAGTATGTAGACCAGCTACCAGAGAGTGTATTTTTAAAAATTCAACCAGCAAAAAAGAAATTCCTCAAGATTGTATTTTATTTTAACTTTCTCAGTTTAAGCATTTTTGTGTTGGCTGAGATGGGAACGATGATGCTGATCCACACTGCCTGGGTCTCCTACTAGCTTTTTGGAAACAGAAACATACAAAAATCTTGGAAGGGAGACATCACAACTTCAATTTGCGAGGTGAAATCATGATAGGCAAACTTTCAGCAACAGTTGCTTTCTATCTTCATGGCAATATTTTACGTGGGTTAACATGTGATATGGTTTAAGATGCATTTAATGGAACAGTTCAAAGTCTGTGCACAACAGACCCCGGTGGGTCATGCCTGTAATCCTAGCTACTCAGGAAACTGAAATTGAGAGGACTGCAGTTCAAGTTCAGCCTGTACAAAAACTTCATGAGCTCCATCTCAACCAATAGCTGGGTGCAGTGGTGCATGTCTGCCATCCCAACTACTTGGGAGGCAGAGATTGGGAGGATCACAGGTCCAGGTCAATTTGGGAAAAAAGGTCACGAAACCCCATCTCAATGGAAGAAAGCTGGACATGGTGGCTTGCACCTCTTATCTCAGGTATACGGGAAGTGTGGTCCAGACAGGCCAAAGGTACACCAAAAAGTAAATACATAAAAATAGGACAGCCACCAACTTGGGCTGGAAGTGTGGCTCAATCGACAGAGTACCTGCTTTTTGAGCATGAAGCCCTGAGTTCAAATCCCAGTCCCATCAAAAGGTAAATACATAAAATTAGACCAGCCAGACTGGCCAGGAGGGAAAACAATACTCTATCTCAAAAATAACCAGATCTGGAAGGGCTGGAGGCGTGGCTCAAGTGGTAGAGTGTCTGGCTATCCAGTGCAAGGCCTTAGTTCAAACCCCAGTGCCACCAAAACAAAACAAAGCAACTACACTGTTATCAACTCTGGCTGAGTAGCAGACATCAGCAGGACTTTCTTGTAATTCTCTGTGATAATAGTAATAATAGCCAACACATATTTACCAAATACTTGTCATGCATCATCTCCCTGAATCCTTGGAAACTGACTTTCTGGTAAAGAAGACAAGGTTCAGCGAAGACAGTGTGAATAGTGGCATAGCCAGCTTTGAAAGCAAGTCCATCTGACTGAAGGACCAGTCATCCATTGCACACTGTTTGCCCAGTCTGTTCCATTGTCTCCCTGCAAATGGCTAGAGATGCTGTGAAAAAATAGATACACACTATGCTTCGAATATGGTTTTTGCCCTACTTACACATGAGTATATTCCCCAAAGTCTCACGATAATGGTGTGAAGAGAGTGGAAATTTGTCTTACTATGAAGTTTACAAGTAAAGAGCATTTGAGAAATCATGAAGAATAGATAAAGTCATTAAGGTGGAGTCCCCATGATTGGATCCTGGTGGCTTTAAAAGAAGAGGCTGATCACACGTTCACATATGTGCTCCCTGTCTCTTCCCATGTGATGATCTGAGCTGCCTCAGGACTCTGTAACAAGATAGGCCATCACCAGATGTTGGCCCTAGATTTTGCACCTCCAAAACCATGAGCCAAAATAAAATTCTATTCTTTATAAAGTTGCCTTTCTGGGGTTTTTTGTTATAGTAACCAAAATTGGACTAATATAGGCATATTTCATATGTAGCAGGTGGAGTCCAAGATAATTAAGTTTGGAACTAGAAAGGCTATGGATTTTTGTCACTTACTTGCTCAAAATCCTTTAGTTGTATGGCATAACAAATTTCTAATCTCAAATCAAAGCTTTCTATGATTCCTGCCCCCAAAACACACACATTTCTACACTTATTTCTCCCTACTCTATCTCACATATTTTCTGTCAATTATTCTTTGAACATAAAAGCCAATAGGGGCCTATGTTAGTTAGATTGGGCTGCCATAACAAAATGCCATCGATTGGGTGGCTTGAACAACAGGAATTTATTTCTCACAGTTCTGGAAGCTGGAAATTCTGAGATCAAAGTGCCAGGCAATTTGTTTCCCCAGTGAGTACCCTTTTCTGGCCTGCAGATGGCTTCCTACTTGTGTATCCTCATATGAAAGACAGACAGGTATCTTCCTATAAGTATACGAATTCTATCAGATCAGGGCCCCACACTTATGAACTTATCTAACCATAATTACTTTCTCAAGACCCCAAAGAATATCACATTTAGGTTTAGGGTTTTTATATATGAATTTTTGTAGGGAGCCAATTCAACCTATAGCATGGCCCCATTAGCTAGTTCCTCATCTGTTTAAATTGATACACCATTCTTCTTCACTGCCCAGTCACTAGTGCATTTAAGCAATTCAGGATCATCAAACATTTGCCTTCTCAGACTTTCCCAATAAGTATCTTTGAGAATGATTCAAATTAAGTTGTTATCATGGAGATGAATACATCAGTACATATACTTGGAGGGATTATTTCATTCAACATTTAGCAGGGCTGGGTAAGAAAAACACAGTCCCTTCCCTCTGAAATCCTTGTCTCAAATATGATCTCTGCTACATTGTTTTAAGTTCAAATCACTCCATAAGCACTATGATACACCATTTCCCACGTAGTGAGGTGCTTCTTGTCAAGTCAACTTGCTCCATGGGGGCGGCGGGTAGAGGGGAGAAATGACCCAAACATTGTATGCACATATGAATAAAAGGAAAAAAAAACTCACTCCAATGGATGTAGTCAGATTTCTTTTCCTTAGCACTACTGACTCATCTGACCACTTTATCTTTTTTTTTTTTTTGACCACTTTAAAAGTACAGTGCTCCCCTGGCTTTCTCCTGTGTCCTCTTCTATTTCATGGTTCTTCTTTTTCTTTTATTAGACTGGAATTTGAACTCAGAGCTTCATGCTTGCAAAGCAGGTGCTCTACAGCTTGAGCCACACCACCAGTCCATTTCACTCTGGTTGTTTTTGAAGATGGGGGAGGGTCTCGAGAACTTTTGCACTGGCAGGCCTTGAACCACAATCCTCCTGATCTCAGCCTCCCAAGTGGCTAGGATTGCCACCACATCTGAACTGTGATCCTCCTGATCTCTGCCTCCTGAGTTCCTGAGTAGCTAAGCTTACAAGTGCAAGACACCCACACCTGGCTCAAATGGGTTCTTCTTAAATGTTGGCGTGTCTAACGTTCTGCTCTTAGCTCTCTTCTACTCTCACTCTACACCATGAGCTTTGAAAATGTGGTTTTTGGAACACTTGTGTCACCGTGACTTAAGGAGCTCAGGAAAAGTGGAACTTAACTTGCCCTTTCATAAGTTTCAGAATCTCACAGCACCATGGTATCTGCATTTGAATCCAGCTTCTAAGTGATCCATATATATTATAAACATTGAAAATCGGTGTTGTATGTCTGCACTATTTCCCGGACAACATTAATCGTTTCCATCGTTTCAGTGGCCAGCTCTATACTAGATGAAGAGACTAATTAGTGTCGTTATCCCACAAGGAAGCTGAGAATGTGTCCTTAACTCTGGCTCTATATTCTCTGTGAAATAGGAGTTATAACCATATTCTTAAAATGAGAACATATGGTTGGAGTGCAAAATGAAAAGCAGCAGATAGGGGAAAACAAGTTTGCCATGTAGTGTGAAAGCCTTAGTCAAAGCTGAAAACTAGGAAAGTATCCAGTAATTTATCTGTGTCATTTGAAGATTTTTAAAAATCTTGGCACAGATATACAGAGGGCAGCTATACAGACCCAAAAGTTGATTTTTTTCCAGGATGTATGAATAAAAAATTATGTTTCAAAGAATTGAGGGTATTAATAAAAATATGGAAGTTAATGCTCAACAGGGTCTACGTTTCATAGAAAAAGAAGCAATCACAGCAGACTGATAGAAGTCTTGATGCTGTCAAAAAAGAGATAAAAAACAATAGATTGAAGGAACTGGAAAATGGGTGGTTATTGAGAGCAGGGACTCTGAATTTCAGATTTCAAATATGAAACACTTTTTGGTATTGACAAACTCCAGAGCATTGCCCTGGAAGTTGGCAGTTGAAATGGACAGTTGGCAAACATTAAAGAATGGAAAAGCCAGAGTTTTGGAAGGATTGTCCATTGTGGAGACATTGGAGTCACCAAGGATAATGGTGGCAGGGCTTAGAATGGAGAGGAAGGCCACCAGCCAAAGTCTCCAAGTGAGTGAGTGTGTCAAGTGTGAATAGAAGGCAGGAGAGCACTTCCCAACTCATCATGTGAGAGCTGAGTATCTTGTCTGCTGAGAAACTTAATTTCTTCAAGTGCCAAATTCCTTACTGTGCTGTCCAAAGTTTTTTATATTCTGGTCCCAACCTAAAGGCCCAGCCTGGTTTCAAACTGTTTATCTTCATAAAATCTCTACTCTAGCCTCAGTGGGCTATAGTCATTCCCTAAACAGACCTTTTGCTTGGTATTACACATTTTCTGATCCCCTCTCTGAACTTTCATAGTACTTTGCTGCAGCCCTATCTGCAGCTGTGGGCTTTTATTGCAGTTATTTGCAAAATGTCTTCTCTCTAGTGTGCTTGATTTAAAGGTTGATCATAAGCATCATTGAAACACCCATCTTAGCAAGTAGTACAGGGCCTTTCACCTAGGAAGCAATTGACAAATATTTAAGTATTTGCTGAACATTGAGAACTTGTAAAATCATACCTAGAATATGTTTGGATCAATTCTAGAACTGCTAAGTAAGCGAAGCAAAGATATATGTTTATTCTTTCATCTTAGAGAAGATGAAAAGGTGGGGATCAAACCCATGGCCTTGCACATGGTAGACACACATTCTTCCACTGAGTTACATCCCCAGCCCAAGAAATTTGTGTTTTATGACTGCAAATTTCTGCAAAGTATGTAATGATATAAGATAACTCTGTGCATAAAGTCCAGGTCAAAAAACATGGGAGATTTTTTTATAGGAGGGACTCATGAAAGATTAAAACATTCTTGCAACTCCAAGGACAATGGCGATTTCCTAAAATGTTGGCTTCCCTTTGCAGAAGGACGATGACAAGAATGTTTGAAGGTAATTGATAGCCCATGAATACAACAAAGAATAGTGTAATCAGGATGTAATGAGATAAAATGAGACATAAATATCCTAATGGGGCCTAATACTGCTGGAATTGTTAAGGCATACTAAGCAGCCTGCATTTTCTATTGTGAGTCATATATGTATATATGTGTACATCTACATGTACGTATAGTATATGTAATTTTAATGGAAACATCAGGGTTTTGGGTAATTTTAGCATGAAATCACTCTCATTAGAAATCTAAGCTTATGAAAGAAGAGTTATACTCCCCCATAGAATTTTTCCTTTTCATTCTAGACAAATCTAATAATTGATTGAGGAATACTCTCCTTTCTCTCATAATAGTCCTGAAAACACACAGGTCAAATGCAATGATAAGGAAATCAGAGAGTATAGTCTTCTTGTTTTTCACTGTTGCTTGTAATCAGCAGCTTACAAGTTTGGGATCTGAAACCTTTGTGTTCTGGAGGCGGCAATTGCTGGAGGATAAACTTTATCGTAGGATGCCTTAGCTCCTACCAAAGGACCTGGAGCACGATCAAAGAAAAGTGTGGAAGTAGTGAGGTTTCCACTGGGAATGGGAGAGGGCAACACGGGTTGCAGGAATTCACAGCTATGAAGGTTGAAGTTATCTTTAGGTGAAATAATATGTCATGTTAAAACCAGGAATTTGTTTACATTTCAACTTGAATACGAAATTCCACATGCAACCTATCTTGAGTGTTCTGAACCTATGACAGTATCTTTCATAGCTTGAGTTGCAAACAATGTATTAACCTTGTATTGGAAATACTCCTAGATACTGTTTTTGAACTAATCTATTCAAAAGAGTCTTAAAACCACTCTGCAGCAAACTCCTTTGTGTATGTCAGAGCTGATGCCCATTCTGAAAGTGCATTCTTCAGAAGGGTCAACTGTTCTTAATGTGGGTAGGAAAATGGCTGCTACCAGGTGCAATAAAGGAAACTTATCTGGAAAATAAATAGGGCTGCAGTTCCCACTTGGATGGCTAGCTGACAACTGTGAGTTGTTGGAAGGAAATGTGGGAAGTGAGATTTGAGGCCTGCTGGTGGGAGTCTCAGAGGGAACCTTGGACAGCTGGGTACAATGGGTAGGAAGGGTAGGAGAGACCCAAAATGGAAAGCATACCCCAAATCAAACTTGTCTGCTTTATACTTTCTCTCAAAAAAGAAACAATGCCATTGAGGAATAATTTGCATAAAGTGAAATTCTCCCCTTTAAGTTGTACAGCTAGTACCTAATGGAGTACTATTAGGAGGGTCAAAAACTTAGATCATCTTGAATGCTTCCTAGAACACAGCCAAGTATTGTGTGCTTATTAAATTAAAAATATAAAAAAATAGAGTTCAAGATCTCACTTTTCTAATTTTTTGATTAAAATTTTTAAAAGGATCTTGCATTTAAATATACAACTTGAAGATGTTTTCCTATCAAAATACATGGCTTCACCTCATCCCTATTTATAGGCTAAAATGTATTATGAGTGTGTGATGGTTTATTTAGCTGGTGCCCTCAGAATCCACATTTAGATAATTTCATATTATTTCCTGTCACTTTCTCTCCTGAAGAACACATTTTCCTACGTAGATCTTTGTCCATTTAGATTACAGATGGCCATATCTTAAAATGATAAAAACTCTTATGTGGAAGTCAGAACCATGTATAATAGTAGAATAATAGACACTTTCCTACTAAAACCCAGTCTCAGGATTTACATTATCATTTTAACATGATTCAGAAGTAACAGCAATGGGGGGTGAATATGAGCAAAGTACATTATAGACATATGTGAAAAGTCATAATGAAATTCATTATTTTGTATGATAAAAGGATTATAATAGCAAAAGGAATCAGAGGAAAATAAAGAAGAGGAATAAATTTTGCAAGGTGAAACAATTGCTATTTTTTTAAGCTATATATGATTGTGTACCTGAGGAATTCAGGATGATTAAGTGAATGCCATCAGAAACAATAAAATGGGGACCAGGACCCAACAACCAAACCACTTGCTTTACAATTTAGGACGGAAACACATTTCAGTTCCTACCTTGCCCAGATAAACATAGGGTTTACCCATTGAGATTTGTGGCAGTCCTAAACTATCTGCATTGAACTCACAATCAATACCATAGATACTTCATAGCTTTTCTGGAGGATCTTTATGTTTTGTACCTTTAACAATCCAATGATCATTTGCCTATGTCACTCCCAGGCATGTTGAGTAATAAAATGGTGGATAAGATGTGGGCTAGGGGCTTACAGCCTGGAAAAGAAGTTAAGACAGACACGTAACCAGCTGAAATGCCAGTTGGGAAATAACCTTCAGGTAGAGTTGTGTGGAAGGCAGAATTACCCCACCCCAAAGATGTCTATGGCCTAATCCTTTGATCCTATGAATGTTATCTTATTGGCACAAAGGACTGTGCAGATGTAAATAAGATCATGGCTATTGAATTGGAGACTATCCAGGATTATCAAAGTAGACCCAATCTAATCACATATGCTCTTAAAAGCAGAGAACATTCTCTAGTTTGCAGAAGAGGGATTCAGTAGAAGTATAGGTCAGAAAGATTTCAAGCATGAGAAGAATTAGGCATGCCATTGTTGGCTCAGTGATAGAGGGGCCTACGTGCAAGGAAAGGAGGTGCCTCTTGAGCTAAGGGATTCTTCAGATGACAGTAAGCAAGAAATGATGACCTCTGCCCTAAAATTACAAGGAACTGGATTCCATCAACAGCTTGAACTATCTCGGAAGAAAATACTTCCCAGAGCCTCCTATAAGAGCCCGGCTGGCCAGCACCTTGATCTCAGCTTTGTGACATGTGGAGCAGAGAAACAAGCTTAGCCTGCCTGGATTTCTGACCTACAGAACTGAAAAGGAATCATTTGGCATTGTTTTCAGCCAGTAAATTAGCGGCATTTTGTTCTAGAATAACAGAACAATGAAGATAAGTTGTATGGGAATTCAGAAAAGGAAAGATAGGCCTGGATAAATGCAACTGGGAACACTTAGCCGAGAAAGTGGCATTTGAGATAAGCCTTGTGATTGGAGGTGGCAGTGGTGGTGGGTTAGTCCACTTAGAAAAAACCCAAGGAAAGGAACATGGGAAATCACAGGCCACATGGAGGAGACATTTGGCTAATTCAGTTTGCTCGAGTGACCATGCGTTATGGGAAGTAAGGATGGAAAGCCAACCTGGTGCCAGATCATACAAGCTTCAAATGCTTGAAGCAAAAAACAATTGAGCTTCATTCCAAAGGCTTTTGAAATACCATGGACATTTTCTAAGCAAAGACCTGATGTGATTAAATCTGCACTTTGAGTCCCTGACCTGACATCATTGTGAAAGATTCATCTGCCTGTTTTGAAGACATGGTCCATTTTGTTATCTAGTGCTTCTCTTATAGATGAACTGCTATAGACAGTTTGTGTCCTCCAGAATCGATATATTGAAATCCCATCTCCAATGTGAGGGTGTGTGAGAGGTGTGAATGAGATCAGGGTCTTTATAAAAAGACCCCAGGAAGCTCTCTTGCCACACTCTGCCAAGTGAGGGGACAGCAAGAAGATGGCTTCTATGAACAAAGTAGCAGCCCTCACCAGACACGGATTCTGCTTGATCTTGATCTTGGACTCCCTAGCCTCCAGAACTGTGAGGAACCATTTTCTGTTGTACATAAACTGCCCAGTCTATGGTATGTCTATGGCAGCCAAAATGGACTAAGATGAGGACTTTGGGATAAATTAGTCCTTGAATTAAAAATATTAATTAGAAATGATTTTGGATTGAATGAAAATGAAAACACTACCTGTAAAAATTTGCAGGATATCACTAAAACAGAACATAGGAGGAAGCTCGATGTATGAAATGCCTATGTTAGAAAAGAAAGAAGGGTGAGGTGGTGCACACGTGTAATCCCAGCTCCTGGGACACTAAAGCAGGAGAATCATGAGCTCCAGGTCAGCCTGAGAAATATTTTGTGACCCTGTGTAAAAGACAATGAAAGAAAGAAAAGAGAGAAGGCTTCAAGTCAGTGACCTTGGCTCTACCTTACAAAACTAGACAGAAAGTATGAGTCAAAACAAAGCAGACAATAAAAGGAAATAATAAAATCTGACTGTGAATCAATGAAATTGAAAACAGAAAATCAATAGAGAAAAATAGATCCAATCAAAACCTGGTTTTTGAGTACACAAATAAAGTTGATAAATCTTTAGCCAGACCTGTCAGGAAAGTGGGAGTGAAGGTAAAAATTCTTTTTTTTTTTTTTAATGTCAATGTCTGATTATTTTAATGCAATCTAATTGTTCAAGGTAGTATGTGTAAATGATTCATTTCCATCTTCAAGAAAACACTAGCAGCTTCAATCTTATGTCATTTTGTCAAATTCAAACATAACTCTTTGACCTTTTAAAATAACATTTTATTTACATATCTTGCTTTTTTCCCCTGGAACTTTTTTTTTTTTAAACCTCAAATAGTTTGGAAACCTTTGCCTATTTGCTCATTCCCCTGGGCAAGGCCTTCCAGAGCATTTGTCCCACCTGTGCTGACAATCTCTGCCCTCCCAGGTGGTGGCAGGGCTGCTTGATGGAGGCGATCATAATGAAAGGAAGAGCTCCCTCGCTCCGTAAACTATTTCCAATTCTCGTAATCAGTATGCTGAGATCCACCCCGATCCACCCCATCCACCACGACTTCTGCAAGGTCAGACATGCAAGACGAGTACTTGGCCAAAACAGCAGGATTCTAACTAGTGTAAAAATAGATTTTAAATAAAATAGAATCTCTATAGGAAAGAGAATTAGGTTATGTTTTACATTCCCACTCTTGCTTTAGGATATCTGTATATTTAAGTCCAAGAATTACTTAAGAGTGTTGGTCTGCCCTAAGTAAAAATGAAGAATGTCTAAGTACATTCATTTTGCAAAACCACAGGTAAGGTTAGGGAAATGTTGCAGCACATTCCACAAAACTGGATGGTGATTAGCAATATAGTTGACTGTTAACAAGTAATATATAAGACATTTAGGTCAAACGGGATGAGGCCCAATCACAGTCTAAAAAGCCAATTCTGAAATGTGATCCTTTAAAACCTTTGGCGAATTATACAGCAGAAGACAAAACCCATGGTAAAAATTCTTAATATCCAGGACTTGGGGGCTGTGGTGTAGCTCAGTGGTAGAGTGCTGTCCTAGCATGCATAAGGCCCTAGGTTCAATACCCATCATGTCAAAAATTATTAATATCAGGAATGAAAGAGAAGTCATTGCCATAGATATTATAGATATTAGTGGGCAAATAAGGAACTATTACAATCAATTTTATTTCAAGAAATGTGGCAGGTAAGATGAAATAAATTAATCCACAAGGTACCAAAAGTTCATTAAAGACTAAATAGATAATGTTAATAGTCCTGTATTTACAAAACAAATTGAGCCTGTAGCTGAAAACCTTCCCACAAAGAAAACTCCAGACCCAGATGGCTTCACTGGTAAATTTTACCAAATACTTAAGAAAAGAATATGACCAATTTTTATAAACTCCTCCAAAGATTGAAGAGAAAAAAATGCTTTTTTGACTATTTCTACAAGATCAGCATTAACCTGATATCAAAATCAGACAAAAGTATTCCAAGACATGTACAGGTCATTATCGCTCATGAACAGATGTAAACCTTATTTTCAAAACTTTAACCAATTGGGTCCAATGACATATTTTTTTAAAAAAAAGAATACTACATCATGACTAAGTGGGATTCATCCTGGGAATGCAAGGTGCTGGTGGCTCATGCCTGCAATCCTAGCTACTTGGGAGGCTGAGATCTGGAGGATTACATTTCAAGGCCAGTCAGGGTAGGGAGTTCGTGAGACCTTGTCTCAACCAATAGCTGAGCACGGTGGTGTGTGCCTGTTGTCCCAGTGACTACAGGGTTTTAAAATAGGAGAATCACTGTCCAGGCTGGCCAGGGCAAAAAAAATGACACCCTATCTCCAAAATAACCAGAGCCAAAATGGGCTGGAGATGGGGCCCAAGTGGTAGAACACCTGTCTAGCAAGTGTGAAGCCCTGAGTTCAAACCCCCAAAAAAGAAAACAAAAAGACCATTGGAAAAATTCAAACTGCTTAATAAAAAGAATTCTGTAAAATACAGAGTTCTTAAAATTACTTAAACCTGCCTAGCAAGTGTGAAGCCCTAAGTTCAAACCCCAGTACTGCCAAAAATGATGTAATTTACCCTGTTAACAAACAAACAAAAATCAGTACTGATGATCATTTCAACATATGCCACAAAAACTTTTTCCCATTCTTTCATGTCACTTTTTTTAATTAGTGCATATTAATTGTACAGTGGGGGGGGGTTCATTGTGATATTTCCACAGGTTCATATAATTTCCATTCTTGATAGAAATGACGAGCATGTTAAGAATAGAGGAGAAATTCCTCAACTTGATAAAAACTAGAGCAAAAGCCTGTAGCTAGCATCATCATTGATGGTGAGTGACTGGTTGCTTTCTTCCTGAGAGAGGAAAAAGGCAAGTTGTGAAGACTCGTTACTTCCATTGAGTGCCAGAGCAGAAGTTCTGTTTCTGTGCAATAGCAAGAAACGGACAGAACCCACAGAGATTGGCAAGGGAGACGCAAGCCATCTTCAGATAGCACGATCGTTTGTGCAGAAATCATAATGGAATCCATGAATGCTACTGGAACAGACAAAAGATATTTGTAAGGTTTTACAGCACAATACCAAAACACGAAACTGTTATTCTGTTGGGGTTTTTCAGTACTAGGGATGAAGCCTAGGCTCTTGTACATACTAGGTAAGACAAAGAAAGTTCCTGGTCCTTCTATATTAGCAACAAATAATATGAAATGGCAGTTTTAAACTTCCATTTACAAACAGCATCAAAATAGAAAGCACTCAGGGATACATCTGACAGTACAGGAATATTGCTGAGTGAAATTTTTAAAACCCCAAACATAAGAAGATATGTTCATGGCTTAGAAGACTTGCTACTATGTCGAATTCAGTGTGACCCAGTCAAAACCCCAGCAGACTTTTTGGAGTTTCACAAGTCAATCTGCAATTCACACATCATTGCATCGAGCCTAGAATAGCCGAAAGTCACATTGAAAAAGAAGAACGAAGTTGCAGTAAGTTTAGCTTTACCTGTTTTAAAGTTGTGATATAAAGCCACGGTGATCAAAACAGGGTGCTATTGGTATAAAGATAAATAATTAAACCAACGGAGCAAAATAGAGTCCAGAAATAGACCCACACCTGTGCTGGGCTGATTATCAGCAGAGGTGCAAAGGTAATTTGGTGGAGGAAAGACAGACTTTTCGACAAACGGTGCTGGAACAGCAGGATATCCACACACCAAAAAAAAAAAAAAATCAACTTTTTTCAGACCTTGCACTACACACAAAAATTAACTCAAAATAGATTACTGGCATGATTGTGAAACCTAAAACTTTAAAACTTCTACCAGAAAATATGGGAGAAAAATTTTAAACACTTTGTTCCTATAAAGAAACTAGTGGAAGAATAAGATTAAAAACCCCTGAATGGAAGGAAATAATTGCAAAAGAAAAATAAAAGACAAGGAAAAGAAGAAAACTGGGAGCAGAAAAGAGGACCAGAAGAAAGAAGGAAAGAAAAAGAGGGAGCAGAGAGTCGGAGGAGGAAGAGCAGGAGAGGTAATGAGGTCACAGTCAGCAGCCGAAGCAAAAGGCACAGGCTCTTCCTCCTGTAGGGCAGGACTTGCACTGGTACCCGTTGCTTCCTGCTTTCCCCACTGGGATTCCATTGTAGGTCAAGGGGCCAAAATATTTGTTGAGATTCTCAACAGCTGGGACCTTAAGAGTTAGCAGCCTTCGGTTGGGCATGGTGGCACTTTTCTGTAATCCCAGCACTGGGGGGTAAGGGCTGAGGCAGGAGGATTAAGAGTTCTAGGCTAGCCTGGGTACTCTGTCTCAAATAAAAGCCTCTAGGGTATGGTATCAATCAATTCATGTTAAACAGCCCTTTTTGCTTGTTAGTTTGAAAGAGAAAATCAATTTGAACATAGACAAGGTATCAAATGCCTTCATTCAATTAGACAAAACTCTAGATAAGCCTCGCTTGAATAAACGGTGGAGAGTGACACCTTAGATGTGTGTGACTCTAGTTACACGTTTATCCTCCTTTTCTCTTAAAGGCATAGCCCATCACATCTCAGTAAAAACCTCCCTCTCTCTCTCTCAGAACTGGGGTTTGGACCCATGTCCTTGCACTTAGGCAGGCACTCTATCACTTGGGCCACATCTTTTTTGCTTTAGGTTATTTTTTAGATAGGGTCTGTTGTTGTTATTGTTTTGCCGAGAGAAACCCTGGACACCAATTTTCCTACCTATAGCCTCCTGCATAGCTGGGACCACAGGTTTGCACCACCATGCCCATATTATTGATTGAGATGGGGTCTCACTAGCTTTTGCTGAGACTGTCAATCTTCCCCATCTCTGCTTCCCAAGTAGCTGGGATTAAGCTATTTCCCAATGAGGAGACCAGGGACAGAAAGTCCCCTGTAAGCTGAAGATATAGAAAGTATCCTTTCTTGAATTTTTGAGATTTTTAATTATTGATTGTTGAATTTAGAACAGATTCTCAGAGTTGTTTCTTTCTCTAGTTCTCCCACAGCAGGACACAATGTGCATGTGTTCACATTGTGTCCTGTGGCCAATGGCTCCATAGCTACTCTCTTTAGGGGCCCAGACCACCTCAAAGAAATACTTTACTTTTCAGTGCTGGGAATTGAACTGAGGGCTTATGAATGCGAATCAAGTGCTCAACCACTGAGCTACATCCAAATAGGCAACCAATCCGGGGAATAAAGATCAGAGACAAACCCCATGCTCACACACCCAGGTAAAAGCAAACAGCATCTAGCAAGGACAGCAGCCATACTTGTGTGTTCGAGGACACAGAATGGCCTGTCCAATAGGGGACCCTGGTGAGGCAACCCCCCTGAGGTCCAGTTCTGAGCGAAGTGTTCCTCAGCATCCAGCTTTCACTATAACAGCTTCCCAGCTCTCCTGCTGTCACACGGACCCTGATCTTAGAGCAGTCCTAGGAGCTGGGTCCTCTCTACCCTGCTCTCTTCCCAAGGATGTAATACCAGTGTTGTTCTGGGAAGCTTCTAAGCTAGTAGTTTCTATTCTGCTCTTCACATACAGAAGTTTCCAGACTTCTCAAGAGTCAGATGTTATCTGCAATAACTTGTGTGCTGTCCACCCTACAGCAGCCTTGACCTTGATCTCTGGGGCAGATGGCAAGAGCTGGACACATATGTTCTGTGGGGTGGAGGGCATAACCCTCCCAGGATGGAGTTAGAGGTGTGCCTGTTGAGCCAGGCTGCCCCCATCAGTGGCAAGGCCCCAGAGGAGAAGCACGCCACACTGTTTGCTCACAGAGAAGATTTTGTGTCGGGTGAAGAATACAGCTTTAAAAGTATGGAAGTCACTGGGCGCTGGTGGCTCACCTCTGTAATCCTAGTTACTTGGGAGGCTGAGATCAGAAGGATCAAGGGTTCAAGGCCAGCCTGCGCAAAAAGTTCTTGAAACCTCATAAAAGCTGGGCATGGTGCACGTCTGTCATCACAGTGATGGCGAGAAAGGTAAAATGGTAGGCTCGAGGTCCAAGGCTGGCCTGGGCAAAAAGTGAGCCCTATTTCCAAAATAACCAGAGCAAAAAGGGCTGGAGGCTTGGCTCAAGTGGTAGTGAGCCTGCCTAGGAAGTGCGAAGCCCTAAGTTTAAACCTCAGTACCAAAAAAAAAAAAAAAAAAAAAAAAAGAGCAATGAAATCATTTGAATGCTTCCTAGCGTACGTCATATGCAAAAATCAGCATAATTGTTGACAACATCAAATTTGAAGCTGGTTCATCGTAGCTTTTACAGCAACTGTTTGACCATGTGCAAGTTGGTTCACTTTTCTCGATATCCTCATTATTTTCAGTTCTCCTCGATATCCTCATCTGTGAAATGGAATAATAATAACTACCTCGCAGAGCTGTTGTGAGCCTTACGTGAACTAACTAACATACAACGCACTTACAATAGGTCCTCAGCATTCTACGTGCAGTGCGATTCCTTATGATGTTGATCTTTGATGATTTGTCAATGAACCTTCAAGGCCACATGCAGCCCCTTCACACACCACACACACACACACACACACACACACACACACACACACACACACACCCTTTCTTTACTCTCAGCAAACTCTAAGTCTCAAAGAAGTTTCATGAACATATTCTGAAGCTGGAAAAGGCAATGTCAGCTCCCAAACACACGATGATTTTGTTGGTCCCTGACAGACATGAAGCAGCACCCCTGCCACCACCCTGAGGCTGCAGCACAGAGCTCTGTATTTCTCTTTTAATGGAAAGAGGTTAATGCAGTCCCATCATCCCATCATAACACACTTAGATCAGACAGATTTACTGCATTGCTTACATTGGGGAGGATATGAATCTTTTCAAATACTTACATAAAACAATTGCCCTTTGAACTCCAGGCTACTAATTTAGTGAATCACTTCACTATTTCTAGATGCTCTGATAGCAGAGGTTAATGGGACAGCCATCCAAACAGGCAAGAAGTTGGAAGGAAGTAGGAACCCTGAATTCACCAACGAGGACAAAACGAATAGATTTGTGGTTATCTACCTCCAAGGCAGTGCTGCCAGTTTAATAAGATGTGACGCAGCAATGATGTGCATCAATTGAACAATATGACAGCTAGGGAGATCATGAGGAATGAGAAACTAAAGCGACAATCTGCAGAAAAGGAGTGAAACCCTGGCAACCAACTTCCCTTTTATAATAGTTGTACAGGGCATTTCCAGATGTGCATATGATGTACTCCAGTTTGGTGCAGGCAGGGACACTGAGATGGAAAGGAGTTGACACGAACTGAGTTCCTGCATGGGCCAGGCTCTATACACACTTGATAACACATTCTTTACGAGAGGCTGTAGAGTTGTGTTATTCCCATTTTGCAGATTTGGAAACTGAAGTTCAGAAAGACTATTTGACCTGCCCTGAAAACATCCAATGCAGAAGTGGCTAAGGCTATGGTCTTAAGTTGAGTTCCATGTCAATGCCCGGGTTCTAGTTCCCATAACCAGCCTCCCAGTCCAAAACTTAATATGCCAATCAATACTCACTAGAACACCTTGGGTGCACCTTCTCAGTAAAATAATTGTTCTGGAAATTTTGTCACTGCCTAAGGACACCCTGTGGTATATATAAGGGTTGGATGGGGGATAAAGTGGGAAGACAGAGGACCAGTGAAGGAAAAAATAAAAAACATCTAGGACACGGTAAGATCACTTGGCAACACACTGCTTTGATGAACCAACTTTGAACTTGGATTATTAACTCTCTCCAAAATTTTAACCTTTTGTCTGGATCACATAAATTATGACCCAAGCAGAAATGTGAGCACTGACCATTTCACTTGAAGTGCTTGAACTAATGGAAAACATCTTGGATTTGAGTTCCAGTCACAGGCCCATCACTGCTATAATCAAGTCCCAACTTCTCTGGTCTTTGGTTTCTCTGTCTCTGTTAAAAAAATGAGGTGAGGCAGGACTTCTGGAGTGATGGAGTAAAGCACCAGCAACAATGTCCGGCTGAAATTATATCGATCAATCATTTAAAGTCTCTGATTATTATCCTTAGGACATGAAAGAAGTGATGAAACATTCATTCAAGTGAATTTACCGAATCTCAGATCAACAAAAGCTCTGTTTACCTTTTCCAACACATGTTATGGAAGTTTTAACCCAGGATGAGCAACCAAGAAGGTAATTCTCTCTCTCCCTCTTTCTCTCTCTCTCTCTCTCTCCTTCTCTCTCTCTCTCTCTCTCTCTCTCTCCAGCTCCCAAGGGGAGTGAATGCCTCTTCCTCAAAGAAGGCCCCCACTTGTGCAGCAACTTGAGTCCCGGTACAGGAAACCATAAAACCTGACCGGAACCCCTCTGCCCCAGCTTGCTCCTAGGGCAGGGATTCCTTAACAGGACAGGCAAGTGGCCAGGGATTGCCACCTACTCCCAGAACCAATCTAACAGGACAGGGCTGTCACTCCAGGAAAAATTAATCCCTAGCTCCAGTTCCAGAGCACTGGCCTGGGGATTCTGCCCTGAGAAAAAAGCAAGCCCCATAAGGGTGAAGAACTCCATAGCTCTGCCTGAGGTTGGTAAGTTTATTTGGAACAAAGTCTGGAGAACTCCATGCTTAAGGATGCTTTTGTAAAACAAAGGAGATCTTGTTGGATATGAATTAAGAGAGGTTGGTAATTCCACGATACAAACAAAATGGTAGCCCAGCCGGAAGTTTAATAGAAGAGAAGCAGAAAAAGTGAATGCTGAGAAGAGCCTTCCTACCATTGTAGTCAAATCTGTTGACTGGGGAAGGCCGGGAGCATGTGATAGATGTGTCCACTCAGGAGCAATCAGTACAGAGCATGGGATGGACTTGAAGCATTGCCTAGGCCACACCTACACCTTTCTGCGTGGAGTGGAAGCCTCATGGGTACAAGGGGCTTAAAACAGACCTCTGCCCAAACAGAACAATCAGCTACTGGGGACAGTTCTTAGGAAGACAGGCCTAAAAAAATAATCACAGTCATCCCCAGAAATCTGGAAATCTGTGTGAATACCCGTGCTTTAGCACAACCTTGGGCCTCTGAGCTGCTTCTGCTCACTAAGTAGTGAGCTCTAGGTAGTTAGATTAAACCAAAAAGGACTGGAAGATCTGATCAGGTGCATCGGAAAGAGACTTTACAGAGAGTCCCATCAACTCACTGAGCAACAGCCCTCTGGGGCAGGATCAGTATCCAATTGCTATAAGAAATTCTCTAAAATGTCTAGCTATCAGCAACCAAATTACAAGACATGCAAAGAAACAAGAACAAGAGAAAAAAACGTCCAATATCATTTGTCTTTGAAGGTGCTTAGATGTTGGCCTTAGGAGAAAAGAAAACACCAAAGCACTTTTAAATATATTTGAAGAATTCAGGCAATCATGCTTAAAGCGTTACAAGGTATGATGGCAACAACTTGCAGATAGGAGCTTCAATAAAGAGAAGTTATTTAAAAGAAGCCAGTGGAAATTCTGGAGCTGACAAAGTAACAGAGATGAGAAAATCACTCGAAGTGTTCAGTAGTACGTTTGAGATGGCAGAGAAAAGAACCCGTGAACTTGAAGATAGATAACAGACTGAAGTCTGAAGAAAGGAACAAAGAAAGAATGAAGAAAAATGCACAGCTTTTCAGAGAAATGTGGGCCACCATGCCAGCATACTAAACTCCTGTTTGTTTTCCTCTTGTCACAGTTCTCCTCCCTCTTGCATTTTATGCTGATTCTTTATTTCAGTCACACTCATTTACCAAAAGAACAGGTTTAAAAGAACCAGAATGGATTTGTTTGTTGCCCGTGGTCGTGAAGGCCTCATCCACATGCCAATTCACCAGCTGGAGGTGGAATCCATCATGGGAACAGCCAAGGTGCAGGTTTCCAATATTTGCCTTTGGGGACACATTTATCCATGTTCAATCCTTCTTGGAACTTCACGTTAAATCACAAAGTCAACTGTGCCAGTATTTCGTATAGGCTCCAATAGTTATTCTGCATCACCTTCCCAGGAATTACTATGTTTAAACATAAAACATGAAGAAAGATTTGAAGAATAACGATCTAGTTCTAGCTAAAGAAAGCCAAAGGAAAAGCGTAGAAGAAACAGATTACTTCCAGACCTCTCCTCAATCACCTTCCTGTTTTTGTAGTTTGCCTAGAGATGGGATCAAGAGTATTGGGGTTTTTTTCTCCCCAAGGAAGGCCACCTAATAACTCAGTCTCTCAAATCGCTGATCAAAGGCTTGTCACTTTGAGAAGTGAGACTGGAAACCAAGTGGCAAACATGCTCCATTTCTAGTAGAAAATCATTATCCTATGTCATCTGTGGACCGCTGTGTCCAAGTTGTAGCAACGTTTCAGAAAAAGAAGTGCAATGAGAGTTTCCTCATACGGGAAATAACAGAATGATCTAGAAAAGATAAAGTCCCCCCCCAATACTAAAAGCAAAACAGGGCATAAAATTATATAAACCTTAAAATGGTACTGTGTTAGGTAGTATAGAGAGGGTTATGGAATTGTTATCAAATTATCAAAGCCTGGAATATTAGTAATGTAACCTGGAGAAGGAAGTGTTAGAAAACATTAAATTAAAAAGAAGTAGCAAGCAAAATGACAATTGCCTAGTAGAGTAGTTAAGAATACACACACTAGAGTCAGCCTGTCTGAGCTAGACCTATCACTTATTGGCTGTGTGACTTCAGGCAGGTTACTTGGCTCCTCTGTACTTCAGTTTTCTTATCTGTAAAATGGAGAAAACAATACCTCGATGGGGTCGCTATGAGGATTGGATGAATTAACATTACTACATGAGAAGAACTATGGAAATATTCATAAAACTAAAAGTAATTTTTCATCTGTAGATGTAACGTGCATATAATGCAGGTATATTAGTACATATACACACACCTACATACATACCTATTCATATGTATATTATATGTGATTTTTTGCTGGGGTCCAAAACCAAACCTAGCCATGCTCTCTACCACTGAGCTCCCTCCTCATCTCAAATGTTTGAAACTGTTTGAAAGTAAGTCATGATGCACCTTTACTCCTGAGTACTTAATTTTATTAGCATACATTGATCATATATACAAGGGGATCTTATTGTGGGTTTTCCACACATGCATATAATGTGCTTTGATCATATTCACGCCCCTCTATTTTTCCTTCTTGTCCTTCTTCCCCCTTTTAAATCAGTTTCTAAAGGGTTTCATTATTCTATTTTCACAGATGCATATAAGCTACTTCAATTGTAAATGCCTCCATCACCCTTCTCTTTTTGCCTGCCCCCCATTGGTTCCCTATCTCTAGGGACTTCAGAGTGTGGATGGTAAAAGCAAGGCCTTTCTCTGACGTAACTACGTGCAATGACCAAAGTCACTAAATTAACACTGATACAACATGATTTAGCAAGGCTACAAACTTCACTCAGATTTTTCCAACTGTCCCAGTGATTGCGTTTGTAGCAAATGAAATCCAGGAACTCGTGGAACATTCAATCGCCACATGTGCTTGGTGTCCTTTAATGGGAAACACAATGTTTCTTTGTGTTTTGACATTTCTAACATTACTGACCAGTGGTAAACTATCCCCGAGTTTGGGTTTGTCTGATGTTTACTTCTGATTGCATTCAGATTATGTATTTGGGGCAGGAATAATCTGGAAGCCATGCTTTCTTTTCCATGCATCATGTCGGGAGGCAAAGAAAGTCGTTCAGTTCCATTACTGGTGATGATAACTCTGATCGTTAGTTAAGGTGTTAGCTATCAGACTTTTCTCTTTATAAAGTAACTCTCCTCTTCACAGTTAATAAGCTTCTTATGGAAAGATATTTAAAAGTATGTAAATACCCTGCTACTCTCAAAATTTTACATAATAGATTTAGTTGTATCTTGCCTGAAGCATTTAATACTATAATAGTTGCCAAATGGTGAGTTTTCTAATTCCATGATTGCTTCTACATTTATTAGTTGGTTTCAACTCTAAGGAGGACCATCCCTTCTCCATTCATTTATTTATTATGTAAGAGATTCTTATTTTATTTAATGAGCTTAACCCTTTACCATCATTTACTTGGAAGCTCAAATTGTCCCTGATTTGTTCAAGTGGAAGCCCCTTGATGATGGCTTCTGTTTTCTTTTGAGATCTCTCCATCAGACTTTGAACAATTTCTTTCTTTCTGAAACACCAGAAAATTCCAGAAGCATCTTGTTCTTTTCCTGACCCACCCTTGAAATCAGCTATTTCTCCAAGAGCAATGATTCCTTTAAGTATTTAGACACCAAGACCAGGGCTCAGAGTGTTCCCTTTTGCTTCTTGGGCATCGTTACTTCTAAGTCCTCAGCCAACAAAGCTAGAAAATAGATAAATTTATAACACACACACACACACACGTGTCTTTATCTGCTTAAGCATCTATTGCTAAATGTATTTAAATACATAAGTTCACCAACCCAACACTACAGGTTCATTCTGGTTTTTTCCCTATTTTTCATACTTGTAACCCTCCTCTCTAACAATAAGAAATTTTTACTTTATCCACAATCTATTTACTTATTTGGTCAATCCTAGAATACACAGAAAGTAATTTCAGTATTGCTAACCCAGTCCTCTGAGAAAAAGAATCCTACCAAGTGGAGTTCAATATTATTTTAGAGTTCTTTGTATCTTTAACTCAAGGTCATATCTCCCAAATACTGTGTTCAAAGGTTATTTGAAGGTGGAGGACCCTCAGTGGCCCAGCAGTCCAGCTTTGCAGTGTCTCTTGGTGCAACGGGAGAGCCCAAGAGGAGATGTGAGAAATTTGCAACTAAACCTGCCCTTGCAAAAGTGGAAACAAGGCCAAGACAGGCAGCAGGAAGGGATCAATCCTTAGAAAAAATGCAAACAAAAGGGAAAGGGGGAGCAAAGGGCAAACAGGCCAAAGAGGCAAAGCAAGAAAGTAAAGATTTAGCTTCGGAAAACAGAGACCTCAAACTAAGGAGAGGCCAGCATCCCAAGAAGCAGGAGAGAAGCCAAGTCTAGGCAACGTGGACACTTTCCTCAACTCTTTTGGAAATGCAGGCTTTTTAGTTAATCTAGAAATGTGTTTCAGAAGAAGTGACTGCCACCTTATCTCATTTGTTAAGCATAAATGCTTTTAAAGAGGTGAGCTTATTTGCTGGCCGTTTTGTAATTTTTTTTTCATGTGAAATCATTTTTTATTAAGCTTTCATCTTTATTTTTTTGGGTTATTGTTTTATTATTCATATGTGCATACAAGGCTTGGGTCATTTCTCCCCCCTGCCCCCACCCCCTCCCTTACCACCCACTCCGCCCCCTCTTCCCCCACCCCCTCAATACCCAGCAGAAACTATTTTGTCCTTATCTCTAATTTTGTTGAAGAGAGAGTATAAGCAATAATAGGAAGGAACAAGGGTTTTTGCTGGTTGAGATAAGGATAGCTATACAGGGCATTGACTCACATTAATTTCCTGTGCATGTGTGTTACCTTCTAGGTTAATTCTTTTTGATCTCACCTTTCCTCTAGTTCCTGGTCCCCTTTTCCTATTGGCCTCAGTTGCTTTTAAGGTATCTGCTTTAGTTTCTCTGCGTTAAGGGCAACAAATGCTAGCTAATATTTTAGGTGTAATTTTTTGATAGAACCAGAAACTATTGAGACTGAATTTGGGGGTGGGGGTTGACTGTCTTGGGGGTCAACTCAAGATTCAATGGATTGGAATGCAAAGAATACTAAATGGTACTTTGGAGTCCTGGCCACCCATGGTACAGGTCTTGAACATTTCAAATGGTTTCAGTTTCCAAGTTGTTTTTGGCAGAACTGCTTCTCAAAGAATATCTCTCCTTGACTACAGCTCTACCCATCAGAATTGTGTACACTCCGTGCCACATTTGTTTGTGGGAATCTAGTTTTTCTAATAACATGGTTATGTGATGATGAAAGTTAAAAAAATCTGTGTAGGCCAAATACATGAAATTAAACTGGTTTTACTGGGGCTTACATGTAATGGTTTATCGAGCCCCATGAAGGTATTGACTTCCAAAATGTGAACTGGAAATTCATTGAAAAAACTGTTTAGCCTCCAACTTTTAAGTTGAAAAGTCACCAAAATAACTGTTTTAAAAAGAATTATGGCTACCTAGTCTTTCAAATACTTAGTACGTACATTCAAGTGACAGTTAACTGGTCATAATGTCTTAAATGACTAATAAAATCAGAAAAAAACTGGTTTGAGCTAGTTCTCCTTTTGCACTCTTCATGGCAATTATGGTACCCATTTCAAATTTGTTGCTATTCGTGCCATTTTAGGGTTCACCTCCAATCTTCGTGCATATTATTGATTTTTTGTAGTGTGTACATTAACACTGTTCTAAAAGTTGGAAATATCCAAAGAGAATAATCAGAGGAATGTCAGACATATTCCTTCCCTATTTGTCTTTTCACCACGTTCCCACTGCAGGAAACAGATCTCATTAGTGTCTAATTTACACTTCCTATGTGTTTTGTTTAAGCACAAATGAACAGATGCCTAAATTTTTATTTCCCCTTCTTTCTTAAACAAAATACAGTGTGCTGTGACACTCTTTTACAGTTTGCTTTTTTCCCCAAATACTATTATCTGAAAATGACTCTGCATCAGTATAGAGCATATTCATTCTTTTTTTAAAAAAAATTATTTCACAGCTAGGTATGGTGGTTCACACCTTTAATCCCAGCATTTGACAAGCTGGGGCAGGAGGATGACTGAGTTTGAGGCCATCCTGGGGGCTACATAGAGAGAGGCTGTCTCAAAAAACCAAAACATGAGCAAACAAACAAAAAGCAAAAAATTTTGCACCAAGCTGCACAGTAGTGTAGCGTGTGGATGTCCAACCACGATCACATTGCATAATTACAAACAACACTGCAAGAAGTAACTTTGTGTGGATCTATTTTTGTGTTGCTGAAGATGAATCTTTAAGGTAAAGTGGTATTGCTATGTCAAATTCATATGTACATTTTTTAATATCACCAAATTCTCCTTATAAGAATCACACCAGCATACTTTCTGACCAGCAAGGAAGGAAAATCCCTATTTACTCACAGCTCACCAGCAGTGTTTTTATGACACGTGAGAAATGGTGTATCAGTGTAGTTTTACTTTGAATTATCCCTATCGTGAGGGAAATCAACTATCTCATCAGATGTTTAAGGACCATTTAAAATTTTTAATTTTTTTTGAATTATTTGTTCACGTCATTTGTCCTTTTTAGAGATTTTTTTTATTAGCATAACATTTGCCAATTTTTTTGTTCTGATTTTGATTTTTTTCTTATTTTTTTGGAATTCTTTGTGTTAAAAATAGCAGTCCTTTATTTATGATATATGCAACTATTTTCTCCTGATTATTATTTTTCTGTGGTACTGGGGTTTGAACTCAGGGCCTCATGCTTACTAGGCAGGTGCTCTATCACTTGGGCCACTCTACCAGCCTTTTTTTGTGTTGGGTATTTTCGAGATACCAAGATAGGGTCTCGCAAACTATTTGCCTGGGCTGGCTTCAAACTATAATACTCCTGATCTCTGCCTACTGAATAGCAAGGATTATAGGAGTGAGTCACTGCTCCCCCCAGTTGTTTTTAAATCTTACTTAGGGTGTTATTTTTTATGTTTATAACCGTTTTGAATGCAGTCAAGTACATCAATCTGTTATGCCATTCTGAGCTGTTGTTTAGAAAGTCTTTCCTTACACCCATGTCAAAGTGGAATTCCTCCAAGTTTTGAGTTATTTTCCTCCACTGTTCACATTTAAATCACTGACCCATACAGAATGTATCCTCATATACACTGTAAAAACCAGATTTTGTTTTATTTTTTCCAATGGCTAACTAGTCTTCTCAGAATCATTTATTAAACTTTCCAAAATTCTTTTGACTTTCATTGTTTTGATGAGGTACTGAGGTTGGAAAAGTTAAGCAATTCATGCAGTGTTACACATCTAATAAATGGAGTCAAACAAAACCCCAGAAGTTGGGAAGTATACTGCCAGGGGATATTTGAGGACAAAATAGCCAGGCCAAGGAACAGCAAGTGGAGAGAAGTGGACAGAAGAATTGATCATTTAATGAAGTGAAATCTTGGGCAATAGAGGGAATTCTTCCCCACTTTGTTTGGTAGGACTGGAATTTGAACTCAGGGCTTAGCACTTAAAAGCAGCTCTACCACTTGAGCCACACCTCCAGTCCATTTTGCTCTGGTTATTGTGGAGATTAGGACTCATGACCTATTTGCCCGGCTGGTCTTGAACTGCAATCCTCCTGATCTCAGCCACCCTAGGAGCTAGGATTACAGGCCTAAGTCACTGACACTGAGCAAGATTTCCCTTTTATACCCCACCATTGCTTCTAGCTGCAGTGGAATTAAGCTCTAGAATTGTAGGTTGACAATTAGTCTTAAGACACCAAATCTACAAGAAGTTTATTTTAACTTCGACTATAAAATTAAAAATTTGTACACTATGTTCCTCTTTGATACCTCATGATTTTATGAAATTTAAAATGCTTGGTTTTCATTTGAGCAACAAAAATGCTGGTATACAGGGTTGGAGGTGTAGTTCAGTGGTAGAGGACTTGTTTAGCATGCACAAGACACTGGGTTCCATCCCAACACAGCAAAATAAAAACTAATACTGATGAAGAATTTAAGAAATGTGAGGTTGTGTCTCCAGTAGTGATTCCAAGAGGCAGTTTTTGTTTTTTTGGTTGGGACTGGAGTTTGAACTCAGGTCTTCAAACTTGCAAAGCAGGCACTGCTGCTTGAGTCACACCTCTAGTCCATTTTGTCCTGGTTGTTTAGGAGATAGGGTTTCTTGAACTATTTCCCTGGGTGGACCTTAAACCTCAATCCTCCTGATCTCAGCCTCCCAAGAAGCTAGGATTACAGGGGTGAGCCACTGGTTCCTGGCTCAAGAGACAGTTTTGAGGAGAGAACAGCCCCATCTTTAGATGATACTGTTTTCAGAAGGTAAAAACATGCTCTCAGCCATGCCAGACTTCTCTATTTGCTGTTCTAGATGGAAAGTTCATGAATACATCTTTCCTGCCTATTTCTCTGAGCTCCAAATCCATCTGTCTGATTGCTTTCTTGAGGTCTTCAAGGGAAGCACTTCCAGTAGAACTTCAAAATTACCATAACCATAACTGACATCATCTCTCCTCCCACATTTCACCATTGTCAATTATTCTCTCCTTCATTTGCACTTCCATCAATCCACCCATCAGCTAAAGCCAGAAATATTGGCATTCTCCTTGACTCGTCTCTTTTCTTAAGCACCACCCCATCCAATCTTTCAGGAAATCCTCTAGTCTCTACGTTTAAAGTAGAACTTGAGTCCTTTCATTTTCTCTGCTTCCATTGCTAGAAACCTAAGCAACCCCATAAGCATCTTTTGCCTGGCGTTTTCAGAAGATTTCTTGGTGTAAGTAGAGTAAGATATGCATTAGTCTTTACCATCAGTTTTCTTCAGTGGCATCAGACATAAACGATACAAGGCATTCATCTTTAAATATACTCACCTACTTAAAATCCTTCAAAAGTTTCCCATTACCCTTAGAAACGGGCTTGTCACATCAGCACTATTGATATTTTAGACCAAAAATTCTTTGTTGTGGGGACTATGTTATGAACTATAAGATGTAGATCAGTGTCCCTGGTCTCTACCCACTAGCCAGTAGCAACCGCTCCCAGTTGTTGTAACCAAAAATGTTTCCAGACATTGCCAAATCTCCCCTGAAGGGGGAGCAAAATTGCCACCAGTTCATGACCACTACATTAGTGTCAAACCCATTAGCTTCCAACGGCCTGCACAACTTCCAGGAGCTGAACTCTGCTCACTTCTCTTATTTGACTCAATGTCATACTTTCCCTAGACTGGCTACATTTAAACCACAATAACCATTATTTGATTCCTGTGATGTGCTCTAGCCATAGGGCTTTTTCCTTTGCATAGGATGATCCCTCTTTTGGGAATGCTATTCCCAAACATGACCCTGACTCACACCACGTTTGTTTATGTAACATTTGCTCACCGTTCAGATTTGAACATTGTGAATTATATCTTGAACAAGTAGACCAGTCCCGTTCCCAGTAGGTACCATCTCAGCTGCTGGTATATTTCTTTCCCAGATCTTTTCCCAGCTTGTGGCCCATGAGAGCAGGGCCATGCCAGTGTCGACTCGCAACTGTAACTCCGATGCAGATTTTAGGTTGAGAGCCTGGGTTCTTCTCGAGCCGGTTCTGCCATTTGTTAGCTCTGTAACCTTGGATAAGTCACTTGGTTTATGGAAGACTTATTTTCCTCCTCCGAGAAAGGAAGGTCTTTAGTAACTTCTTCATTGGGTTATTTTGAAGAATAAATGAATTATTTTAGAAGCATACCTACTCATAATGACTCAATAAATGCTAGTGACTAGTATTTACTACTACTACTATTACCTTTTCATAAACAATATAGGACCTAGGTGATTTATAAAGAAAAGAGGTTTGTTTTGATTTACAGTTTGGGAGGATGGGAAGCCCAAGCACATGGTGTTAGCATCTGTTCTGCTCCTAGTGAGAGCCTGAGCTGCTTCACCTTATTGTGGAGAGCAGAAGAGCAAGCACTGTGTGCCAAAGAGGAAAGTATGATCTTATTTTAGAACAACCTGCTCTTGTGGCAACCAATCCTGAGAGTGACAAAGGTGACAATCCGTTCCTTAGGGCTCCACCCCCAAGACCTAAACACCTCTTGCTAGGCTCCACCTCCCAATACTGCCAAATTTGGAAATCAAATTTCAACATGAGTGTTGAAGAGACAAATCATATTCAAACTATAATAGCTAACAATTATTTCTCTTTTGGTCTAAAAGAAATAAGTCTTTCTCCCTTTAAAAGTGTTCTTTTTTCTAATTTGATTTTTTTAGCTTTAAAGGGTTTCTTGAATATTTTACCAAAGACAGCAAAATAGTAACACTCAAGGCAATTCAGTATGGTTGGTTAGTAAATTGATTTCTTAGGTATGACCTCTGGTACTTAACATCTCTCAATCCTTGCTTCCCTGTTCTTTGCTCTCAGTATCATCACTGGAAGGAAGAGCAGGGAAGAATCATGTAAGGCTCAAATCATTTTATTCGTTTTTTATTAATTACTTTTGCTTTAAGTTAAAAAGAAGGGAGCTAGTAGTAGACAAAATATCTCCAAATATCTCCCCGTCCTTCTCTCAGAACCTGTGTACTTATTACTTTACATGGCAAAAAAAAAGACTTTGAGGACATGATTAAGTCAGGACTTTTGAGGTGAAGAAATCATCCTGAATTGTCCAGGGAGGTCCAGTTACAAGGGTCCTTAGAAGATAGAAGGCATTGTGACTACGACTATGTAAGTCAAGGGGTGGTGTATACATGTATGCAGATAGAAAGAGAGAGACGGAGACAGAGAGAAAGAGAGAGACGGAGACAGAGAGAAAGAGAGAGACAAAGACAGACACAGAGAGACAGAGATAGAGATTTAAAACAACCTTGCTGGTTCTGAAGATGAAGGAAGGGGCCAGAAGGAAAGGATCAGATGGACTGGAGAAGCTGGATAAAGCAGGAAGGAACCATTGGTACAGACATCTTGATTTCATCTCGGGTTTCTGGACATCAAGAATTTTAAGACAATCCACTTGTGTTGCTTTAAGACACTTACACTTGTAGTCATGTGTTGCAATGGCACAAGGAAACTCTCCAGGTTGACTCCAATAGCTTTTTCTATTAACTGTACAAGTTAATAATCAAAAGGTTAGGTTTTAACTTTTTATGTTAATACATCAACTTACTAGAAATTTGAAGAATGTACATTCTGATTAATAAATTTTCAGTTTTATTTTATTTTACTTAGTTAATATGAAACATTTTAAACATAGAGAAGCTGTAGAAAATAATATCATCACCATGTATCTGCCATCTAGATTAACAGAAGTTATTATTTTGCCACATGTGCTTCAGGTTTCTCTTCCTTTTAAAAGATAAAACAATTAAAGTTATATACTTCCACTTCCCAGCTCCCTTCTTATTTAGAATTTGGTATGTGTAGTTATAAGGCCCCAAATTTCACACGTTGCTATTTTTTTTCTTTGGGTGCTTGTGCTTTAGGTGTGGTGGTGATCTTTCTAACAAACCTTTAAGTGATACCAAATGAGATGTCTTTCCTCACTATACATACACAAACACACATGTATGTGTGTATATTCCTGTATATTCTATTATAGACTTCAAGATAAGCCCTACCTTACTAGTGTCTTTGGCCTAGGTAACATCTATGACATACATGTCACATAATATTACTATGTCATATAGTTCATAAATTTAGTTCTGAATGTCAAATGAGTACCATGCTCTGTGCTGAAGTTGGATATACCTACTGAATATCTCTAACCTTCACGCAGAACATATAAACAGACTAAAATATAAAACATGACATATTTTATAAGAAAAACATTGATGGAATTACTCTATGAAACTGGGGAAAGAAGGAAAAGAAAAAAGAATGATACAGTATCAGTAATATTGCATGAAGGTAGAGGATACAAGGATGCATATTGAAAGCTGTTGAAAACTGGGGGGTGGGAGGTAAAGGGGTAAGGGAGAGCAATCAAAGGGATTGGACAGACCAAAGTATAGCACACCCACAGTGGGCATACATTGAAACATCCCTTGGAATGTCAACTCAAATATTAATAATGAAAGACAGGACTGTAAAATAGGCACAGTGTGTACAGGGGGGTACTAGTGGGAGGGGGAGGGTCAAGGAAGGAGATTAAGGTGAGGGTATATGGTAGATGGACTTCATATAACTATTTGAAACAGAACTAAGAAACCCTTTGAAATTGCTTTAAGTGGACTGGGGAGGGGGCTGAGAGGGAGAGAGAATGGGGGCAATATAAATAATGTACAATATAAATCTAATCTTAGAATTGTTACTATAAATCACCCCTGTATAATGAATATATCCTAATAAAAATTTATAATTAAAAAAACTTAAAGCAGGGAAAAATGTCGATTTGCTGCATTGTATTGTAATTGATTTTTGCATTTTAATCTTGTATCCTACAAACTTGCTGAGCTCACTCACAAGTTCTAATAGTTTTCTTGTGAATTCCATATTATTTTCTTGCACAAAACCATGCCATCTGCAAATAACAATCTTTCTGCTGCTTCCTTTCCAGTCTGGATGCATTTTGTGGCATTCGCTTGCCTGGTTACTCTGTCTGAAACTTTGAGTACAATGTTGAATAGGGGAAAAGCTTTACCAATTCCACCATTACCTACGACGTGAACTGTAGGCTTTTCATAGACTTCCTTTATCAGCTCGAGGGGTTCTTCTTCTCTATTCTTATGACCTTGTTCATATGCTCCTAGATTCTTATTGGTAGTATTTTGGTGAGGACTTTTGTGACTATGTTGATGAGAGATACTTGCCTCTAGTTTATTTCCTGATGATGCTTTTGTATGACTTTATTATCAGGATAATACTGACTTATACAATTTTTAGAAAAAATTGTTAAAGACTGGAGTCATTTTTCTTTTGAACATTTGAGATTTCACAAATGAAGTCATTTATAAGCCCAGTGAAGCTGGGATTTTCTTTGTGGTTTTTAAAATTGCTATTTCAATCTTTTTATTTGTTATAGGTATATTCAAATTCTGTGTTTCTTAAGTCTGTTTTTGTAGTTTATGTGCTTTAGGAATTTGTCAATTTCATCTACTTTATCTAAATGGTAGCATACAATTGGTCATAGTATCCCCTTATAATCACTTTTATTTTTGCAAGGTCAATATTAATATCCTTCTTTTTTTTGTGCAGTACTGGAGATCAGAACCCAGATCCTCACATGTGGTAGGCAAGTTCTCTACCACTAAGCTAAATCCCCAGCCATTCTAATGCTTATTTTAGCAATATTGGTTTTGGTTTTGTTGATTTTGTCTTTTGTTTTTCTATTCTTCTTTTCAATAGTTTCTCATTTTTTATAAAGATACATATAGCTTTTACAGTATTCCATCCATTTTTATTTGTTGTGCCTTCATTTACATTTATTTCAGGGCGCTCTCTTAAGATTTCATCTTTGCTCCATTTTTTATCTTAGGATTATGTTGCTTAATTTTTGTGCATTTGTGGTTTTCCCAAATTGTCTTCTGTTACTGATTTCTATGTTCATTCCATTGTGGTTAGCAGACATACTTTGCCTGCTTTTGCTCCTTCAGAATTTATCAAGGCTGATTCTACAGTCTATTTTATGGTCCATCTTAGAGAATGTTCCATATGTGTTTGAGAAGAATATGTGTTCTGCTGCCGTTGAGTGACGTGTTCTATAGATGTCTCTTAGATCCAGTTAGTTTACTATGCTTTTCAAATCTATTTCATTGTAGATCTACCCGTTATCGTCCTGTTGATCTGATCTAGTTGTTCTATGCATTATTTCAAGTAACGTAGGTTTCTACATCCCTGTTATTACTGAACTATTTTTGCTTTTAATTCCATCAGTTTTGTTTGCGTTTTGGAACCCTGTTGTTCAGGCCTGCATGTTTATAATTATCCTATCTTCTTGAGGAATTGACTCATTTATCATTACGAAATGTACCTCTTTCTCAACAGTAAAATTTTTGTCTTAAATATCCTTTCATCTGATGTTGATTTAGTCATTTCAGCTCTTTTTGTTATCATTCCTGTGGCATGTAACTTTTTTCAGAACTCTGGAAATAAATCAAAGGCTTGTAGCAATCCTGAGTTCTGAAAAAGTCAATTCTGAAAATAGTTGTTGGTATTATTCGTTGTTTTTAGAAAGAAAATTCAGAGGTCTCTCAATCCGCCATTTTTGCTGGCATGGCTTCTTGACTCATTGTTTAAGGATGTTTTTCTAAATATCGAGTGTTTGGAGGCTTTTGCAATTGATTTTTGACATGCTTTCATTATGATCAGAGACTATATCCTCTGTGAAAAACTTTCTTTTGTTAACTGCTGAAAGTTTTTCTTTTAGGTTGGAATTTTAGAATTATAAGAAATCATTAAATACAGCACCATTTTCATTTTATTACTTGCTGGAAATATTTGTTATATATTTCAGTCATCATCCCTGAGCCACTCAGGAATAAACACTGTTGAAAGCAATAGAACTTTTCTATACTGGTTGGGAATTTTGCAATATTCCAGGCTATTATTTGAATACGGGCTTTGGTTTCACACTGATCTGGATTCAAATACCAGTCAAACCATTACTATGCAGGTGGAGTGGTTCAAGTGGAAGAGCACCTGCTTAACAAGCATGAAGCCCTGAGTTCAAACCCCAGTACCCCCTCCAAAAAAAAGAAAAAGAAACTTTTCCTCTGCAACTTTGGACAAGTATCTTTACTCCTTGTTCTAAATCAAGTTACTCAGCACCACTTATCCTCAATTTTGTTCCCTGTAAAATTTTTTAAAATTATATCTTTTACAGGGTTGTTGTCAGAACTTGACAAAATGAAAGATTCTTCTCAGAATAGCTGGAACAGAAAATATATGAAGGAACAAGTGAAAATGTTAGCTGGAACATAAAGAGATGGCCATGGAAAAAGCACCTCAGAAGTCCTTTGCTCTTCTCCCTCTTTTTTTTTTTTTTTTTGCTCTTCTCCCTCTTATATAGCTATCATAGGAAGATTATAGAAAGCAGAGTTCAACAGAAATTAAGGCACCTGTCTTCCAGGAGATTAGTGTTTGGGTTTTTTATATTTTATTTAATTTTTATTATCATATTATTGTTGTACTGGGGGTACATTGTGACATTTACAAAAGTGCTTACAATATATCTTAGTTGAATTCACCCCCTCCATCATTCTCCTTTATCCCTCCTATCCCCTTCTTAGAATAGTTTCCACAGGTCTCATTTTTCCATTTTCATACATAAGTAGTATTTGTTAATCATATTGGGTGATTTTCACTTGCTTTATTGTTATTGGCTTCTCACTGAGTTGAAAGTAATGACAGCAGTTTGAAAGTTCTAGTAGGTTGAGATCTGATTGAGATTTTTGCTACTATCAATAACTGAGAATTATCTTCCTGTAGACTGATAAGTTCATGATCTTCTGAGTATGTAATTTTGATTTACTGATCTCACTCTGTCTGCTTCCTTCCTCTAGTCGCCATCTTGGATCCTCCTCTGTGATCCTGAGTATGTAATTTTGAAAGGAAAAGAAAAATATTAAGGTTAGTTACTTAAGGGTTGGTGGGAAACTCGGTCTGTGATTATTTTAAAGGTCTTGAGTGGCAACAAGTATTTTATTTCTAAAAATGAAATTCAGTCAGTAGAATGTTCGCGTGAACTAAAACTAAGGTTCTCAGTTCATTCATTTACATTCCCTTGGTTAAATGTTTTTGGTGTTGAAATACTAGTGTATGAAGAATAGAAAATCTTAAGTCAATTGAGAATAATTATAAGATTCAGAGAATTCCTCTTTTGTTGAGTTTAAATTCAGTCCTATCTTGGAAGGTTTAGTGTTTTCTCAATAACATCATTTGTCATTAAGATAGGAAAGTAAATCCTTAGTAAAATGCAACTAGCCTATTCTACTTTTAAATCTATGTTCACTACTCTTCTAGTCTAAACAAAATGTGGTTCATTCTGTTAATCTCCATCCTCTTAACCTCTTCAAACTTCCCTTATGCATTCGAAGACAGGAATAAAAAGCAATGTTTTTATGTAATGTGCAGATATGTATACATACTTATATGTATGTACATGTATACACATATGCCTTACTCCTTTTTTGACACAGGGTCTTAACATACAGCCCAGGCTGGCCTTGAACTCATGATTCTCCTGCCTTAGCCTCCTGAGTGCTGGGATTACAGGCATGCATAATCATGCTCAGCCTTATATACCTTACTCTGGAACATGCACTTTGAGTTCCACAGAATGTATCCTTGTGTCTCACTTACTTATCACAACAACATTTTGAAATCAGGGTTTTATCTCCATTGTTATTTCTAGAACTAAGGAAGCCTCTATCTTTTAAAAGACACTTTAAGCTAAGATTTCTTGTCTCTCCCCCCACTTTTTGAATACCATTTCACAATATTAATAGAACAGAGAGCCATCCCTTTTAGTGGCATACATTTATTTTCAGGGAACCCTTCTCTGCAAACTACCTTCTGATGCCATTTTTATGACTGTCAGTGAGCAAAAATTTGGTCTTTTAAGAGTGGATTTAATTTTTGGCAAGGGCATAGGGACTACAGAAGTCAAGTCTGAAGAGTAATGGATGACTTTGGAGTAGGACTAAAACTGGGAAAATGCTGTTTTTGTTCACCACCTCGGTGTGCATCTAAAGGAATGAATGTGCCATTCTTGTATGTCTCAGATGCTGGCTCTAAAGCCATTTCCCCAAGAGGAGTTAAAAAATGTGAAGCGCTGGCAGCGAAGAGGCTACTTTTGAAAGACCAAGTTTACTTGGAAGTTTCAAGTGCTTTGAGTTTTGGTGAAGAAAGAGTATAGTAGTTTTGTGACTTTTTCAACAGGCAGTGGTCGTTACAGGGTAAGAAACTTGCTTGTTCCCTAGCAAGTTCAGTATAGTTTTACTTTCACTAACCTCACCTTCTAAAAAAGAAAGCCTTCAGCCACTTAACAGGAGTCACAAATTATGACAACCCTAGGCCCTAGCTAATTAAATAACACTTGTGCTCCCTCACTAGGCATTTCCCCAGAATCAAAATGAAAAATTATTTGAATATCTTGCTGATGTAGGAAACAAACTTTAATATAGTAAATTGGATTGAGGAGTCTCAAAAACTAGATAAATTACTGCAAAACCTTCAAATTTAAAGATCCTTTTGCATGTGGATTGTATTGCTCTGATGACAATGGTGACCTGGAGTCAGGACTGATAAACAAATGTTTTCAGCTACATTTAATTCTGGGTGGCCCCAGTGTGAAAAAGGCTTTAAGCAAGGATCCAGTAATGGAAACATGCTAAGAAATACATACTAAGAGTCAGGAGAAAATGTACCCAGAAGTATTAAAGAGTAATCACAGCTCTAATGGCCTTTCTTCTTTGCCACTGAAATGTAGCAACTCTTGAGGGCAAAGTATGAACTCCACTCACCTAATAGCATACCACATGGTAGGAATGAGAAGAGGAGGAGAAACTTCAGTGCCTTCCCAGAGGGCCATCAAATTTTCATCCTCCTCTGAAGTAGACTCATGCTTCTCCTTGTCTGGAAATTGACCTTAGTGAGTGTTCATGGAGACTACAAACTCAGGGTTGCCAGCTTTGAGTTTTTCCATTGCACTGTGCACTAAGCTGGTCTAGTCCTTGGAATTATGCAATAAAGGAGCATATAAGTACTCCTTTACAAAGGTCCACTTGTCAATGGAGTTTGCATGCATTTCCGCAAGAGCCAAGGAGATTTGCGAAGGGATGGTGCTAGCCAGAGGGGGCCTCCCTTTGTGTAAGCTTTGGCTTTTGAGTTTTACAACTTTGGTCTAAACCTTAGTCACATTGTTATAAACCAATGGTTTAAATTCAACTGTCTTTCCTCCTTGGTTTGCCTTTCTAGGTTCATCAAAAGAATCATTTAACAGAAGAAATATTAAGAAAAACCAACAGTCCTTCCATATTTTCCTTCTCCCCTGCCTCCCCTCTCAAAGCACTTGCATTATTTGTATGTGGCATATTGAGAGCTGACTGAATGGTGTGGGGGCACTAACTCTTATCAGTGGGATTAATGCACTGATGAGTTCATAGCTGAATGGGCTATTGGAAGGTGGGGCCTGGTTGGAGGAAGTGAGTCACTTGGCGAGGGGAGGGTCATGGCATTGAAGAGTATCCCTTGCCCCTGGCCTCTTACTGTTTTTCTCTCTGCTTCCTGGCTGCCATAAGGTGAGCAGCTTTGCTGCTGTCATACGTTCTTCATCACCATGGGATCATAGCAACGGAACCAGCCAACCCTGGACTGAAACTTCGGAAACCACCAGGCAAAATAAATCTTTCCTCCTTTAGTTTATCTCAGATATTTTGTCACAGTAACAGAAAGTGACTAATATACCTACAATGCCCCAGAAGCCCTGCCTTTTATAGCCAGCTGCCTAAGTGTTCAGACCCAAGTGGAAAAAGAGCTGAAGTGACTGACAACTGCTTTACATGTCTCTTGCAGCCATCAATGGTTGGGCAAGAGAGAGGACTCTGTGGCTCGGATTGGCTGGCCATGGCACATAAGTAGTTTTTGTGCATCTGGGAGATATGGTGTCGGTCAGCATAAAAAGAGTTGTGTTTACTAAGGAAATACTGTATCATACATGAGCTGTCTTTAATGACCTGAAAAGTATTTTTTAGAATAGATGGTGACACAGGTTGGTAGAGACATGCAAATGGAATTTTTTTCTCTTGGCCTTAAAAAAAGAAGAAAATAGGTTTCAGAACATAAGGTGAAGACAAAAACGGGTAAAAAACATTAGGGGGGAGTTAGTGTTAAAAAAGAATTTAAACAACTTATCTGTAATTTCTATTCCTGGATTTTGGGTCTTCAAGAGGCTCTTTTAAGCAGGTTGTCACCAAGGCTGATAATCTGGTCCTAAGAGTAAAGACTTGGGGTTGGGAAAATGCTGTATTTTGAGTCACCCACAATTGAGAGCTTAGGAAAATTAACGAGTGTGTGGCCTAAAGTCTTCCATATCATTCTGTTATCTGTTCTTGAACCTATTCAAATATTGTGGGATTTCGCTGTCTTTTTCTGTTTTTGCAGGTTTGAAGATAGAAACAACTCCATGCTTGCTATGCACGCACTCTACCACAAAGCCATACCCCCAACTCCCAAGCTTCGATTTTAATTGGGGCAGGAAATGTATCAATCCAGCCTCTAGTTGAGAGCTCACAGGAGATGAGCTCCTTTTCCAATCATTTTCACTCTTGTATTTATTTATTTCTTCCTCATTTGGTTTATTTATCAAGCATTGTTGAACACTCACTGTATCCAAGGTGATAACTGGTACAAATATAAGTAAGATCTAATTTCAGCTCTGAAAGAGTTCAGGACCTAATCAGACAAAGTGAAAAGTTGAGGGATTGAGTTGTGTCCAGTGTCCAGTGGGAACACAAAAAGGTGGATGGTCACGTTTGCCCAAGTCAATTTAAAAATTCATAGACTAGATGATACCATTACTGTTGAAGAAAATAATGTCTGCAGTGATAACAGGTTGGCTTTGCCTCTATAAGTACCAGGGGTAACCTTACCTATTTATTCAAGGAATTCCACAGAAACAGTCTGGGAGTATAGCTCAGTGGTAAAGTGCTTGCCTAGCATGAATGAAGCCCTGAGTTCCATCCCCAGCACCACAAGGAAGATAAAGAATTCCACAAAAACACGAATTCTCCTGTGGTCATGGAAGTTATAATGATTAGAAAGAAAGATTCAGTGTTCTTTCCCCCACAACCTCCTCATGATTATTCTGCCCAGAGAGAGACACGCAAAACATCCCAGACTTTGGATCTTCAAGAGGCTCTTTTAAGCAGGTTGTCACCAAGGCTGATAATCTGGTCCCAAGAGTAAAGACTTGGGGTTGGGAAAATGCTGTAGTCTGAGTCACTCACAATTGAGAGTTTAGGTAAATTAGCGAGTGTGTGGCCTCGCCTGCTTGGGAGCAGTTTAGAAAAGAGTCTAAATCTCGTTCCTCAACCATACCACTTTCAGAAAATTTACTGGAGCTCCTTACAATAGCAACTTCAAGGGGCTTGTTAGTTTTCATCAGAACACTTCATTAGACAAGGCTGAACACAAAGAAAGAACAATAAAAGAACCCAATCTGGTCATCTTTTTACGATTATTTGTTAGTAGTAAAGACAAGGGTAAGGAGAAATTATCTCACCTCTTTCCTTCATCATTCTGATCATATTCTGCCTGGCCTGGAACCTTGATCTTCTGAATCTCAGCCTCCTGCATAGCTGAGATTATAGGCGCACACCACCTCACCTAGCTGTTGGTTGTGATGGAGTCTCACAAACTTTTTACCAAGGCTGCTTCAAACTGTGATCCTTCTGATCTCAGCCTCCCCAGTAATTAGGATCACAGGTGTGAGTCATCAGGGCCTGGCTTTACTCTTTTCTCTTACATGAGCTTCTGTAGGTTTATCTCCATTCAAGGTAACATAAGAGTCTTGGTTTAGGGTTAAATCAAAACCAAAAATTGTTTCTAGGATATACTTTTTAAATATAGGAATTTAATTCCCTGAGGACCTCAACAAGGTCCCCAAAAGAATTTTAGCATTCTATAAGTTATGCTATATGTACATCAGGGAAAATGATGCCACCATCCAAAAGAATGAAGTAGGGGCCAAGGGTGTGAGCCCTTGAGCCACTGAGAGGGTACACTCTCAGTGGTAGAGAGTGTACTTAGCATGTACAAGGCTCTAGGTTCCATCTGAGGCACTGAAAAAGAATGAAGTAGACCTGTATGGACTGGCATTCTAGGATATCTGAGATAAATTGTTAAAAGGCCAAAAAGCAAGGTGAAGACCCAAGTGGAGAGTAACATACCATTTTATTAAAAACAAACTGAAGGTATAGGTTCATATTAATTTTTTTCTTTCTTTTTTTGTGATATAAGGTTTGAACTCTGGGCCTTGTACTTGCTAGGCAGGTGCTCTACCACTCGAGCCACTCACCATGCCTTTTTGTGATGGGTATTTTTGATGTAGGGTCTCATGAACTATTTGCCCAGGGCTGGCTTCGAACCTTGATCCTCCTAATCTCTGCCTCCCAAGTAGCTAGGATTACAGGTATGAGCCACCAGTGCCCAGTGTAGGTTTGCTTTAAATTCGGGCTTGTTAACAAAGGGAAGAAGCAGTTGCATGTTTATCCCCATTCCTTATTCACCCTGAATAGAACCTTTTATTTTCTTGCAATGGAAATGATTAAGGCAAATTGCCCATTTCCATTTTTTAAGGAAATCAGTGCTTATGGTTTGCCCTTGATCCTGACTTATCTTTCACCCACCTTTCCCTCCATCCATGAAAATGTCCTCTCATTTGCTTTTTGGAAAGGATGCAGTGACTACCGTGTAATTACAGATTGTGGCTCAGTTGCAAAGTAGACTTGGGGTCCCTGGACTATGACATCCCCAATCTGAATGTCATTTACAGCTCCGTGTTCTCTATTCCAACACTTGTGCTGTCTTTTTTTGGCTAATCTTA
Organism: Castor canadensis; assembly: GCF_047511655.1. Lineage (NCBI taxonomy): Eukaryota > Metazoa > Chordata > Mammalia > Rodentia > Castoridae > Castor > Castor canadensis. Next base: position 22,712,838 of record NC_133405.1, read on the forward strand.
GTTGTGTGAAGGTGGAAGACTGATGGATCCAATTGCCACAGCAGACAGAGTGTGGACATGCAGTGCCAGACTCACACCGTAACTGGTGATCACACCTCACTAGAACCTTGCAACACTTCTTGTAATCCCAGCTGGGTCTCCCCTGAGCGGAGACAGCAATTATGTGTAGTGGTTTGCAGATGTAAACAAATGTTCATGGGGGACTGGCTTGTAATCAGCCAAGTCATTTCATTTATGGTTTGCATCAAATTGGAATGAAGGACTCTGTCGGGAAAACAGAGCACATTTATTTACTGTCTCAGCGAGTGTTTTGAGAACTTGTGTACATTTCTTTCCTTTTGGAGATATGACTGTACAGTATATTCAAGACTTAGCACTTTAGAAAGAGAGCGCATCTTAAAAATAACTTAGCAGTTGCTTTTGTACTTAGCTCAAATACAATGGCATGCACTTGGCCATTTTCCATTGCTATTGTTTCTTAGGACTCAGTACCATATGCCTGGGGAATGTGGTGGTACCATATTGCTTCTGTCTGTCAGTCTCTGTCTCTTATCTATGACTCAGCAAATGCTTTCAATGTGAGAGCTGAGAGAGCTGTTTTGAAAAATCTAAGGAAACCATGCTGAAACTACACAAAAAGGAAACAGAATGACATTTCTTTTGGTCATTGGTTCATTTAAAACCTAATCTGTGAAAAATGGATGGACAAATGTGGAAAATGGGGACTAGAAGAGCCCAAGAGATTCTGGACCACTGTGACCTGTCAGAAGCTGACCCCATTCAAAACCTTAGAAGATGGCTCACTGTGTCGAAGAGCTGTGGGTGAGATTTCAAAGTTAAAATGCAGAGGAAACGCTAGGCACTTTGGAGGATGAAAAGAAGCAAGTGAGCTTAAGACAAGGTGTACAAGTTAGTTCTGTAAATAAGATAATATGGAGGAACAAATTCAAATTAGACAAGCAAGCTGTGAAGGAGATTCAGCTGTGAGCCAGAGTAGGGAGTGGTCAGGGCAAATTTCCTCGGGGATTGGGGACTTTAGGGAGTCCTTGAAAAGAAGGTAGATTGGGGTTCCATAGAGGAAGCAGGAATTGTGCCAGGACTGAAGGATTGGGCCCTGTCTCTTTCTCACACTAGCTGCATAACCTCAGGCAAGTTTGCTTTATTTATTTAACAAACACATAACACTCCATATATGACAAGCATTGGTCTAAGTGCTTTGTAAATTTCAACTCAAAGCAAGGACTATTATTACCCTCATTTTTATTTTTATGTCTTTTCTTCATGGTGCTGGGAGCTGAGTCCAGGCCCTTGCACATGCTAGGCAAGTGCTCTACCACCAAGACATGTCCTCACCTACCACCCTCATTTTTACCAAAGAGGAAACTGAGGAACAGAGATGAAATCACTTGCCCAAAGCCACACAGCTAATAAGTGGCAGAGTCAGAAGTCAAATTCAGGCAGTTTGAATCCATGTCTATGCTACACATCTCTCAGCTTTTCTGATTATCAATTTCCCATTTATAAAAATATCCCTTTTGGTCCCATTGTGAGGAATAAATGTGACAAGGTCAGGCATTCAATAAAAAGCTGATTCTTTTTTTAAAAAATTCCTCTCCCTTGGAAAGTCCACTTTCTCCTGGTCCTTGGACTCAATCCTGCCTTGCTATTTTCCTGAATATATGACGTCCCTGTCCTCCGATCTTCACACTTACTTCTGGAGCGCCTGTCACTCCACCCAGCTGTTTTGTCAGTGCTGTTTAGCATAGGTTATGTTCAGGCCTCTCGTGCCTACCTCACCCTATGGAGCAGGTCAGCCTCCAGACCTAGCTGTGTTCAAAATAGGACATGGCTGCAGCAAGGCACATATTCACTCAGCAGGCCCTTCAGAAATGTCCTCTGAAAGTGTGCCTAGCCCTGTGTGCTAGGTGATACATGGTACACAAAAAAATCAAGAAAAGGAAAACACAAGATAGTTGATAAAAGGAGTAGGGATGGCAGTAGAAGTATGGGAGATCCTATCCTTCATCCGGGAGACTCTGCAGAGCCTGATTTTGCCCAATGTTTGTTCCCCACAAGAGTCCCAAGGCTGCCTCCAGGTGCCCTTTCCTATTTCCTTCCCTCACAGCATCATTTACTCATCCTTCATCTGCTGGCTGCAGATGTCGGTTCCCAGAAGCTAAGTAATCTGATTAAAGTAATCCCAGCTGAAGTGTTCATCCAGCTACCAGGTTAATGTGTTACTCTTCCTGGGTAATTTGTTCATTTCAAAAGGGGTTTTTTGAAGACATTAAGGCATGATGGCAGGAAATTTCAGGTCTCATTGCAGCCTGGAGAGGGAGAAAGTGCCCCCATATGACCCAGGCTTTCAAAATGAGCCTCTGCCTGGTTTCTAAGGCCTTTCACAAAGTGTTCCTGGTCCTAAAGCCATTTCACTGCCTTGTGGCTTTAATTATGCCACACCCAAGTTTGGATCAAAGAGAAAATATATGATCCTCCTTTTTTTGTATTTGGAATATGTCTCCCCTGAATCCAGGAAGAAGTTTCCTGATCATAAGAGAGCTAAGGAATGGGCTATTTGTACCTAGATAAAGACACACAGCCCTTATGATCTATTAGGTGCCATTCCAAACACCATTTATATGTCACCCCATTTGATTCTCACCACAACCCTGGGAAGTAGGTACTTTCCATTACCCCATTTTTCAAAGACCTGAGGCACAGAGAGGCTAAGTAACTTGTTCAAAGTTATACCGCTACTAAGCGGACTCAGGCAACATGGCTCTTAATCACTGTGTCATACAGATCAGCATCTCAAGTTCAAATCCCCCTTTCCTGCGTAGCATCAGTAGATAGAGCAGACAGGGCTTTGGCCCATAGAGACCCACCATTGCAATATATGTTCTGATCCCATATCTGGAATTTTACAGCCACGCCCCACATTTGGTAGGGCAGAAACAGGCTGCTGACTTGGCACTCCTGCTCACAGCAGTCTAGGCGACTCTGCAGCTGGGATCATTCTGTTCCCTTATGTGCTGCAGAAGGTGAGCTGTACCCTTCTCCCTCTCCCATGCCATTCTATCCCAAAAGGACAGATGATGCTCGGACCTGGAGGTTCCTCTGAATTTGATAAGGAACAGCTGAAGCGTGACTAATCCTATTTCCCAAAAGTAAAAGGAAGATTTGCCAAATTAACAGACTAGTATGACCATAGCTGGGTCTCTTCTCAAGTCAGCTTGCATGTGATGGCTGGGGATTTGCAATGCTTGCCCCCTCCCTCACTGATAGAGCACTTATTTGGGCCAGGCATCTCTTAAGTACTTTCCAAACCTATCCTATTTAGGGGCTGAGGATGGAGCTCAGTGCAGCAAAAAAATACAGTTGTCATGTTTAATCCTACAACATATACTTCAAGGAAGGTAGCAGCCTTGTCATTGCTTTATTTCTGAGAAAATTAAGAGAAAAAAGATTAACTTGCCCAAAGTCACTAAAATACCAACAGATCTACTCTAGTTTCTCATCCATTTCCCACACTTGTGCCTTACCAGTCAGTTTCATCTCAGGTTCCATGATTGACCGCACGCATTCTTACTGATATTACATTCACAATGTCATGATTGCAGATCCAGTGAGATCATGGGTGAGTTAACATGTTGCATGAGCATTAGAGCATGTTTTAGCATGAATAAAAGGTAGGTTCTGAAAATGCAAAAATCAGAATAGTAAGGGTTTCTGGTACATACACACACATGTAAACCTTTCTCATTTATGTTTATCGGTCTTCCTGTGGTGATAAATCTAATGGAATTATGATATAGATTATTTTCCACTTGATGTAGTTTTAAGGCCTTGAAGAAGGTTTTGATTTAGCTTTGCCCATGCATAAATAATTAAAACAGAATTCAATTTGGGTGCGCTTTATAAAAGAATTTAAAAATAATGAATTCAGCTCATTCACTTTTAAAATGAACAAAAGCAATGTTTTATTCAACAGTAAAAAGCAAATAAAATACATTCCTGTCCCATACTTTAACCACTCCAAGAAAAGAGGCACAAAAAGAGCTAAGAAGTATAAATGGGAGGCAGAGTAAAAGATGATAGAAAGAAAAAGAAAGTTAGAATAGAGAGAGATGAAACAAGATACAACAAGCAGAGAAATATTCACAGAAGCTGAAAGAACAGATTTTCACAATGCAAGGGAAGTGAAAAAGGAATGGCAAATGGTGAGAGAAATATAAGTAGTTCATTTGAAAGATTAGCAAAATAATAAAAATAAATAGCATAATATCCCCATATTAACTTCTTAAAAACCCAATTAAAAATCTTCAGACTCCTCTGATCATTATCCTCATTAATGCACATGTAAAGTGCATTACATCAAAGTAAAGAATGTAATTTTCATTGTGACCTTTTTAGTAATTTTATTTCCTATATGACTTTTATTGTTTTAATCAAGTATTCAAATAATTTCATCATATACAATAAAATAACTTGGGCATTCCTCTTTTCTTGGATATTTAGGTTGTATATCACCATTCAGTTTCATCCCAGATCCTATAATCAAGAGCAGCCATTCATACTGATACTATTAAGTTTTAAAAAAATATTCTTCCTAAGGTTGCTTCTTCTGTCTTTCAGAATTTTTACCTCAGGATAATTTCCAGGGTTCAAATCCTGGGTTGAAGACTATGAACATTTTTATGATTCTTCCCTCAGTTTGCAATGCCCTCAGCAACTAGAATGAACCTGCTTTTCCAGGGCCTGTACAATATTGGGTTTCGGAAACTGTTATTTTTAGCAACTTAATTAGTATCAAATGGGGTCTTTTAATTTGAGCTCCATATGATTCTTTCAGTGTGATGAGTTTCATTTATCCTTTGGTAAATGAATAAAGGTCTTGTAGATTTGTAACAATTTCTGATGACGCTTTATGTGCTATGAATTTACGTGTGATGGTCCTAACATTTCTGCAACTTGAAATTGGTTTCCATTGTGCCTATGCATTGCTCAGAGTTGTGTTCTCTGAGCAAACTTCCCTTTGCAATGTTTCCTATCAGTTCAAAACTTGAAAAAAAATCCCCATAGTTGACTCAAGTAATGTGTTCTTTCTAGGTTTTAGAGTTTTCTTTAAATATTTAACTTTTTAGTTTACATAGAAAGAATTATACGTGCTAAGAGATAAAAGCTTATGTTAATTTCTCTCCGTATTCATGACCAGCTACCCCAGATGAGTTTATTAAATAATGAATGCCTTCACATTTGTTTATTTATGCTTTGTTCATCAAACATTTAATTATTAAATTTATCAGGGTTTTTCATTCACGGATCTATAGTTCTGATTTACATCAGAATTCTGCAGATTAAACTAGGGCTAATTTATAATGAATTCTAATATTGGGGGTTCTTTTGTATTTTTATTTCCATGAGATCATGTGTGTTTGTTACTACAAATTTTTGTGGTATCATTTCTGAAATAACAGATATCTTCATTTGAAGTGCCTGCATTTATAAATCATTCTGAGAAGAGGTATCATCTAAATACTATCGGTGTTCACATTCAGAAATATAGTAAGACCTGACATTTTTCACATCTCCCTTTATTTCTGTCACTAAGGTTTTATGTCCTTTTTCTCACAACTCTTGTTTATGTTGACTTGCTTCCAAATCCGTTAATGGTTTTGTTTTTAATGTATTACTTTTTTGTGTGTTGGCTTAAAACTAAGCAATTTATTGGCTTTCAAAGACTATTTCTCTTATCTTGTGTTTTGTGACTTGGCCAAATTGTAGTTATGTCTAATCTCTTTCAGTTAATTCTGTGGCTTTTCTAGGTATACAATAATGGGATCTAAAAATTTTCTATCTTACGTGGTAGGGGAGTAAAATTATACCGAATGATACTCTAATGGTGGATACCTGTCATTATATACTTGTTCAAACCCACAGACTGGATAACACAAAGATTATGATTGGTGATGAAAGTTCATCAGTTGTAGCGATGTACCACTCCGGTGGAGGATGTTAAGAAGGGGCATGGTATGAGTGGGAGGCAGGGTTACATAGAAATCTCTGCGCCTGTCTCTCAATTTTGCTTTGGATCTACACTGCTCAAAACCAGTCTTTAATAAAAAATTCTCTTTTCAATTTTTTTCTTTCCAATATTTGCTACCAGCTTATTTTCATACCTTATTGACCAAACAAGAATGTCTCAGAAGCACTAAATTTATAAAAGATTAAATCACCCTTATTTTGGTCCAATTTTATTGGCAATATCTTTTATTTATTTATTTTCTTGTTATTACATTTACTCACATGTATATACATGGTTTGGGCCACCTCTCCCCTCCTCTGGGCAGCAATTAGTTTTTTGAATATACATTATTATGTTGAAGACTTAGAATCTGGGTGTGGTGGTGCATCACTTTGAGGCCAAAACAGTGAGGTAGTGAGGAGTTTGAGTTCAGGCCAGGCCAGCCTGGGCTGTTTTGGTGAGATCCTATCTCCAAAAAAGAAAGGAAAGAAGGAAGGAAGGAAGGAAGGAAAAAAGAAGCAATTTGTTACTCCTAGTTGTTAACCCTAAGTAGGAACTAGATTTTATCAAATGCTTTGCTTTGGCATTTACTGGAGCGATCATACCTTTTTCAATAATAATGAGATTTTTGTTGCAATCGTCTTTACCCTTTTGGACTTAAATTACCTTAACAAGTAACTGTATTTTATTTGTAGCCTTTTAGTGAAAGTGGCCATATCAATAAGATACTAGGTGAAGCTAGTGTCTGAGTTCAAGTTCGACTGAACCTCATACTGGCTTTGTTCCCTATTGTGTAGTAGTTAAAAGTGTAAGCCCTGTTATCAGAGGAAACTGATTTAGAATCCTCGCTTTCCTGCGTAGTAGTGCTGTTACCTGGTTGATTTGGACAAGCGTCACCTTCCAGTTTTTACAATAGGGACGTCATACTTCGCTGATCGGGCCTGTTGTGAGAATTGAGTGAACCAGCACATGCTTGGTGCAGAGTAGTTCCACAGTAAATGGTTGCTGTTATAGTTATTTCTAAGTGACAATAGGCCTTGTTTTTCTGTTTTATAACATTCTTACCTTTTGTTTTATTCTAATCATTTTTGCATTGTTTTTATCTGTATCATTCTTAGCAACATTTCCTTCTGAGGGTAATTTCAAGAACTATACCATGCTTTTCAATAATCCAGGGTAATTCGTGTACTATATTCTTCATAAGCTTGGGACAAAAATCGCCTTATAAATCCACCAGGTCCCACTGTGTTTTGGAAGCTGTGTTTTTTTAATAGCTGTCCTCATATTTATTAGAATACATCCAGATAATTCTGACAATTTTGTCCAAGTGAAAACACTGAGTTTTAGAAATTTTCTTTGCTGCTTGAGAATCGGTGATCAATTTCTTATCTATGCTTGCAATTACTTCAGCATTTTCCCAACTTCTACATTGCCTTTTCTTTTCTTCTGTAAGAAATTCAGTCTGCACCCTTTTACAAAGAGGTTACCTTGGAAGCCAACCTTTATTTGATTCTCAAAAGTTTTTTTTTTTTAACCAATCACATTCTGCTTGGTTTTTTTTCTGTTTCTTTAATTGGAACCTTTGTGTGAATCCCAAACTCCAAATTCCCAACTTGGAATGAAAAAGGCTCTTCAGAAATGAATGAATAATGAATAATGCCCGTAGCTCTTGAACCACCCTTCAATGGCCAGAGGCATCTTTCTGAAATGACCACAAGTGTCATTGTGCAACTGCCCTCTGCAGAGCCATCTCAAGAACACAGCAGTAGCAAACAGTACTATTGCCAATGGTATGAAGCTGGTGAAAAGAATCCCACAAATTCAAAGCAGGAGGGAGAAGCTTCACCTTTTGTCTGTAGCATAGCCCCGCCCATATGTCCAATAGCACAGGTCGACTACCCTTTTACGAAAATAATAAATGAATTATGTGGCTAAGCAGAGCCGTGAAAAAGATAATTGTAATAAAATACAATGAGAATTCAAAGCATTCCTAAAATCATGGTGCACTGATACATGAGAGATTTGAACTTTTTACCTATCCAGCATCTTGAAAAATACAGCAACATTTGTTTGGTGGTGAATTACAATAATCCTTTTGTGACTAAACCATTCCACAACTTTTAGAATTCTTTCCTGCATCCAAGTTAATCATATTTTATTGGAAGAATAGACTACTTGAGAGGCTGCTACATCTTTAGCCAGAGTCTTGGCCTTCCATTTTTTATGTATACATGTCTATTTCAAGCTTTAAATCACAGCTAGACCACAGGAAAAGTGCTCCCAAGGAATGTTAAACTGCTTGCTTATATGCCTCAATTTGACTGGCTGGGGTGGCAGGATGGGATTGAAATTTTAAATCCAAGTGTTTCAGCACACTGACCTTTAAAGATGCATCTTAATCGTGGTTCTGTTATGATCCACAAATGTAATGGAGGAGCAGGTATAAGTACTGAAAGACTATAATGTACACACATTATGGTAAAAACTCTAACCTCTCAATTTTCCCTGGGTCATGCCCTAGTTGTGCCCAAGAAGAACAGAAGAGAAAATGTTGAGTGGTTCTAACCACTCTACTAAAGTGGAAAGTAATTCCAAGATGAGTCCACTTCAGACAGCAAATGGACCCTTTTAAAAGGCTGAGGGGAGGGGACAGCAATTTCTTAGTCCCCAGTGCCTGGGTAGTATGGAGTTTGCCTAGCTTCCTTTGTGGAGGCCATACCACTCAGGATAAAAGGAAGACATTTTGTCAGGCAAAAATAGGTTTGTAAGGTTACTGTCCCCTCCAGTGTGGGAAAGAGAGAATGATTAAGTCTCATTTGCCATTTTCGCTAGTCAGAAATTTCAAGCAAGGGCCAATATTGAAGCCATACTGTCCCAAATGAGCAAATCGACTGATGTGTGCCTTATGTTTATGATAAAAGTTATTTCAGCAACTCAAGAATAATAAAATTGAGCCAGTTTGTGTGATATTAGGGAAACCCCAGTTGTCACACAGGAGATGCGGCTTGCAATGGTGACAGAGGTGAGGGAAGTGGTGTTGCCCAAGTTGAGTATAAAGGCTCCTTTGTTAACTCAGTGCGATAACAGTTCCTCATTTGTTAGCTCATTGGATATAAAGTTATATAATTTAGCCTTGCCTTTCTCTCCAGCGTCCTGCGGTAGCCAACACCTCCTACCTTTAACTGTGCTGGTTCCTGGAGTGCCAAAACCACTTCCTACACATCTCACAAATTTGACTTTTATAGCAATGCAGGGAATTTGGCAAGTTTGAAGGGAGATGGGGGGAAGTGGTTAGGGATTAGTGAGATAGGGACTGGGGATGTAGCTCAGTGGTAGAGAGCTTGCCTAGCATGCCTGAGGCCCTGGGTTCCATCCCCAGCACTGGAGGAAAAAAAAGGAATTAATGAGATAACTAGAAACTCCAACTCTGTTTAACTTATGCTGGGATTTGATCCATTATTACAAGTGTCAGGGACTGTCCCTGCATCTTGTCCTGATGTCTTTCACAATTCTTGCCAAACACCATTGGGGACTTTCTCAATTATTTGAAGGGCCGTTTGTCTCTTCCTGATCATTAGGACTCTACTCCTATTGTCTTCCATTTAACAAACAGGGATCGATTTCTTGCCTAAAATTAGCTGGAGAATTCTATTTGGATCAGTCCAACAGAATTACCAAGTATAATTAGCCTGAGAATTCACTGCGCTCCTCAACCTAACCCCCGCTTAAATACCTCCTGCTATGTTTTTGCACTTTCTGTAGTGAATGTGGAATTGGGTCCTCGGGTGAAGCAGTTGATTGCAGGAAAGTGGCCCTGAATTGCTATGAGCTTGTCACTGAAGATCCTGCATATGTGTGTATTATCAAGTACAATTGTCCTCATAAAATTAAATAAAAGCACGCATTTATTATTGTGGGGCTCCAATTTAGGGACAGCTGGTGCCCCTATTCCACTCGCATTAAATTGAAACTTGTAATTTAGCTGTCCAGATGCACACTTTTTAATCAAAATATAAAATTGCATTGGTTTTGTCCGTTTTCCATTCAAAAGTATCTGGAACCCTACCTCGGGGCTCCTCCTACCCTGCAAACTGTTGAAGAACGGGAAGTATTTCCACTGATCTACATTTTCCTCTCGGAAGTTCTTAGAGAGAAATAAGATTGGGACATTTCTAGAAGGGAGAAGACCCAAGAAAAGCAGCTGGTGAGTATTTATTTGTTTAGCCTGCAGCGAGTCGATACATTTATTCAGGAAGGTCATTTTGGGAATTACCCGTGTCGCCTCACCTGTCTCTGAAGTGTCTACAAATCTGCTTTAAGCTACTCCTGCATTCGTCATTGGCACTTCAGTCCCTGCAGCTCTAGAAACTTTGCTGTCCCCCCAGCTCCCCCCCCCCCCCGCAGGATGTGCTCAGGCTCCGTTTGTTTTCGCTTTTGTCTAACCTGAGCGTTATGATTCGCCCCCTGCCCTTAATAATGAAATGACAAAGGGCATTCGCAGCGGGGGGTGGGCCGCTTGGTTTGGGGGCGCGGCGCCACACCCCCTAGAATAAAGCCCGCGCTGCGCTCTGCGAAACCCCAGCACGAATGAACGAATCACACAAAGAATATATTTCGCTACGAAACAGCGCCGTACAGGAAGAAAGTGCCCGCACTCGGAGCGGGATCAGGAGCGCGACTTTTTGGCGCTCTTTGGGAGCAGCGAGAGGGAGGCAGAGGACAGAGAGTCCCGCGGTGGGCGCGGGAGCGGGGGTGGCAGCCGCACGCGTCCGAATTCCCGCGCGTTCCGCAGCCGCGAGCCGGGGACCGGGAGTGGGGCGCCGAGCCAGGTGAGTGAGGTCGGCGGCGGTGACGGCGATGCGGGGCGCGTCGCACTACCTGGTGGCCGGGCGGGGCGGAGCCGGGCGGCTTCCCAGGCCGCCTGGCAGAGTTTGGCGGGAGTTGCCATTGGGGCGCCCAAAGCCCCTCTCGGCGGCGGCGCGTCCCGAGTGTGCAGCGTGGGGACCGCGGGCGCCGGACGCGGGCGGGGCCTTGGGCCGGGGCCTTGGCGGGGTTGGGGCGGGCGTTGCCATGGCAGCCGCGAGCCCGGGCGGGAGCCCCACGCCCGCCCGCCGCGAGGGAGCTGGGGCGCTCCGAGGTGTGCTCCAAGTGGACTGAACCAAGAGCATGGGACCGAGGGGGGGGCGGCCCGCGTCCCCGTCCCCTCCTCCAGACCCCACCCGCGGCGGGGAAGCAAAGAAAACATAACCCTCCTGTCTTCCCGGGCCTGAAAAACGGCCTTCCCCAAAGCACGAGTGCGGCCAGGGGGACAGGGCAGCGGAGAGGTTGTCGCCTGCGTCCGGGAGTCCCCGGCGTGCGTGTTTGCAGACTTGACATTTTATACCCCACAGCGGGGACTTGGCGCAGAGTAGCACGTCCCAGCCCTGAAGTTCTGAGGGTGGGGCGGGCTTTAATTTGCTTATATCTAATGATTTCAGGAACCTCGCTTTAAAATGGCGGCATTCAGTAGACACCCCTGCTAAAGGCTCTCCCGGCACCGGGGCCACCTCGCGCAGCGCTGCTTTTGCTTCTACCGCTAACAGATGGCATGTGCCGCTGTCGCTGTCGCTGCCCCCGCCGCTGCCGCCGAGAGCTGGGCCCCTTAGTCGCTGGGTTTGCGCTGGCAGCATAAGGTAAGGCTGGACAGGAGTTTGGGGGTGCAAGAGTGGCTGCCTTTGCAGGACGCCCACGAAATACAACGCCTTTTTAATTGTATTTTACCAAATGGCACATAGAAGGAAAATTAATCCTGCAACTTGTTGCGGGTTTTTTTTTTAGAGCTTTCATCTTCTTCCTCTTCTCTTTTTCTTCCGTCTTCCTTTTTCCTACTTTTTTTTCTTGTTTTAATTTAAAGGAACTTCTTGCATGGCATGTCATCAGCAAATGCTTCAACAACTAATTTTCCCATTTCCGTGCGACATCGTGAGTGGGTGCCACAGCTTCCTTGCCATACCGCGTCTCTTCCCGCCCTGGGTCAGCTCATTTGGGCAGCTTGCTTTTACCATCCGGGATTGAAGGGCGTGAGGATAGTAGATGGTAGGGAAATATTAAAAAGGTAACTTTAGCTTTTAACATTCACACAATAGGCTTTTATGGTAAGAAAACGAAATTAAACCCAGGCGAGTAATGAAAGTTGACTTTTAGGTGATTAATTTGTATAGTTTTATAATGATTATGGTAAACCTACAGTGTGTTTTCCTGAACATTGTCTGTTGATCAGTATATATAGATACAAGTCATGAATTTATTGTTGCTCTAATTAATGTATTTTACAGGAGTTCCCTTCTCCTACATGATCTTAAATTGCTGTTTGTACAATGGGCTGAAATCCCCACAGCCTCTCCATATGCCCTGTATGAAGTTCATGAGAAGCACCAATTAATATAAAACTATTGCAAGAATTAACTTTGGAATGATTGGTAATTTTTCATGATGCTGGCTCCCTAGGTTAATTAATAAGTCTTTGGGTGATTACTGATATAATGGTTGGAAAACAGACTGTGAACATAGCCATACAAATGACTACACATCATTGCTTAATACAATTCATCTGAGTTTTCCCCCCTTCTGATGAAATGCATATTGACAATGAAGTTTGCCAGAGACCTTGGCTTTTTCCTGATTATATTCACATTTTCTCTTTTGCCAATGCAAATTTAGCCCTTAATGTTTAAATACTGGAGTAATTACAATTTGTAAAGTGATTAAAATTTTTTTGTACATTTTAATGTGTTTCATTATGTCATTTTCAAACACATATGTAATTACTTTGATCATGGTCAACCCCCCATTATCCTCTCTTGTTCCCCACCCACTTCCTGCTGGTCCTCTTCTCCCCAAATAGTGTCCCCATATCGTGCTCCCCCCCCCCCACCCCGGTCTACTTTCAAGTCTTTTAAAACATACTTTGAATACTTTGGGAGGATGCTTTCATATTTATATAAACTTTGCCAAAAGGCCTAAATTGGCTTTTGCCTATGGCCCAGCCACTATTTTACCTCTTTCTACTGGTTCCTTCTCCTGGTTGGCAAATACTCCTGTTAGCAAGCTTAGCAAGTGTCTGGAAGGTGAGGGGGGTTTGTGCCTATTGAAGGATGGGGCACTTTTTCTGCCCAGGTGCTGTAGTCTACCTAGAAACAAAGAACTGAACCGCATACAGTGGAATTTGCTGTGTAATAATTTCACATCGTTTTTTTCTGATTATTGTTCAGAGGAGCAGGTGGGTCAATTCATTGCTTCACGTCGGAAAGGGGAATTGCTACAGGTAGTGCAGCACATACTTGCATTTTTGTAATGGGACCATGACAAAAAGCAACTTCTCTCATTTTTAGTGATTGCATTCTGCCTTGCTGCTGAATTACTTCAGACAAATGTATCATGTTTTAAGTGAAAATATGAAACTTTGGGGCCAGCATAGACAGGCCAGATTGGGATCAGAGATGAGGAAATTTTGCCAGTTCCATTCTGCTGCCTCCTATAGTGATGAGATTGGAGGTCTCCTGTGAAAATACAAGTGAAAGTGTTTGTCAGAAAAAAAAAAATACCTTGAGAGAGGATTGATCTAGTGCTCAGCTAGAGGTGGTGACTGCATGTTTTGTTCTACTTCTCAGAGCTACTTCATTTCTCCGATTTCCTTTGCTGCTTTAAGCAGTCATAACGGCTCCCAGGACTATTATAAAGTAGCTCTCCCCCCACACTGTCCATTTTAGGCATTTCACAACAGCTGCTTTTTAAGGGGGGATAAAATCTATTATCATGAGCCAGTTGCCAAAGTAGCTTTGGTATTCCCTTGCACCCATCCTACACCTAAATAATATTTTGCACAAAGTAAGTGCTTACACTGAGGAGCAGAATTTGTGCACCGCCCTTAATTTAAATAGAAGACTTTTCTGTGCATTTGCAAGAACCTAAAAATGTAAAGTAAATTAGAATGTACGTTCCCCTAATTGCCTGCATTCGATTTGCCTCAAATGGGCCCTCTTGCCTCCTATTGTACTTGCAGGCACTTGTGTAAGTCATCCTTTTAAGCAGTAGGTTGTTATCATCTGTCCAGCCTGACGATCCGAGAAACTAAAAAGCAGCCTGGGAATAAAAAAGGTTTTGTCTTTTGAGTCTCTGTCCAGTAAGTTCTGCACAGGCTGGAACAGTGACAGCCTCTCGGCTGTTGTGCAGATGTTGACAGTGTTGTTTTAAGTGTAATTCTGTTCTCCACTCAGCTGTCTTTCCTTGTGAGGGAAAAGAGAAGGGAAGTAAGGGAGTGAGAAACCTGAAAGTGATGAAGCTCCATTCATAAAATCTTACACTTACCCTGCTTATAGTACAATGAATTTAGGAAGGTGGCAGAATTTTTCTCTTTTGAAATAAATGATGTCTGATAGGATTACGAATGGAGATTGGGACAGAGCAGACAAAAACAAGTTACAGTACGTGTTTGACAAGTAACTTGATCCTGTAATTAAGCTAAGATAATGGGCAGTGTCATGTTAAAATGACCAAGTGTCTGAGAGAGATGCAGGCCAAATTCCCCCTTACTTCATGGAGGTGCTTTGTGAGATTGAGTTTTGTTTTTGACTTTCCTGATGGTTTTTTGAGACAGAGTCTCCTTCTTGAAGCCCAGGCTGGCTTCAAACTGGAGATCCTCTGCCTTTGCCACCCCTTCCGAGTGCTGGGACTATAGGTGTATGCCCCTGGGCCCGACTGTTGAGTTTTCTTCTGACAATGTCTACTAAATTGAAAAGATGGATTTAAATGGATGCAATGTGAAGAAAGTAGAAATCACAAGTTATGACTTCTGTGAGATTTTTCTGCCTCTCTCAAGGTGTAGTATGTCTCTCACTTCAAAAAAAGACAGAAAAACAGGCTTCAGATAAAACGAGGTGAATGTTTTCCCTCTAAGAGAATAACCAGCGTCTGGGAGCAAGTAGTTTAATTGTCAACTAACTAACCAACAAACACATAAATTTTGACCTGAAGAAAGCAATTAGATCTGTATCAATGTGGGCTTTTAGATTTAAAGGGAACCATCTGGTGGCATCCTACTCTTTCTGAGTGCTTATATATCCTCTCAAGACAGCTAAATGACATTGTTTGAATGAAAACTGTGAGAATTAGAATAAATAAGGTATCAATTACCTTATCAGGTGATAGTGATATCCACATGACGACCTGAAAGGGATCAGAAAATATTTTTTCAGGTCATTCATTCTAATAAAGACATAGTATAAATCTATCACTTTGTTCTACTTGGTATTAAATTAAGTGTCACTGTTTTGAAAGGCTTCATGGGGAAAATAATATAATTCAGGAAGCAGAACCTTATATTTATTTCAGAAGTAAAGGTACTCCCAAACTTGGGAACACAGACACCAGTGTGCGTGAGTCAATTAAGAACAATTTTTACTGCCATAAATCGATTTCTTCCTGGAAGAATATAGAAAAAATGTCTGTTTTTCTAGCATTCCTCCAATCCTAAGAATGAAATTCTAATAAACCAGGGGTGTGAATGTTCAACTCCAGGAGGATAACTTTCATAAAGT
Organism: Castor canadensis; assembly: GCF_047511655.1. Taxonomy (NCBI): domain Eukaryota; kingdom Metazoa; phylum Chordata; class Mammalia; order Rodentia; family Castoridae; genus Castor; species Castor canadensis. Next base: position 22,728,438 of record NC_133405.1, read on the forward strand.
GAATGCATTGCTTAGAATTCAAGAGGAAGAGAGAACAAAAGGAGACTGGATTTAAATTGGTGTGTGTGTGTGTGTTTTATGTATCTATGTGGATGGATCAATATATACATATGTGTGTGAGTATATAATATATATATATATATTCCTGTATATCTAAATGGTGCTTTTCAAGAATCATAGCAATCTATGATTATTTTTCCTAAAAATAAATTTTTTTGACACAGGGACTATGCCCAGGATGGTCTTGAACTGCTGGGTTCAAGTGCTCTCACTGCCTCAGCCTCCTAAGTAGCTGGGACTCAAGGACGCACTACCATGCTCATTTTCCCAGAACTCTTTTTAACAGCCATGAAAACAAAGAGTTGAGGGGGAAAGGAGCCTGATTAGAGATTTAAGACTCAATTAGTTATGCTTGTTAAAATATTATGTCCACTCTCAAGTCCTTCTGCATCAGCATTAAGTTGGCTCATGAGCAGGAGTGATTTGTTTCTGATGCTAGGCAGGAGTTTTCTGCTTGTACAGTGAGAGGGCCTCCAGTTGAGAAAAAGCAGTCTCAATTGTGCAGGGGTTGGCACTAGAGACGTCCAGCAGACTGTTTGATCTTGTTATGCCGTGAGAGCATCCTAGAGACTGATCATTGGCTAGATCTGGTTTTCCATTTGGGGTGTTTAAATTGGCCTAAAAGAGTCCCTATCAGACTCTTGGAATTCAGAACTTCTTGGCATTGCCTGCAACTGGGGCAGACATTGAGAAAGGTTTCTTTAGGTTCACTCAGGTGTCCTATTGAACATACTAGTAACTCCTAGTTAGGCACGTTCCTGGGTCTCTCCGTCGCATCCCCAGTGCCTGCCGTTCACAGGAAAAGTTTAAGTAAATGAAAGAGTACAGTCATCTTTCTAATTGGTTTCTGCATTTTAGGAACACTCTTCCTGTCATTTCTGGTAGTATTATTTCTACCTTTTATTGACAAACAATCCACAACAACTAGGGTGAATGTTGTGCTGAGGGACACTGAAGCAACTGTGCGTAAGCCCAGGGAGATGGCTGAGACCAGCTCCTATTTTTCTGTCACCTGAAGTTGCATTCAGCATAGGTCCCATACTTCCCAGTGTTGAACACAAAGTTATGTAGAAACAGTTCTTTAGACTGGCTCAGCAGATTAAAAAAAAAAAAAGAAAAGAAATGCTGTGACCCGGGTCCCTCCTGTCACATGTAGTTTAGAAAGTGAGGAAGTCACCAATGAAACCAAAAAAGGACACTGGAAGCTGTCTTATTTTCAATTAGACTCTGAATGCCCATTTACAGGTTGGATTTGCATGGGTTTTTATTTACCAAGATACAGATGTGAATAGTGCCTCTTTTTACTGCATCCAGAAAGCAAAGTCCAGAGTGAAGAGGCAAGTCTTGTCATTTCAGTCCTCTACAATTATCTTTTGTGCCCGGACTCTCGGCCTTTAGGTACAGCTCTCGAAGTTTCTTCTTATGTGGCAGTAGGAAGAAACCAAACAAGAGGATGTATTGGGGAGTGGGTGGGAGAGTGGCCTGTTAGAAAAAAGAGTAAAAGAGCCGGAGAGCTTGTGTTTTACATTTTTTAATCTTCAGCCTTTACGCAGAAAAAGCAAACAAAGCAAAATAAGTGTCATGTATACTGTTAGCTGGGGCATACGGTTCTGTAGTATAACTCCTGAGTTACTTCACGAATGGAGAAAATGCGTTTGTTGGTTGATATTAAGGTGGCTGCTTTATTAAGATAGAATTCGCAGTGTACAACAAAGACATGAAAGTAAGGGCAGTTAGGGAAGCGGAAGGGGATCGGGAAGCTAAGAGAGGGTAATATGGAAGATAGATATGATCAAAGTACATCATACATGTATGAAAACATCACAATGAAACCCACTATTTTGCATGTTAATATATGCTAATAAAGTATTTCTTAAAGGAAAAAGATTGGATTCATGGATTATCCAGTGGTTTTTCTGAGTTCTAGTTCAAATATGTAGACCCACTGCATGGAGGTGGGGATCGTATTTCACCTTACTGCCCAAGCAAAGGAGTTTGCATTTGTCCTCTGCAAAGCAGGCACTCAATAAATGATCCAGTTGTGGATGCTGTTTTGTTAAAGGGTGGATTGATGTTTCTCAGAATTCTTGCCGTCTGTGATGGATGAGGATCCAAAGAAGGGAAGAGTGTTTCTTTTCTGAAGTGATTTTGAGAAACATTTAAACTCCCCAGTCATCTATGACCGCATTCCCCCCAAGTAATTAGATGGCATAAAAAGAAACCTTGTCAGCTCATCCAGAAGTATGTGGTGAAACATCGTACACATTACACAGTCATGTTTTTTTTATCTAAGGGCTTCAAAATACATAAAATCTTTGGAGGGGTGCTGGGGTGCTGAGCCTGTGTAATTTGATCTGTTTCATGAATGCCTATAGCCTTGGCCTCAGACCCCGTGTCAGTAAGTGCTTAGGCTAGGTGGGGGCTGGACTTCCATTGACAAGTTCCATAAGGGAGAGCGTTTTAGGAGAAAATGCTTGGATTTTGCCTGGACTTTTGACTTGACAGCTGGCTCCCCTTCTTATATGCATTAATTCTCTTTCTGAAAGAGATAGACCCAGTTCTGTCAGGGAATTCATTTGGACATATTGAGAGAGTGAATCTAGCAGTAACAGTAGGGCAAAATGTTTTTACTTTATTAGTGTCCCCTGCTCCCATCCAAAACTCTTTTGTGATTGTGAAGTTAGCAGCCTGGAAAAATGTGTCCAAGTGATGGAAATATGTGAGAATACTTCTCTTTTGTGAAGGGAAGAATAATGATGATGAAGATGACGACGATCTAGAATGTGATTCCGTTGGAGAACTCATACCTGCACATATATTGAACTTGCACAAGTCATTTTGGCAGACTGTGATGATGAGAGGGAGGAGTGCAACTCGAAGAAACTAGGTGTCTGGGCTACGATAGCCTGCAAAATCTATCACTTTCTAATCAGGTGCATGAAAATTATGGTTCTTAGTGTGGATCCTAAATTAACAGGAAACAAGCTATCTCGTGTCTGGCTCTAAACACTTTTACTAATGTGGTCTGTTCTGGTATTCATTCAAATGCAGTAGTCCTAGTGACTTGCTGGGTGACCTGTGCTAAGTGCATGGGTTTTTGGGTTTTTTTTTTTTTTGTAAATGTTACATTGTTCACTTTCAAGCCTAGATCATATCTAATAGCCCTTTTTATTGCCTTGTGTCTACCCCCAAAGAAATCTCCATAATATTTTTAGCCATGTAAGAAAACAATTCAGATAGAAGCACTCAGAAATGGTGACAGGCAAAGACAGGAAATGCTGGTTGCACTGGTCTCCTTCAGAACTTAGACCCACAGCTGGCTGATTTGCTTTAAACTTCCTGTTTGAGGGCTATTTGGGTAAAAAGTAGCTGTGTTTTCTGTAGAGAGGTTTTCCCCCCTCTATTCTGGAAGGCCACAGTAAATCTGTCACTGGACTGCATGTTCTGTATATTTTATGGACTGTATCATGTGGTTTGAGTTTAATTTGAAAGGTAGTGCTTTTACAATCAAGATTTCCCCTTGACACGTGCAGCTTTGGGGTCTGGGATTGCACAGACCTTCAAAAGTGTATGGCTTTATTTACACAATAGTGATTGCTGAAGAGGGCATTTCCTGCCAGTTAATGCCTGGTTGGGAGGACCAACGGTCCAAATGTAGGGAGAGAGAACCATTCATTGAATGCCAGGAAGGGACCAGGCCACTCTTCTCATGAAGTGGTAGGGAGAAAGTGAAACCATTCTGATCTTTTTTTAATTGTTAAAAAAAATTACACATTTATTCATAAGTGTATCCATTGTTTGGGCCTCCTGTCATCCCATTCTGATCTTTGAAGATTCCAGAGCAGGGAGGGCAGAGCCAGCTATGGATGCAGCAGGGTCTTCTGGGGTGGAGACTGGATATTGGAGCTTCTTTCCTGGCACGGACACATGAATTCTTTCCCAGAGGTTGCTGAATCAGTACTTGCATGGGGAAGATGTTTCCTCAGGTGGATGGGGGCCAGAGCTGGCCATTAAACTCCCTGAAAATGCTCAACTGAACAATCACAGAATTGAGTATCCTAATTGACTGAATAACTGATCATGACTGAAGTAGACAAAAACTTGGGAAGGAATGGAAAGAATGGTTTCTTTTCCAGGTCATTTTGTCAGCATACACATACTGTATTTTAATCCCCTAATAAAACAAAGGTAAATAATGTATGTGAAGAGTGCTTTACCTGTTGTGGAAGTACCTTTGAGAGCTGTAATATTAACCATTTAACCCACGACATTCACAGGGCAGTTTTGTTCCTCAGTATAATTCTGGCCTGCTGTAAAGTAGCTGAGGTGTGAAGAGTCTGGCACTGATTCAGAGCAAACACAGAAATAAGATCAAGGTTGGGTTCACATCCAGGAATCCCTGACTTCCTGGACTGTCCTTCACTCTGTTAGCTTCCTCAGCCTTCAATTTGCCAAATAGTTTAATGTTTATGAAAGATAAACATCTGTTCTGAGTTCTTTTAGTAGGTACCTCCACATAAAGAAGGTTGTGTGACACTTCTTCTGCCCTAGAACTTGGTTTGATCTTTTACCTTGAAAGTTTAATTTCTTTCATATCTTCCAAACTTGGTGGGGGATGGGGGATGGCAGGGGTGGGCTGGAGCTCTAAAATTGAGGCAATCGTTGAAGGCCAGACACCTGGATTTCTTCATGGGACTGAGTAATCTGTCACATGCAGAACAACCCAAATATTAAATTTCAATTTTAAGTCTGGCAAATGTCATTATATGCTTTTTAAATATTCAGTAATCCTGAGATTGCCGGTCATTACCAGTGCACAAAAGCGAAAAGGTTTTCTGAAGTTTAAAATGCTCTACAAATAAACTGTCCCCATTACAGCTGTTATTATTAGAAGATCCCTCAAGCAGTTTTATTAACACAAAAGTGAGTGATGAACTGAAATATATATATATATATAAAATCATGATTTTATTTTTTGAACAGTCCAGTTTGAAGTGAAGATACACTAAAAATTTTGTAGCTCAGATTAAAGATGATATTCTGATTTACAAACTATTTTGGACCAAGAGCCAACGAGGTTTTTCTGAGTAGATGTCCTGTGGGTCAGCATATCAACACTCATTTATAATTAGCAATCCAGCTGCGGCTAAACAACGATACAAAACCTTAAAGTACTTCTAAGAAGTTAAATACTACTACCATTTTCTTGACATTATCATTGTGCTTAACAATCCCTTGCGTTATAGGTAATCTAAAATCTGAAAATATATTTCAAGCTGGCATCAAAATTGAATGAAATCAAAATGAATCCTGCTGTACTTGGATCCAACAATATTCTCTTCTGGTAGTAGAAAAGCCTATTTGTTCTTTCATGGTAGTTTTCAAATGCTAGGCCAAAACTCATGGGCACATAATGACATCCATTTAGTAGATTGTGATTAGTAATTCTTTTAAACAACATTGTGTAAAATAACTAGAAAATATTAGAATATATCCATTTAGTAAGGTTAGGAACTTTTGAGTGATACTGTTACTTTGCACTAGAGGGGGCTTGCATGTGTGCCTGTGTTTGTGTGTGTGCTTGTGTTTGTGTGTGTGTGTGTGTGTGTGTGTGTGTGTGTGTGTGTGTGTTAGGGGCGGGATTGAGACAGAGTCTCACTAATTAGCCTGGGCTGGCCTGGAACTCTCCATCCTTCTGCCTCAGCCTCCAAATTCTGGAATTACAGGTGTGTGCCACCATGCCTGACTGAGACTGCTATTTCAAATCCATGCATATATGTACTGAGTCAGGATGTAAACTGTGCTTCATACTATTTGTTGCTGGCAAAAAAAAAAGTTTAAAAATCAATGTTTTACTCGATGTTATTTGAACTGGGTCAGAAATGTTTCTCTCTTTCTCTCTTTTTGAGAGAAAGTTGGTCAAGGGATGCTGGGTGCTTCGCTGCTGACAGACTGAGTGTTGTTGGTTAAATATCTTGATGGCTATGTGTCTGTTTTTGAATGCCTAGGATATTAATAGGAATTATTATTCAAATAATGAAGACAGCCACACGCCTTTCTAACAATGGAGCCCAGCAGTAGGAAACAAAAACCAGGTATGAAATTGAGTGCTGAACACAAATCCATTAAGAGATTAGAACCATTCTTAGAAGTCTGGACAATTTGTACATATTACTTTGAGTCATCTAATTGTTGGGAGAGGGAAAGACTGCCTTCCGGGAGACTTTCGCATCTCCAGTAGGATCACAAGGACGTTGTCTTAGCCCTCCTTCCCTCCCTGGCCATGTTCTCTCAGTGCTGTTAAGTCCCTTTCTGGCCTGAGTATCTTGAATTCATTCCCAGGGGCCTCTTCCTGTGGGCATCCTTCAGAGACTTAAAGCAGTGCTGTGTTCGCAGCGCTGAGGACTTGGAATGCATTAGGCTTTTCATCATAGACACTGAATTGTTAAACTTAAGTTACTCTTCCGAATAAAATATAACCTCAGCTCTAATGACTTAGTAACGAAACTCTGTGATTGTAAATGACTTTGCAACTCCCTCCTCAGATATACCACATTTAAAACTTATTAAGAAGAGAAAAAGACTTACACTCTAATGGTTGTATAATTAGCAATCTGTTTATGAAATGAGTAGTAAGACAAATTAAGCAGCATTATAGAGTTATACCATAACCAAAATACAAAAACAAAACCCCTGACCCATTAGATACATTACTGTAGCCACGATGATTACAACTAAAAAATACTGATGGGTGAAATTGCATGCATTTCCTGACCCTGGGAGTGACAGGTTTTAGCAATTTTGTATTCTGTTTGTTTAGAAGTCAGTATCATGAATGTTCTGGGGTCAAAGGCTACCTTTGACTATAGCATCAATTTCACCTTAAACATTTACAAAGTAGCGTGAGGTAGGTTGGATAAGGTGTGAGTGGTTTGAGTGTGAGTTATTCAGAATTGTCAGTTGCAGCAAGCATGTAGATGGTGGCGTGTTTTAGGCAAACAAAATTAGTCATTGTTTTGGGATGCCAGCTACATTTTTCCCTTCAGGGTTTTTGTTATGGAATACTTGGCAAATTCATAGTGGGAAGCAAAAGCAAAATGAGAGGGGGTGCTAAAGCCAGGGAAACCCAACCTAGCATTCATTTCCTGCAGAAAAGCTAGCTTTTCTCTGTTTGGGAAATGGTCTTACGATCCACTGTGAAGTACACCTTCTGAATCACATTTGAAACTTTAAGGTAGGCGCAGAGCTCAAGGATATGACAGATGAGTTTATTTTGTTTATTGTGAATGGAAAGTTCCCTCGGGAGTAATGAGACTGTGGGGACAAACTCGCTTCTAGAATGGAGGAGGAAGAAGGAAGGGGAGAAGGCAATGCAAGGTTTGCTATGCTTTTGCTCAGGTCATCCTGAATGCCACATTCCTCAGTTGTGTGGGACTGTATTGGCCAAAAGAAAGTTCAGCTGTTGGCATTGCTGCTCGTAGAGCCCTGACTGATGAATGAGGATTACCACTTGGTCCCAGGAATTGCAGCTGGCAGTGCCTGGCCATAAAGAAAACACGTGCGATCATCTCAGTTCCTGGAGAGAAGCACTGGCTCATATTAGTCCTCCAGTTGAATAATAATTAAAAAGCAGCAAAATAAAACAAAACTGCTCTGGAAATGGGCAGGGTTTGTTAAGTGAAAATAAGTTAGGTTTCCTTAGATCTCTGGAAAAGGAATCTTGCGAAGCATGTCAGAAAATAAAATCAACCGTCATTGCTTCTGTGCCGCAAAGGGTCCCTTTCTGATTTGCTTGGTGGGACTAGCTGTATAGAATTTAACCATGTTAGAGGCCAGAGACTTTCCTTGACACTTCCTTATGTTGGCAGGCCCAGATAGGGAGATACTGCCCTGCAGCTCTTGGGTGGTAGGAGAACTAGTATTTACAGTCACCTTCCCCTCCAAGGAATGTATTATACTTTTAAATCAATCTTAATATCTGTAGGCAGGAGTTTATATATAGGAATAAAATTTGAACCCCCATTTTCACACCCAATAAAAATGTCCTATAATAGGTGTTTTATTCAGAGTCAGCTGACATTTATTGAACAATTATTGTGTGCCAGATGCACTGCTAGGTACTTTCACTTTGTTAGGACAAAATTTCCTGTAGTAACAAAATACAATTTGTTCTAGCCAGGTAAGTACTCTCTTCAGCATCTAACAGACGTCATGCTAAAAACTGCACCCTCAAGTCTTTGGTAGTTTTCACATATATCCCTTCCCAAACACAGAAAAGTCATATTCTTTTGTCTTGGGGAACCTTCCTGTGGCCCATGGCCCACCTCTGCCATCAGTGAAGACAACTGTTTCCTTATAAGTCTATTCAACACTAATTTCTTATTCCACCTTGCTGGAGGCAAAGGCTGCTTTAGCAGTTTGGTGGATGGGGCTGCAGTAGGAGAGGGAAACACAAGAGTCTTGACAGGTGAATGAAGAACTGGGACTCAGGAGTGTAAAATGATGAGTAAAGTGCTAGGTGAAATAGCTTAGAAAAATCTAGACCAAGGTTAGAGTGTACTTGTGCAGAATACACAGAAAATAGCAGGACAAGAGGTTGGCAGTCCATTCTTCACCCCTAGGAGTCGCCAAGGCAACCCAAGAAGGAATCTGTGTCACTTTTTGCAGAGGGGGGAAAAAGTTTCTATAAGAGTAGCTTGACTGACAAACCTACAGGAATTATGTAACTTGGGGCCACTGTTTCTGGAATTTAAGAGGTCCTTGGTGACCTTTGAAGAAAGCAGAAGCCAGTTTACAGTGAATTGGGGAGTAAATGAAAAGTTGAAAATGAAAGTGGGAATGATGACTGAGATATTTGATGATGAGTAAACAGTTTCACAGGGAAACTGGATGAAGGGAAGGGGGGGCTTTTGCTGGTTTTCGGGTGGAGTGCCTAATGACAAGGAGGCAGGAGTGGCTATGAAGTGTCCATCAAGCACAAAATAGCATTGAATGGCTATCTCACTTGAACAACACCTCTGTTACTATGCATAGTATAGTTTGTACAGTCTGCTTAAGTAATCCATAATGAAATTGGATGAGCCTCAGTTTGGGGTTCTGTTTATTCTTTTTGCCCTTAAGGTATAAGATTAAGCTTGTCAAATAAAAGAAATGGAATGGGTTTAAACCCCTCTCGCCCCCAAAGACAGTGAGATTCAGCCAAAATAACAGATAAGATTGTTTTTAAGCTGCTTTAGAAACAAGACAGTGCTACTTCATTAGTGAAAGTGTGACTGGCAGCTTTTGTAACTCTGGCTCTGTGAAAATATAAGAGAGGAAGCCATAAAAATAATGAGGACTATAAGTAAAATATAACCAGAGAGAATATACTTTTATATTATGATTTGCCTTTAGACTAGGATTCAGTGTCTGTCCTTCATAACGTTAGAATAAACCTTAGGTCCAGATTCAGTTCACTCATTTTAATCACCTTTCCCCATTCTCTCGTGCAGAACAATGTATTTTGTTTCTTCTCTCAGAAGTTGATGGATTATTGATATAAGATATCTTTGATGCCTTGAATTTGATGCCTATGTTGATTCTAGTCAAAGACAAAGGTATTGCTACTTTGAGGTTCTGCAGATTTCTTTGTATGACAGGATTTGGATTGCAAAAGAAGAAGAAAAGGATGCACATTTTGTCACATGTTGAAAAACTTAAATCTTTGAAGTTACTGTAGAGGTACTAATTATTGGAACCAGCATTTTCCAAACTGTTTATTTTGCCACATGTTCCAGGGGGAAAAAAGTACTCTTAGGTGGAATGCCTGATGATTGAAATGAGTACCATATTCTGAGGATTAAATGTCCTTAAAGATATATTCTCAAAAATGGATGTAAACATGTGTGTATATGTATGTACGTGTGTATATATAAATATATATGTTGTGTATATCCTTTTGGATTTCATCTTTTGGCTTTTTATCCTGCATTTCTACTGCTATGCAGACATTACTTGTTGATAAGAATGTAAGAAGACTCTATAAACAGGAATCAAAATTGTTCAATGAAGTCTTCGTGCAAGAGAACACACTGCACACAATCAACAGGAACTTAAAGGATTCCCCTCACACCAGGAAGAATACTTGTTAAATGCCTTCCTAAAATGGCCAACAAGTTTTGCATTTAATTTCTTGTTTATCATTCCTGGTTTAAATTTTCTCTCCTTCTCTCTTCTCCTCTCTCTCTCCACTCCTCCCTCCCCCATTCCCTTCTCCCCTCTCCCTCCCTTTCCTATTCCCATCTCCCTTCTCTCTCTTTCCCATTCCCCTCTCCCCCTCTCTCCCTCCCTCCCTCCCTCTCTTCTTCCTTCCATCAAACCCAGAGCCTCACACGTTAGGCCAGTGCTTGATCTGGTTTAAATTTCTTCCTTTCCATTTTACATTGAATAAAATAGTTTTTATACTATCCTAAATAGAGCAGCAAACGAAATGGTTTCATAGTTAAATTACTGGGATTTAACTATGGAATTACTGGGATGTCCTAGTACTTTGTTCAAGTGAAATATTCAACAGATGATAACTGGACTAATACTAGGTATGGGCTTAATAATCCTGTGATCAAGTGTTTACAACCATTTGCTTATTAATTGATAGGATTGCAAAGGAAGGCAAGTTCAGATCGTTGGTTTAAATTAAGGCTATTGTTTTGAGGGAATCAAAAGAGTTTGGTAGTGAAGTTGTGAACTCTATGCATCTTTAATTAATTTAGTCTGATATCTCTTCAGTCCTTGTTCCATGTTAACAATGAATTACACCACAGAGGAATCTTGGCCCCTCTTTCAGAGTTTGCTCTCTGAATTCATATTACTATGATCACTTATTACATTCAGTAAAGACACTGAATTTGTAAATAGATCCTTTTTGAGCTTTGAGGAATATTAAATAATCTACATTCTTAGAATCATTTTGCTCAGTGAAATTATGTTTTAACAAGGGTTAGAAATTAAGAGAATTAAAATTGAAAACACATAAAAATGTATTTTCCCAAAAATATTTATTACATTTTCTTTGGGGAGGGGATGTGTGCATGTGTAATAAATATCAAAGAAATGGCGACTTGTCTGTTGACCTTAAAGTGGAAAAATTCCAGCAAGAAAGACAGAAGTGAGCAACGAGAGAATATTTCCAAAAGTATCCTTCTTAAAGTTGCCTCTGCTTCTGCCCAGCTGCATTAGCTTGGAAGGAACATGTACTTTAGGGTGCCATGTACCTTGTCTTTCTCAAAACTAGGCAATTCTGGTTTTGTAGGACTGATCAAGTTCTCTTGTGTTTGTTCATCATCAAAACTCCCTCTTGCCTCAAAAGGCAACTTTGTACCAGGCGTGATAGTGCACACCTAAAATCCCAGCCCTTGGGATGCTGAGGCAGTAGGGGGATCACAAGGTTGAGGCCAGCCTGGGCTACAGCGTGAGACTTTTTCTCAGCTTCCCACCCCGAAAAACCACAAAAACCAAAAAAGGTGAGCTTACATTTGACTCTTTAGCCTCAGCTCCTGATACAACAGCAATGTTCCTAAGCACCCACGTTGATCTCCAAAGTCTGTATCCCCTTTTCTTGGCAAGAATTTGAGTCTTCCAATATTCATATTGAAAACTGTACTCTTTGTATATGTAGAGCAGTTGGCACAAAGGAAAAGGGACTTATATGTCTGACTCCATTCAAGAAGCCACACAACTTAACATGAAGAAAGGCAGGTATACCAGTTATGTCTGCAGTTAACTGTTTACGGCCTATCAACACTGACCAAAGTAGTCTTTGCCTGGGAGCTCACTACACCTATAACCTTGGGAAATTGCCTTAACAATAAAACGTAGTAGTCAGTGTGTCTTCCTTTTGTTTAAAAAGCATATCTACAGACTACATATTTGTTGTGAGTTTATGACAGGACATCTCAAGTGCAAAGTACTCTCCTCTCCCTTCTGCAACAGGTGGTCACACAAACATACACAGGAAGACCTTTCATTTCTATTTCAACCAGAGCTCTGTAGTGTCTTGCCATAATCTGTCTGTCTGTCTGTATATCTAGCTACGCACACATACATGTTCTTGCATACACGTAGTAGCTGTGCGTTTTGTTGACTTGAACCTTCCCTTGCAACAATTGGCTTAATAATAGCCCGTTTGTCGTACCTTTCTAGGTGCAGGTAATAATAATTGATAGCCAGTTTTTAGTTTCACAGTGGGCCTAATTTTAGAAATCACTAGATTAAAAAAAAGGGAAGCAAAGGGAATATCGAGATCATGTTTTAGTGATATAATTTCATGCTCTTTCTAATACAGGCTAAGTATACCTTATCTGAAAGGCTTGGGACCAGAACTGCTTTAGATTTCAGGGTTATTTTTTTTAATTTTGAAATTTTTATCTTTGGGATAGCACCCGAATTTTTAGACGAAATGTATTTGTTTCATATACATTTTGTATCCATGGTGGGGAAATTTCCACTTGAGTATCATGTTAGTGCTCAAAAAGTCTTGGTTTTGGAGCCTTTGGATTTGAGGTTTCCAAATTAGGGATGTGCCGTTTATACTGTGCTAGACTCTACGCTATTTACACACATTATCTCAAATCCTCAGAGCAACCCTGTAAGGTTGGTGCTCTTACTTATCTCCTATTTACAGATGAGGAACTTGGGGCTCAGAGAAATTACACAGTATGCCCAAAGACATTCTGCCATTAAGTGGAAGTGTCAAAAGTTGAACTTAATGCTCTAACTCCAAAGTCTATGCTTAGAACCCTCATGGTTAGACTAGAGAGGTATAGAAATGGCTTGACTGGGGGTCTTTCACGGTGAGTTAGCGCCTAGAACTGGGCACTGGATATCAATTGGCTTGTGAGTTACAGAATTCTACATGGTCAGCAGTGGAGGGCTGAAAGCATGTCTGTGCAGGATAAGTCAGCGTGGCACAGTATTACCAGTAATGGCATCCCCAACAGCTTCCCACTTTTAAAAGCTTTATCATGGTGAGGCAATTTAATAATGGCAGCTCCTGATACTTTTCTGAGAATGTTTTCTTTAGGTTTTAATGTACCTACATGAATGCACGGAGCCTATCTCTAGCACATTTTAAACCGCAAGCTAATTTTTCCTTCATATTTGACCCCCTGAGGACTTCTCCATGCTATTCTTCCTGTCCCACTTGCTGGTCAGCACACTTTGCTATGAGTCAGCCGTATTTCTAGGTACTGAGGATATGACGTTATCTTCATCAAGTATTCAAGTGAATTTTATTATTAAGGTAAGGGAGCTAGGTTCTTTTCTATAAATTGAGCATCACAAAACATCATTATATATTTTTTGCCTGAGATGTCCTTCTTTAGCCTAATCCTATTGTTTTAAAATGCCTTGACTTATATAGTGAAAAAGTAGAAACAGCCCACATATCCGTCAGTGGATGACCAGGTACACAGCATGGCGTGCCCACACAATGGAATATTGTTCAGAATTAAAAAGAAATGATGCTAGAATGTGAGTGAACCTTGAAAACATTACCCAGTCACAAAAAAGCCACTCACCTGGAATGCTCAGAATGGACAGATCAATGAACACAGAAAGCACATTACTGGTGTAGGGATGGAGGGTGAGAGGAGGGCTAACGTAGATTTACATTCTTTGGAGGGAGGATGAAAACTGTATAGGATTGACCGTGTTATGTCTGCAGATATCTGTAAGTATACTAAAATCCTTGAGTTGTACTTTTCTAAACGACAAATTATATGATATGGGTATTACATCTAAATAAAACTATTATAGATTGTATGAAGATACGATGAAATTCATATTACTCCCATTTTAAGAATTATAATGTTAAGTTTTAACAGCTAAACCAGAGGAGTTGTTGGTCTGTTTTTAAAGAGAAGCAATGGATTGGAATAGCTCTGGCCTCCCACTTGTTCTGTGACCTTTATGGGGGAAAAGTGATTTCTTACCTCAAATCCTGCATTGACCATCTCCATTCTTCGGGGGGGGGGCTCCCTTTTGGTCCCACCATATACCTCAGCACTTTGCCATGTTGCCTTACATGTGCACCAAATGTTGGTTTTCCAGTCATCTCATACTGTGCCTTCTATGTAGCCAGCATTTACCACTTCCATTGGCTTACAAGTATTTGCTGAGAACTTACTGATGTGACTACTGAGCCAGACACTGCAGATAAGATACACCCTTCAGGCGCTCATGTCAGGCAGACAGCTAAGCAGCAGTTCTGCTATAAGTGATGAGTGTCGAGATGGAGATGGGCTGACATGTTTGGTGGTGAGGCTGAAAAACCTCGAGTCCTCTTATTCCTTGTCTCGATCTAGTTCATTTATGCAGGTGGTCTGCACATCCTATTTGGGACATTCACCCCTACATTTGAACACATTCAATAACAAGACTCTCATTTTGTACTAAGACAATGAAGTTAACCTGTATTTTACCAATATACTAATGCCAATGTATTTTGACAACAAATATGTGATACATATTTTATTTGTAAATAAAGCTTAAGAAAGCAGTTATTAATATTGCTCAGCACATTGATAAATTATTTGATATCTTAATAAAACTTTGGATAACCTTTATGTTTTATAAGAAGTATTTACATTCTGCAGGTGTCTGAGTCCCTGATAATAAGCCTTTAAGTTTTAGGTTATATCTATGCATTTTTTGTGCCCAGGAAAAGCAGTACAGAATAGTGATTGACAGCAAACGTTCTGGAACATACCTGAATTTGATCCCATCTCTTCTGCTACATGACCTTGAACCAAATTCCTTAATTTTTTTTGTCAGTTTCTTATCTGTAAAAATGAGGACAATAATGGAACTTGCATCACAGATTATTATGAGAGTAAATAACTTCATATGTGTGAGAGTGCTAAGAACAGTACCTGGCACATAGTAAAAGCAATGTGCTTATTTGCTGTTATTTTTTATTTGTTTGAAATTTCATGCCTTGTTAGTCTGTTCTTCAAAAATCACACATAGTCACCTTTAAATGACATTAACATCACTGGGGATTTGATGTGCAGATTTCTCTTATCAAACTAAAAGCCAATTAGATTCTCAAGTGTCTGTACTCTGAAACAGGAAACCAAATTTGACATTCCTTTCTATTTTACATGACCACAGAGTTTAGAAGTCAAACGCCCATCTCCTGTCAGTCAGCTCGATTAACTCTGTAACTCACATGCTGTCTCATGCTGAAAGCTCAGTGTTTTTAGGATGGTTGATGCATAGTTTAAAATCCTTAAGAAACAAAGCATACAACCAGGTTGCATTTATACTTCTTGATTGAATTGATAGTCTGTTTTCCAGCCCTGTTATTTTTCTTTCTTAGTCAGCCATAGTATCATTAGCCAGTATGCTATCTAGGGTCCAAAATTTAACGATGGGCTGGTGGAGTGGCTCAAGTGATAGAGCGCCTGCCTAGCAAGCATGAGGCCCTGAGTTCAAACCCCAGTACCGACAAAAAAAGAGAGAGAGAGAGAGAGAGAGAGAGAGAGCGCACAATATATTTATTGCTGACAAATGTTTTTGGCAGCATTTCAGAGTTTTACTTGGCCAAAGCAATTGCCATATACAAAGTCATTCAGAATAATAGCAAATTAATATTGATTTACTGTTTCCTCCTTAGTGTAGGTTATCATTAACTTTTAATGTTTCTATATTGTTTCACATTTGCCATTCTCAGTACAAGATGAGATAGTCATTTTCAGAATTAAGCACATTAATAAAAGGTAAAAGCAGCAAAAAGGAATGATGAAACTAGTTTGGCACCTCTTGGTGCAGCTCAGTCCAGGGTCCGGTACATCCACTTTGTTCTTGTAGCCTTTGTGGAGCAAGCTGTTAACAGTGTCCACTTTTGTCATTTAATGTAGCATATTAATGTGCCCACAAGAAAATGTCCTCAGTGTCAAGAAGTAAATGAGTACACTGTGCTTCTTGAGGATTGTTACTGATGTTTAATCAGAGGCTCATTTATATAGGGGCCAGGGATGTGACTCAGGGACAGAACACTTGCCTCGCATGAGAGAGGCCCTGGGATCCATCCTCTGCACTGCCAGAACTAACCGACCAACCAAACAAAAGCAAACGTAAAGAAAAAACCCAGTTCCTAAAAGAAAATTCACAAGCAAGTAAGTTGAGTTTTAAAAGTTACCCACAAATAGCTTCTATAGCTTTATGTAATTATCTGTAGAAATCTTCATGTGTTCAGGACTAGCTCTCCAGAGCTTTTATCAGGATAAATAAACACAAGCAACAATAACCAGTTCCCTGCATTTCCTAATCATTGCATGCCTATTTTAGACATTAGGAGGGCCCTGTCTCTTCCTAGGAAGCCAAGCTGTGATTTGTCCTTTTTGACTCCCTGGAAAATCTAATCCTCCCTCTTGCTCATTGACTCAAATCCAGCTAGTCTCTGTATATTCCTTCACGTTGTGCGTGTGACGTGGAGGGATTTGAATGTGTGGTGTGCATTAGCAAGCACCTAACACAAAGTAGCAGTGTGATATTCCCCTAGTGTGCATCAGTGCATTCACGTTGGAACTGATAGGTTAAATGGAAAGCGTCCAGAGTACCCTTTCCACTGCTCACTCCTGGACATTCCCATAAATCAGCAATAAAAATGGCAACACCCAGCAGAAGGACGTGATTCTCATCTGGCAATGCTTGTGCTGCGAATGTTGTTCAATAATTTCAATATCACCCTTGGCTCACGGCCTCCAGTGAACTCCATCTCTCCTGTCCCAACACACACGCCATTGGCGCTCTGGACCCTTCACAGTCGTACTGGTGGCTTCCTCACTGTCAGGATACTCTGAAAAGTGTCATGTCCCATTAGAGATGAAACACTACTTCCAGACCTCAGCTTCTGCCACATACCATAGAGCTCATGAAGGCCAGATCCTAAAGCTTTTCATCCATACTCATAGGGAGCCTGCCGGGAAGAGCTCCTGGTAGTTTAAAGCACAATGAAACACAGCTTACGCAGAGCAATTGTTTGCTACATCTTATTTGATTGAATCTGGTTTCTCAAACCATAGAAAATGTAATCAGCATGTTTGCGAGGGCTTAATAGAGGCAGTTGTACCCAAAAGTCATAGCCAATGAAAAGGTGAGAGAGGAGAAAGACCATCAAACTATAAATTTGAAGTCTGCTAATACTCCATTTAACAGAGTGCCCAGAAATGTGTCAAGGGACACGGTTTCGTTCTAATTGTGGCCTAGAAATTTCAGGAAAAGCTTAACTTGTTCTTACTGTCCTGTATCTAAGCGGTAGGTGGAACAATGCTTTATAATGCATTTCCAAAAAGTTTCTGTCCAGAGTGATAAAAAGAGACAAATATTAATATATAAAGATTTTTTTAATTTAATTTTTACTGATCCTGTCCTTGCCTGGCATTTTTCTGATAACTAAAGAGTTACTGTATCAAGACCTTAATGTGAAGTTACGGGCTTTTGTGATTTTTGTCATAGAAATTTGGGTGTTGAAATTGTTTTAGGACTATAAGACTGGCCTTGTGACTACTATAGGTTGACTATCCTTTATTCAAAGTGTTTGGAATTTGAGGATATTTGCATATACATAACGTGATATCTTGGGGATGGCACCCAAGTCTAAACACAAAGTTCGTTTATGTTTCCTATATACCTTATACACATGGCCTGAAAGTAATTTTGTACATTGTTTTTAGTAAATTTGTACATGAAACCAAGTCCGACTCCTGTGGGATTTCCGACTTGCGGTGTCATGTTGGCACTGACAACATTTCAGTTTTGGAGCTTTTCAGATTTTGAGTTTTTAGTTCAGGGATGCTCAACTCCTATCAGCTTTTGATGAAAACACTTCCCAGCTCATAGAGTTTGTGGGGTGAAAAGCTACAAAGCATTAATCTGCGGTGTCCCTTCTCTAATGAAATGTCATTGAAGAATTATTAGATATGTCTCTAATAAAAATGGTATAAGGGGACATGTTGAAAAGTCTAAAATGAACTAGTGTCACTATGGCAATTTTACATGTACATCTTTTATTTTTTCATAAATATTCATTAGTATTTGATTTTCCATTGACACCAGAAATGCTCCAGAATACCTTGTGCATTATTTAGTAAAAGAATAATAAAGAGGAAGAACACTAAAATTTCTTGGGGTTTTGAGACATCAATAACACTTAGCTTATGTGAATTTCCCCTTGCATATGAGAAGTTCCAAGTGTCACAGTGCCCTGCTATACAAACGGAAATTCCATTCACAGTGCACTGAAATGCGTGCTTACCTGCGTACGCATGCGTGCTTTGTGCTTCTATGCACCTGCAACACATTCAAAGTGTGTAATAGTTCAACATAGGCTAATGGAATATCTTTGAACACTTGCTGTTAGAAATACAGAAGAATGATGTGTAATTTACATATCCGTTATTTTCATGTAAATAAACGCTTTCAAAGCATTTGAAAACACTGGTTTCTCTCTAGTATTTTATGCTCTGCATCTTACTTCATGTCTAATTTGTGTAAAAGCATTGGCACTACCATAACAAAATAAATATATAGTACCTCATACAAAGTATTGTAAATAGGTTTTCTATGGGCAAAAACATGCCCAAAGTGATTTACCACAGGCAGGCGTTTTGATCGGTTCCGTATTCGAATCCAGTATTGGAGCTAACACATGTTTGAAAACCTCCCACGTGCTCAGCACCAGCGAGTCTGTTTAGGTTCCCCTTTTCATGCCTTACTCCCTTCCCCTCTCCTCTTGAATCCTGCTTTATCATTTTGCTTTCATCTGCTTTTAGAAAACGCATTTCCTTTGGATTAGGGCATTTTAAGAACATGCTCTTCTTACCTCTGCTTAGCATAAGAAGTGTACTTTTTTGTGATTCCATCTTTGCTTGATTCAGCACCATTCCACTTATCACTAATGGTCTTCCCGATTTTTCTGTGGGCACGAATAAATTAGCAAAGAAACGGCATATGGAATTAGTGATTTTCTGGGATTTCAAGTCTCACTTTTGAGTCCCACTAGATGTGAAAATCAAAAGACTTAGTTTTTCAAACTCTGTGATTGTGAGGAGCAGATTATCTAGATTTTAGCTTAGCATAAGACATTAACTTTGAATTGTCATTACAGGATCTTATTTTACTTCTTAGTGCTGTGTGTCATTCCATTTTCTGAACTATTAAAAGGAACCTATTTGATCTCCACAGTCAGTAAGAATTTTGCCTGTATTTGATTGGTAGGAAAAATAAACTGGAGATTAAGTATGTTCTTTGGTAATGAGTGAAAGGTTTCACTAGGTTTGCTAAGTGCTGCTTACTAGGCCAAAAATAATAATAATTATAATAATAATAACTGCCATTTTGAAAAATTTTCTATCAAAAGTGATTTCTAGTAATCACAATTTAAAAATTCATCCAGTGTTTTTATTTATCGAATCTATTTTATATGCTGATTTCAGACAATGTAGTCTGCTTTATGTTTTAATAAAACCAATGAAGAAAAGCTGTGACTTCTCATGCATCCACTCATTTTCTGGTGTTGGGGATATAACCCAGGGCCTTGGACATGCTAGGCATATACTCTACTGCTGCATTACATCCCGAGCTGGTAGCTTTTTCACACAGAGTCTCACTGTGTAGCCCAGGCTGGCCTAGAACTTGTGATCCTTCTGCCTCCAGCTCCCAGTGTTGGGATTACAGGCATGCACCACTATGCATGCCTAGTTTCTATGTTCTTAATTTCATGCCACATTATTTTCTTACCCCTTAAAAATAGCAACCAACCTTCTAAGGCACGGTGATGGCTTAACTTTTGTACCTATACAGATTGTGTTTGTTTGATCAATTATGGGAGAGAAACTCACTCATTTTCAAACTCTTATCCATTGGTAGGTATTGCTGTGCAATTGATTGAACTGTAATCTGTGTATATTTTAAATACCATGAAATGAGAAAGAAAAGTCATAGTAAAGGCATTATTTTAGTTTCCTGGGGGACATTTTATGGGGTATATGTTTATTCCTTTTTGTATGCAGGGTGCTGGGTAATCAAACCCAGTGTCTGACACACTAGACCCATTCTCTATCACTAGCAATCCCCTGCCCCATGTACTTGTTTTTAAACTGTGTTTGCAAATGAACCTTAAGTTATTTTTAACTTGCCTCTATGCTTGCAATTCTATTTTTTTGCCACTAGGTGCTGACTGGTTGTAAATTGTAACTTTGGGTTTTTTTTTTTTTTATGAAAATTAATTTGTTATTAAGATGTTTATATAAAAATCCAAT
Source organism: Castor canadensis (assembly GCF_047511655.1). NCBI lineage: Eukaryota > Metazoa > Chordata > Mammalia > Rodentia > Castoridae > Castor > Castor canadensis. The sequence continues at coordinate 22,748,798 of NC_133405.1, forward strand.
CAGTTTAACAATTATGGACAGATTGCCATATAATTTTAATAATATTTAAATAAATGAAAGCTCATAGTTATGAGTACATTTCTCCTACCAAAATTTAAATATCATTAATCACTTCGTGTGCTTTGTTTGTTTTCTTTAAGAGAACTTTTTTCTTCCTTTTATTCAAAAATAATTTGTGTTAAGGAGCCCTGGGCCTGGGCTGAGGGTATACCTCAGTGGTGGAGCTCATGTCTGGCAGGCATTTGGCCTTGGGATTCACTCCCCAGCACAACAAAACAAAATGCAAGAGTCTTGGACCATATGCCTATGGAAAGCTTCCTGTAGGGTAGGCCTTTTGCTTATAACTTTCCCTTTCACTGCCCTAGAGAATTGTTTTGAGACTAGTTCTAATTGTCCTAAATAGCTAAAGTTTAATTTCTTTATTAGGTTTCAGGTAAAGTGTTAGTCTCTGACACTTTTTACACAGGAAACAACTGTGTCAGGAATCAGTACCCATGTGTCAGTGGGCTGGCTGACAGACTTTAAGATTCCTCCCCTTCCTCCTCCTCCTCGAATAACAACCACAACACACACGCCACATGAACTCACCCTTGCTGGTTTCTAGCAGAATACAGTACTGCCTTCCCTTGGTCACTAGAAAAGCCCAAGGTAGTCTCTCTTCTTTCTACCAGCTAGCTGGCAGCTTCCCTCCCTCATTCTGACTCCGACTTCTTTCTTTTGGACTTGAATTGGTATAAAAACTAATTTAAATCAAATGGTAAAGATTATTAACTTCCCTAGCAGGTTCCCTGCAGTTATATAGTTTGCTTTGGAAAAAGAGGTCGTTACTGTAATTGTGTGAAATTGAAAAGTATTTGTATCAACTTCCCGTTCAAATAAATAGGATCATTTTTAAGTAGTGATAATTGGCTTCAGTTCTATGATTGTATGTTTTCTTATACCATGAAAATTAAGTTTAACTGTGAAGGGAAAGGTGAGAAAGAGGAGAGAGAGAGAGAGAGAGAGAGAGAGAGATTGAGATTAAAGCTCTCTCTCAAATCCAGAACAAAATAAGAGCTCTTGACCTGGCTCTATCACTCACTCATTTGTAACTGACCAAGTCATTTATCCTCTGTTGTCTGTCTTCTGTGAGTCTATGGCTCAGGCTTTCATATTAAAAGAAAAATGTGGGCAAAGCAGTTTAGCCTCAGGTCTACTTGTGCTAATGACTGAGCCACTCAAGTACCAAGAAAAAGCACAGATTCTTACGAATAATAGAAATGTGTAGGTTCTTTTTCTTTTTCATTCCATTCCTACATTTCTGGATCTGCTGCTTTGCCTTTGGGAGATCTTGGTAGATATAACCCTTTCCCATTCACTTTTAAGGGAAACAACCCTGCAGTGATTTGTTCTTTTGTTCTCATATATATGCTCATTGCAATTTACAAGAAATATTACCTTTTGATAAGGGTATTCTAAGAGGACACAGTTTGTCATTTTATATTTCTAGGATCTTGTGTTTAAAGCAGGTGAGATTTAGTATTCTAATAGTGTTAGGGTGTGAGATCATCTCCCAACAAGATGGTAAGCTTACTGAGGGAGGAGACTATTGTACGGATCTGTTTTATTACCCAAAGAATCAAAGCAGTATTATGCATGTAGCACACGAGTTAGCAATGCATTTCTCTCTGATACTATAATAAAAATGACATGGCTAGATGTGCAACTCAGTGGAAGAGCACTTGCCTAGCATGCACGAGGCCCTGGGATCCATCGCCAGCACCCCAAAAATAAAAAAATTAATGACTCGTGGCATCTTAACTTTAAATTCTGTGGTGATTTTGAGGTCTCTGGCCAACTTCTCATCCAATGTGACAGAAACCCAGTGAAGGGAAGTGCACCACCTAGAGAAAGAGTTCAACGCAGTGTTGGATTGCTGGAGCTGTGAAAAGGCACTTTATTGCGCTGAGCTAAAAGGTGTCTATAGATTTTACCTATAGATCCTTTTGGAGAAAGAACAGAAGTGAGCTACTCGCCTTTATTTTTTCTTGTTCATCCCCAGAGTTTCTCGTTTTATATTTATACAAGGAGATTGATGGCTTCAGAGAAAATACACAGCAAATCATTAAAGAAAATTTAGTCAGGTACAGTAATGGGATGAGGCCTGATCAGATCACTATTTCCATATCAAACAAGATGACTTCCGATGATTTATTTCAGAAGCTCTTAATGTTTACTTTTCATGAGACACTGTTGTAAGTGCTTTTATAAGTATTAACTCATTTCACTCTACAAATCAACCTTATGAGATAAGTACTGTTATAACACCACTCTATCCTGAGGAAACTGAAGTACAGATTGTTTCGGGAACTTTCCCAAGGTCTTTCAGTTAGTAGGTACGAAGTGGAATTATGAACAAGTCCTTCTGGCTGCAGAATCCTATCCTTAACCACTATGCTGTTCAGAGATGTCTTTTACAAGTTTCAAAAAATCAGGGACACTTAGTTGCTTCTCTTTGGTTCTCATAAATAAGAACCCAGCTATTTAAAGTTTCCATTTTTCAGATGTTATTTACTTATTTTACAATTAATATTCCTTTTTAAAGATCTGGAAAAAGCACTGCTTTCCTTTAGTTGGTTTATGTCACCTTGAAGCAGTGTGTCTTTATTTTGGTTATATATTCTGCCTATTTAATTAACTGACGTTGCTTACATCTGGTTAAGTTTTGTGCTAGTCTCTTAAGGATGCTGTTACATCAGCTCTGTTTACTTTTTGCCATCTAGGTCCTTTGCACTCTCTCAGACTGACTCTATTTAAATGTTCCCTTTGCCTAAAGTCAAGCCTAAAACACCAAGTAAATACTAGAGTTTGCATTGCTAACAACCCACCTGCCATGTATAATACTAGTTTGATGTCCTCAACAGGGATCCTGGGTATATTGAGTGCTTACCTCGCACCAGAAGTTTAAACACCTGTCATATGACTTACTCCTGCTGGGGTAGTGAGATGCTGAAATTAAACATATTAACCAGCGTTTAAATACAGGCCTTTGTAATGCTAAAGCTAAAATATATTTTATACACTGTATCACAGTGACATTTCTTCTCTTTGGGGAGTCTGAATCTCCTCATCTGAAAACTGGACTGGGGGCCTATAAAGTGCCCACATACCACATTTGGTCCTGCTCTGAAGAGGCTCACACAAATAGACACACAGTTGTGCTGGGTTCATTGTGCACGGGACCGTGTGGATAGTGTTTTGAACACTGTTGGTTCCTTTTGCTTAGTGAAGTTGGGAAGCTTACTCCAGAGAAATAAATAGGCTTCCTCCCTTTCTAAGCAAGTGTGTTCCATCATTTTAGAAGGCCTAAAAGTGCGTTTTTATTCATAGTACTTAATGCATAAATGGAAATAAAGAAAGAAAAATAAGTTTTTATACATATACAATCTCTTACCTGTACACAACTTGTAATTCGAAGTTTTGCTTAATGACTAATTATCACATGATGCATAATAACACCCTTATTATTCATGGAACATTCAACTTAGCCAGTATTTATTGAGAATCTAGCTGTTCTGTAGACTGTTTTGGGGGAGGTAAGAGTAAATGTAGGTTCACTTACCTATAGGCTCAGTAACACCTAATTCAAATTACTATTGTTCTTGAATGCAGTCATTGAATCTAGGGCAGTTTGAATGGAGATGAAAGCCACATTGCAAGACGTTTGGGAGTGCTTTGAGGTGAGGAAGAGGACATAGCAGGTGGACAGTATTCCAGCAATGAAGGCCTCAGAAGCATTCCTTGAGAGAGACAGAGTTAAAGTACAAGAAAGTCGAAGTTGCGTGGATGTTTGTTGGAGACTCAGAATTGCAGCACAAGAGATAATGAGATAGATGTCCGAGGAACTTGGTCAGGAATGGGTGAGTTCCTGGTCATATTAGGGTTTGGCCTAGTCATCAGTAACCTTGTGTGCCTAAACATATGCTTTTAAAAAAATTAACAGTATGCGTAGTGCTCATGGCTCACACCTATAATCCTTGCTATTCAGGAAGCCAGCCTGGGCAAATAGTTCGAGAGACCCTATCTCGAAAATTCCTAACACAAAAAGGGCTGATGGAGTGGCTCAAGATGTAGGCCCTGAGTTCAAGCCCCAGTACTAAAGAAAAAAAGGGACAGTGTATAACATCTGAATTCCTAAAATTATGTCATTTACCTACTAAGATTCTCTTTTGGAAATTTTCTTGAAATATATAAATGAGAGGTTGTGGGAAACATGGAAACCATGTTTGTACCCTCAGCATCTTTTATGTGGTGCCCTGAGTTAGTCCTGAATAAACATTTGTAGCCAGAAACCAGTGGCTTATGCCTGTAATCCTAGCTATTTGGGAGGCTGAGATTGGGAGGATCTCTGTTTAAGGCCAGCCTGGGCAAATAGTTCACTGAGACCCCCATCTCCATAATAACCAGAGCAGAATGGACTAGAAGTGTGGCTCCACTGATAGAGTGCCATCTTTGCAAGAATGAAGCCCTGAGTTCAAACCAAAGTCCCACCAAGAAATAAGAAAATAAAATAAAATAAACATTTGTTTAGTGAGTAAATTTATGAAAATTTAATTATGGATAACTGCCATTGATATGCATTCAATAATTGCATAGGAGTCGTCTACCCTAAATGGTTTAGAGACTTTCATTTACCTGCCTGCAGGTTATGAGCTAGACCCGCTTTTAGGATTGCTTCTAGAATTCTTCCCATCATCATCCCTCACTAAATGAGTCTTATTTGACTTTTGACAAACCTGATAACCTGAGTTACGCTCTTACAGTGATTTCGGATGTGAAAGCCACCGTGCTTGAGTATATTTAGTGGAGCAAGTGTTTAGTAGTACATGAAACTGACAACGCCATCCATAGGAGGACCTTGGGGATTTCAGCTCAGTTTTATGTCAGCATGAGTTGACGTTTGTATTGCTGAGAATCTTTATGATCTTTTGTGGGATTATACTGTTACTTTAAATAGAATCAAGGCGTATTGGTTCTCTGCATGTATATGCTGAATTATATGGCTGTCATTCTAATCATTTAAATCATTCAGTACTTGGTGATATAGACGATACAATGTTAACCTCAATTTCCGCATCACTCCTGTAATGTGTACACATGATTCTAAATTGATGAATCCAACATGGTAGCTGAGTATAGGATTTCATCTGTCTTGATGGGCATTTCCCTCACCTCAGTAGAAGCAAAAATGCTCTCTTTCTCCTCTTCCCCCTCGCTTTGCCTGGCCACTGCGCTGAATTGATTTCTTGTGAGATGTTTCTTAATGTGTAGGTATCTTCTCACTGGCAGTGTATGTTGGCACTTTCTCGGTGCACAGATTTCCTTGTTGGTTTGACTTCGGCATATCCCGGGGGTTTTACTTCAAAAACCCTACATTCTTTGACGACTTTTACATAGATCTTGTCCTCAACTCCCTTATGTCAAAATCTTTTTTTTAATTTTTCCTTCTCTGATGTGCATACTCCAAGTTTTGGTATAGTAAGCTTACAAGTTAGCAAGAGTGACAGTTGAGTTTTTGAGTACTGCCAACCTCATTGACTTTTTTTTTCATAATTTGTAAATCTTGGTTCCAAGTTTTCACTTTGGTTTGCATAGCCATTTTTTTTTGTCTGTAAATTTTATTATCGAGAGAGATTTACTATGCTCAAAGACTTTTGTGCTTCCCTTCTGGCACTGGATACCAGATTTCTGGACCGCATATTCTCTTGAATGGGTGACTTGGATCCCAGTGTGTCAAGCATTTTCTAACTTATTTGCCAGACATGCATGAGAAGATAAACCCTCCAAATTATAAACCATTCAGGATCCTCTGGGTTAGTCATATGCTTTCACGTGATAATTGCCAGGAGCTGGGAAGAAAATTGAGAACTTGGAGGGCTTTTTATTGGCGTCCTCCTCATTGTGTTTTAATGGTTATTTTGTGAACTCACTCTTAGAATTCTTACTCAACAGAATTCCCAGTATCCCAGTTGGTCAGAAATTAAATAGACAGCATTTTATATGGAACCTGTTTGTCTTGTCTAGAGGATAGTTGGAGAAGTGGGCTCTTATGGATAATAAAAGGAAAAAGATATAAAACCAAATATTCATTTAACAGGAGAAATGTGCCAGATCTTAAAAGCTGGCAAGAGATCGTGGCCAGAAGGGTCAGATGGTCACAAGCAGGATCAGGTAGAGCGTGATGGAAAAACAGTCTGGGGGAAAAACACCATGTGTGCAAAGAAGGTATTCTGTGAGCATGGGCAGAGGGGGCCAAGGAAGTTGCATTGAAATTAGTGCGAAACACAGGCCCACACAACCTGTAGTCCTTCTAAGCTCGGGAGGAAGGCATTGCCTTTCCCTAGGTTTCAAAGCCTCCAAGGGTGCCCTCCCTTCTGGTTTTTGGAAGTATGAAAATTCCTCATAGCTAGGATCTATGCTTCAACACAGATCTGAGTTGTCAGTGAAAGAGACTTAATGAACCAAGGCAATTGGGTTAACCTTTTGGGAGTCTACCTACCTGTTCTGAACATAGATTGCCAAGATATCACACATGATGAAATTAGATCAAGAGCTCTTCATGTGTACACTAAAAATTTCAGGCATTTTAGCCAAGTAGATGAGCCTTTCTGGGCCTCTGTTCAAGGCTGAAGTAATCAATAGGCTACTCTGTTCCTCACTGGCTTTGCCAACTCTGTTGTGAGCTGTTTACCGTTCTTAGGAGTATTTTCAAGGTTTGCTATATACTTAAATGTCCACCCCATGTTTGAAAACCTGAAGTCTGGATTGTACTTCCATGCCTTTCAAGAGTAGGCACAGAGTTATTTCCTAATTTATTGCAGCAAACCAGTTGAAATTGATAGATTTCATGGAGTTATTCTGTTTTCTTTTCCTTCTTTCTTTCTTTTTTTGAGATACTGGTGTTTGAATTCAGGTGTTTGCTAGCTAAGTGCTGTGCCACTGGAACCCACACCCCCCGCATTTTTTTTTTTTGCTTTAATTGGTTTTCAGATAGTGTCTTCTGGGCTTTTTGCCCAGGGCCAGCCTCAACCTCTTCCCTCCTGCCTACACCTGCCACAGAGCAAGTGTGCACCACCGCACCCACTTTGTTCATTGAGATTGGGTGTTGCTAACTCTTTGAGTCTGACCTGCAACCATGATGCTCTTGTTCTCCACCCCCAAGTATCTGGGATTACAGTTGTGTACCACCATACCCAGCCTCATTTCTCTTGTTTTCCTCTCCTCTTTCTTCCCCTTCCCTCTTCCCTCCTCTCCCTTTCCCTCCTTTTCCCTCCCTCCCCTCCTCTTCTCTTCTTTTCTTTGTGATACTGAGGATTGAACTGGGCCTCACACATGCTAAGCAAGAGCTCCACCACTGAGCCACACCCCAGACTCATAGAATTGTTCTTCTGAAGATGAGTATTAAATTATAGGTTATAGGCTGTTGATTTCCAGTCTCTTAGTGTAATTAAAACAGCCTTATCATTCCCCTCTACTTTAGGGGTTTTGAAATCTTTTCTTTGAGACCTGTTGTGATTGACCTTGCAAGGTAGAAGAGGCCAGGTGACTTTATTATCATTGCATTATACTTACACACCCTTCTTTAATGTGAGTAAGCGCGCTGACTACTTGTCCAAAATTCAAAGATGTTTAAAAGCCAGCCTATTTTTAAGTTCTTCTAAAATTTTCCCAAAAGGCCTGTATTTTCTAGTCTAGCTTAAATAACTCTAGAATATGAAGAAAAAAGTAAAATTCTTATTTTAGGAGTCTTTGAAGGCTGATAGTCTCAAACCAGCATAAAGACAGGGAAATAGAGAACTTAAGATTCTGTTCAGTTTGTACTCCCAATATTTCACTTTTACCCCTTTCCTGAAGCAGCCAGCTTTCCAATGAACTCCAGACAATTGATTTACAGACACATACTTCAGTCATATGTGTGAAATGAATGTGAAATAATGCTTCTAGAAGCAGTGACTTCCGACCAAAAGGTTAGAGCTCTGGTAGATATTTTCCTAGAAAATTCACTTTCCCAGAAATGTACCTTCAAGCCTACTAAAGGTTTGGCTTTGGTCTCATTTTTAAAATTTTTTAAATTATGTTGTTGTGCTGGGTGGGGGTACATTGTGACATTTACAAAAGTTCTTACAACATATCTTAGTTAAATTCACCCCCTCCATCATTTTTCTTTATCCCTCCTCCCCCCATTCCTGGAATAGTTTCAACACGTCTCATTTTTCCATTTTCATACATGAGTATATAATATTTCTACTACACTCACCCTCCTACTCCCTTTCTTTTTTTTTTTTTCATTTTTCTTTTATTATTCATATGTGCATACAAGGCTTGGTTCATTTCTCCCCCCTGCCCCCACCCCCTCCCTTACCACCCACTCCACCCCCTCCCGCTCCCCCCCTCAATACCCAGCAGAAACTATTTTGCCCTTATCTCTAATTTTGTTGTAGAGAGAGTATAAGCAATAATAGGAAGGAACAAGGGGTTTTGCTGGTTGCCTACTCCCTTTCTTTATATCCTTCTCCCTTCCACTGGTACTGACCCCCAGACAGGACCTGTTTTACTTTCCTGTGCTCCGTTTTTGTTGCCACTGGTCTTCGAAATCAGTACATTTGGGACTCACCACAACAGTTTTTTCTTGGTCCTTTCACTAGGTTTGTAAGTGTTCTTAATTAGGAGGGGATACCTACCATCGCAGTAGAGAATCTAACTTTACTGGCTATAATGCCATGCTGACTTCAGGTAAGGATGCTCTCACTGTACTAGGTACAGTGACGAATCTCCTTATGCCACTAAATCATTTAGGTGCTACCTCAGTTTACTTCTTGGTCAAATAGTCATCCTTGTAGTTGACTCACGTGTTTGACTAGACAGGTACTTGGATGGGTGTTGCTCACCATGTCCAAGGCCCTGGGTTCGATCCCCAGTACCCCTCTAAAATTTTTTGAGTTGACATGGTACTTGACTGTTTTATAAGTACTTAAAAGATAAACTTTTAGTTATAACTTTGATTATTATTTGGCAATCCTTGGGGGTCTTGGGGGTGAGTGGTTAACAGTGAATGTTCATCCAAATTTTACATTGGCCCGGAAAATTCAAGTAGATTTAATACACACTTTGGGAGGAGCACAGTTTTGATCAACGGGAGAGCTGGTTAAAGCTCTATAGCAAGAATTTACTAGAATGTCATTGTACCCCAAAGACTTATCGAAATTTAGTCCTGGCATGAGCTTATTTTCTAGTAAAATCTAACTGAAAATCCTAGTGGAAATGTCAACTACACTTTAACAAGGGGTTTTTGTTACAGACATTAAGGTTGAAAAAATAGAGCTAGATCTGGTGGCGCATACCTGAAATCCCAGCTAATGGGGAGGTAGTAGAGACAGGAGGATTGCAGTTTGAGGCCAGCCTGGGCAAAAGTTAGCAAGATCCTATCTCAAAAACAAGCCAGGCATGATGGCACAAACCTGTGATTCCAGTTATGCAGGAGGCAAAGGTAGGATGAGGATTGTGATCCTCCTGGGCAAAAGAATGAGACCCAATCCGAAAAATAGCCAGCAAAAAAAAAAATAATAATAAGGGCTGGAAGCATTGCTCAAATGCTAAAACATTTGCCTTGTAGGCATGAAGCTCTGAGTTCAAACCCCAATGCCATCCAAAAAAAAAAAAAGGATTGAGAACTATTTGGGATCATTGCTAAATGTGTGGTTAGAAAAATGCAGACAATAAGCTACAATTTTCAGTTTGTTTTGCAACCTACTTTTCATGCAGGCTGGACTTGAATCACTGCCTGTCACGGCCTCACAGAGCCTGTGAAGTAGAGAGAGCACTTGACCTTTATCTACTTCCCCTTTAGCCATCCAGAGTATGTTGGATGCATGAACTTTATTCTGGTTTTGTGATATAAGGCTTTTTAAATAAAATAACTTTTCAAGGATGAACGAATTTTCAAGTTCAGATAGTTGTATTTGAAGACTTTGGGAGAGGCTCCTGTTTCTATATAGTAAATGCACTCCTTACATGACTTTCCAGGTCCCTCCAAAAAAGGTACTAAAAAAAGAAAGGCCCAACACCCAAACTGATCTTCCTGCTGTTATGCCTGCCATTCTTTCCAGGAATGTTCTCTGACCCTCTGTCCCTGCCCAGTTCCTTCTTTTTCTAAGGCACAGTAACACTTTCTCATCCTGGAAAACTCCTTTGACTGCACTCAGCCTTAGTGAGTTCCCTTTTCAGACACTTACAGAATTTGTAGTTGGTGGAACTCACTTTTGCCCTTAATTGTCTGCACCGTTTGCGTTTATTTTGTATGTGTTGTTCTTCCTTCCCTGAAGTTGGGGGCTACTGGAGTGCAGAGGTAGAGCCTTGACTTTCTTCTAATCCCCAGAGGCACACGACCCAGGTCTGTGCAAGAAGTAGATGAACAATAAACGGTTGTTGGTTGGTATTTTCCAACCTGAACAGTTTTAAAGGCTTTACTTGCTTTGATAACAAATATTTGTTTCATAGATAAAATGAACAGTGGAGCTTGTATCTTTGTTTTCTGCCACCCCACCCCCCGCCATCCTCACTTGAATGTATGGTTCAGGGGATGAGGATTTTGTCCTGTCTACCTTCATTTCTTCAGCACCTGCACCAATGCCTGGGTCATGTTAGATTCTGGTGAAATAGATGCTGAGAGGATTGTCAGCAAAACCATCCCGAATATATTAAATGCAGTCTTGTGACTCACTTTGTATTTCACTCATCTCAGATATTCATGCATTATAGGACTGGAATTGCCAAAGATGTTAAGTTCCTACTTTCTTCAAGTTTAACTAGAATTTTGGGGGAAAGAATATCTTTTGATGGCACTGGGATTTCTGTCCCATGCACTTAAATAAACACTTACCACTGTTACTTGAGAAAACTATGTTTAGAATCCATTTTAAGTTGTTTTCATATTAAATGGAATTGGTTTAAAATACTTAAATGGTATATATCAGGACGTTCTCTGGATTCTATACAATATTTAAAAATAGAAACACCTTTAAAAAAAGATGAACTCCTTTCACAAACAAAACCAGGACCATCCATCACCACATCTGTGATCAAAAGACACCATAGTGCCTGCCAAATTTATTCCATAGCCAAATGCACTAACTGAGGTAGGTCATTTAATTGCTTTGTGAAATAGAGCAACTGGACTTACCTGCTTTTTGGAAAAGGAATATGAAATTTATTACCGCAGTAGTATTGTGAAAAATGCAACAAAGCTTAAAAAACTTTGATGAAAAATTTCTGCAATAGGCAAAAAGTCCATTTTTTAATGGGCCTTTATTTCGGACAGAGGACTGGGACTTTCCACAGGATGCCTATGAAGCCATGGTCCCCAGCTGCAATGCACACCTCACATTTGCCCTACGGCACACGCAGTGGTGGGCCACTAACCTAAGTGTGGGAGGGACCCAGGACCTGAAGCAAATTGGAAAACTGGAAGGCTTTTGAATCTTGTCAGCCTGCCAGTTCAAGCAGGGTGTGGCAGGTGTGGCAGATATTTGGAGAGCCAAAATAAATGGGCACAAGAAATTCAGCAGTAGTACAGTTGTTAAGGAAAGCTTAAAATGTATAAGAAAGAAAATATTGTTTTCATTGTTTCTTCAGGAGTTTGATAACTGCATTTAAAGGGATGCCTCTTCGGCTGTTGCTTTGGGCGCTAAACTGTATCTTTGTGACGTTCTGGACTGACCCAGGTGTCGGTCATGTTTCTATGTGCTGTGTTGGCATGTGGCAGGAAGGCCGAAGAAATGAATAAGATCAGGAAAGTGTAGGAAAAATGGGGCCAAAGTAGCTGCAGGCAGAGCCCACAATAAATTCCTGTTTCCAGTAGATCGGTAGAAAAAATTCTTTTGCTTTGCTCCCAAGATAATTTCTTTGGGGAGGTGGGAGAGGTGGCCCAAACAATGTATACACATGTGAGTAAATGTAAAACCAATAAAATTTTTTTAAAAATAGAAAAAACCAAGTCTAGCTGTGCCAAAAAAAAAAGGTTCATTTTATGTACCTCACTTGTAATGCCCATAATTTATCTGTCGTTTATGTTGGATTTCTTAATGCCAATTGAAAATAAAGACAATATTAACTATTCCTTTAAAAAAGAAAGAATTTCTTTATCTGGGGTTCAAACTCAGGGCCTAACCTGATTGCTAGGCAGGTGCTTTATCACTTGAGCCATGCTCCCAGCTCTTCTTGGCTTTAGTTATTTTTCAGGCAGGGTCTCACACTTTCTGCGTGGGCTGACCTCCGAATGCAATCCTCCTACCCATGTAGTTGGGATTGCAGACATATACCATCACGCCCACTTGTCAGTTGAGATGGAGTCTCACCAGCTTTTTGCCTAGGCTGGACTTCAACTGCAATCTTCCCAATCTTCTGCTTCCCCAGTATGTGGGATTACCGGTATGTGCCACCGTGCCTGGCCCCTACCTTCAAGATAATTTCTGAGAAAAGATGTGAATCCTTAAAAGCCAGTCTAGTTTTTTCAAAGGATGCACTTAATGGACTGGTGTATATGTAATTTTAAGTTTTATATATCTTATCTAGGAGTCTTGAGGTGAACATTAATTTGAAGGGTAGAATTGTGAAAAAAAACACTGGTCCAGTGGATTCAAAACAGAGAGGTGACCAAAGCTCAGGTGGTCTAGAAAGTATGCACTGATGAAACTCCTTTGTAGCACAGTCCAATCTGGAATGTTAATACCTTTCAAAACAGGACTCCTTGGGAGTGCTGTAACCCTTGAGTCTCCCTGGTTAGATAGAAGCCAGCAGACTAAGACATGATCTCTTCTTGCAAAGAGTTCATGCTCTAATAACAGCTAAGTTAAGGAAGGGAAATGAAGTCAGCTAGAGTGACAGATTGTGAACTGTGCCTTAAGGGACACAGAATTGTGACATGGTAAGGAGGGTGGGCTCTGGAGTCCGACTTCGTGAACTATGATTTGATCACCTCCTAGCTATGTGAAGCTGTGCAAGTTGAATTACTTAAGCTTTCTCCACTCCATTTCCCCATCTATAAGATGAGAACAGTAGTGCCTCTCCACCAGGAATCCAGACAGCAGTACAAGTTAGTGTGAGTAATTCTGAGGTTATTTCTCTTGATTACTCACTTCTGTGCAATAGTGTGTGAGTGTGGGTTCAAGAGTACTAAGTCATAGTACTTAGTGTTCTATTCACGACAAATTAGAGGCTTGTGTTTAAGTCACAATACCTCTGATAATCATCCCACTTGTCTGTGCCTTATTACGTCTCTATTTAAATGAACATAGGACTTTCCACAAGAGTAAGGAAAGGGACCATATCAAGTCTTGTTCAGTATCTAGAAGAGTGCCTGGCACATAGTAGGTATAGGATCAGTGTTGGCTTGACCCCAACTCAGAAAGCAGTCTGGAGAAGGAACCACAAGTACTCTGCAAAAATGCCTGGCTTTCCTTGTTTACAATTCCCAAGGGAGATAAGAAGTGTTCTCTCCTACATTTGTCTGCTGGGATCTGTGTAGGAGATTTGCAGTCAGAAGTTCTTGCCTGGAATCATGGTTCTACCACTTAAAGCTTAGTAAGATCAAATAAGTCATTTCGCTTCAGTGAACTTTGTTTCCTTCATCAGTGTATTTATCACTCAAGCTTTAGAGTATTTTTGAGATAGTGTGCAGTTAAGGCCCTGGGTTTGATCCCCAGCACTGAAAAAAGAACAACAACAAAGGACTAGGGTATTTTTGAGAGATCCAAAGATCAATGCAGTACCAGAATGTGTAAACTGAAAAGACAATAAAGTAAAAATGTGCACTAAAAAGCCAGATGCATCGGGGTGCCGGTGGCTCACGCCTGTAATCCTAGCTATTCAGGAGGCAGAGATCAGGAGGATCAAGGTTCAAAGCCAGCCCGGGTAAATAGTTCGTGAGAACCTATCTAAAAAAAAAAAGCCATCACAGAAAAGGGCTGGTGGAGGGGCTCAAAGTGTAGGCCCTGTGTTCAAACCCCAGTACTACAAAAAAGAAAAAAACCAAAAAACAGATGCTCCTAGCTACTTAGGAGGCTAAGTTTAGGAATGTGGTTTGAGACAAGCCTGGGCAAAAAGTTAGTGAGACACCATCTCAATAGAAAAAACCCAAGGGTGGTGGAACATGCTTTTCACCCCAGCTACTGTGGGAAGTCTAAAATTAGCAAAAGGGGCACCCTTTCTCAAAAATAACCAGACCAAAAAGGGCTGGGGGCATGGTTCAATGGTAGAATGTCTACTTAGCAAGTGCAAAGGCCTGAGTTCAAACCCCTCTACCTCCAAAAGCAAAAAAACAAAAACAAAACACCCTAGCACCTTCTCCCTAAATACACTAAGAAATGGTGCCTTTTCATGTTCTTTATCAGAGGACTGTAAGTCATAAAAACAAAACTGTATTCCTATCACTCAAATCTAAGACAGGGAAGCTAAAGCTATACTGTTCCCAAAACAAAGTCGATATGCTTAAGAACACCGGGAAAACTGGCACCACTTCCTGTCTTTTATACACAGATAAGCAGAGCTGCATGCAGGCTGTGCCCCATCCTCACACCAGCTCCTTCACTTTGGCACCCAGTTTCTTCTGAGCCAGCTCCCCAAATATTTCCAGTCAGAAGGAAGACGTGCCGGCGAGAACTGAGTTGAGGAATTGGCCAGAGTCCCATCCAAGGTTACAGGCCAAAACAAAACAAAACAAAATCCTCCTTCTCCCACTCCTGACATTTCATAAAATGCATGGCCAGAAGCCAGTTCCTGTTTGCATTTTTCATTGGTAAAAGTTCAAAATTCAAACTTATTATTTATAATCTGTTTCTATACTTGATGGGCCTCTGTAGAAAAGTCTTTCTCCAGATCTTTACTGTTTATGTTCTGAGCAAATCTTGTTTTTCTTTCACATGTGTTCAGGCAGCCTATATAATTTAGTTGTAGGATTAAGTGTAAATATAAACTTACACACTCTTTCAATGTACTTTCCATAACACACTAAGCCAGTTACACTGTGAAAACTGTTTTACTCTGAAATTTAACTTAGTAACTAATACTACTAAGAAATTTTATGGTTAAGGAAAATCTAAGAAAGCTTTCGGTAGCCAATCACATCACTCATCAGACTTTTTGGTTGTCATGTCTCTTTAGACTTTTAAAAATATAACAGCCTTTATGAGGACTAATTCACATACTATCCAGTTCATTTAAGGTGTGTGATTCAATGAATATTTAAAAATTGTGTAAAAAAATTGTGTAATCATCACCACTATTTAATTCCAGAACATTTTCATCACTTCTACAAGAGACCTCCACACCCATTAAACAGTCACTGTCCCTTTTCCCCTCCCACTAGTTCTAGGAAACCATTCATCTATTTTCTGCCTTTGTGGGTTTGGCTATTCTGGAAATTTCACACAAATGGGTCCATGCAATATGTGGCTTTTGGTGACTGGCTTATTTCATTTACCATAACATTCCCAAGGTTCACCCATGTTGTAGTATGCATCTGTATTTCATTCCTATTAATAGCAGGATAATATTCCATTGTGTGGACACCTTGCATTTTCTTTATCCATTCCTCTGTTGATCGACCCTTGGGTTGTTCCTACAGTTGGCTCTTGTGAATAATAAGAATGTGCTTGATTCTTGTTTTCAGTTATTTTAGATATCCACCGAAGCATGGAAGTGCTAGGTCGCATGGTGACTAATTTTAACATTCTCAGGAACTGTCAGACTGTACACCACAGCAATGCACTATTTACATTCCCACCCACAATGTCTGAAGAGTCCAGTGTTTCCGCCTTTTTAATTACAGTTATTCTAGTGGTTGTGAAGTGGTGTCACGCTGAGGTTTTGATTTCTGTTTCCCCATCAGGCTATTTTTAATGGATATTTTTCTAGATGCAATTTGCCTCACAACCTTAACTTTCCAGAGCATGGTTCTACCTGGACCATGCTATGAAAGACCCATGGAACAGCATGGAAGTTCTGTGGGAAAGCTCACCTCTGTCCCCTTCAGCCCTCGTTCAACAATTAACTCTCATTTGACATTCATGACTGACCATTTTTCCAGAAGGATACTAGAAAATTCACAGTGACAGATACTGCAGCAATGAAAGAAGTGACAGTAGAAGTGACAATTAACAGTCTACTAGAGGAGGAGGAAAACTATCATACTTCCCAAGACGTTAACGATCCCAACCAAGCCTTTAACCAAAGGACAATTTATGTTCAATATTTGTAAGAAGGCAAAGCTACTTGTAACACACTTTAGAAACAT
Source organism: Castor canadensis (assembly GCF_047511655.1). Classification (NCBI taxonomy): domain Eukaryota; kingdom Metazoa; phylum Chordata; class Mammalia; order Rodentia; family Castoridae; genus Castor; species Castor canadensis. Next base: position 22,765,125 of record NC_133405.1, read on the forward strand.
TTCCGTGGTGAGTGGCTCAAAGGAAAACGTGTTTGACTCTCAAATAGAAAAGCTTAACTGAATTTTGTAGGTACTTAATTTCCTAATGATAGCTGAAAAATCAGGTGACATTGAATGTCCTCATGAATACAGAAAAGACAAAGATTGCATAAAGTTACTGAAAATATTTTTCAAAAGTTAAAATTAAATATTTTCAAGATCTTTAATTCTACTTTCTGATGATGTTAATAATTAGTTGATTTGTCAGATACTCAGGGCTTACTTTTGCCTCAGTGTTATTTTGGTATGTGTTCATGGTGTTATTACCAGTAAATTAACCTTTCTTACATCTTAACCACATTGACACTGTTGCTGGGTGACACTGGGTTAAACTGAGAACATTAAAGCCATGCAATATTTACCGTATTACTGAACCATGCTTCCTGTCTCACTTATTTGTGTATGCTGAAATCTCAGTTGTTCTAATTTTCCTTCATAGACACTAAGAAGCATACCTGTTCCCTCCCCCCAAAAAATCCCAGATCTTCTCAAAGAACATTTTGATCTGATACACATTTTACGTTTCCATCTTCCACCTTAAATAATATGCAGTGAGTCTCCAGGTGCTTGTGTCATGACTGTTCTATGTGATTATCAGTGACTCCATTTCTAACACATGCACGAGTTACCTTTCAGAACAACCTGAATTTTCTTAGCAATTCCTCTGTTCTGGATTTTGTGAGCAGATAATCGCGCCTTTAGTCAGACCATAACAAGGTTACTTTAAAGACAGGGTTTTAGTATAGCCTCTAAAAACTGGAGACACACAAGTGGATTATGAATACGTAAGGGGCGGTTATGTTAAGCTATGCTGTTTTCTGCACAGTGGACCCCACAGTGAATTCTACCTTAAAGAGAGCAAAAATAAACCATCATTTCAAAAACTGGGTGGTTGCCCAGTGTTGAACTGCAAGTCTAAGCAGTTGCTACCTTTGCCCCGCACAGTGTTACACTGGGAAATGCCCCTTTTATTGACAAAAGCTGACTACTCCATTGCACTGACAGTCTGTAGTCGCTTCCTGTTTTATATAAGATATGGTTGCTTTTCCTTCCAAATCTAGAGCTGGAAACGGAAGCACTGTAGTGATTTAGCTAATTGCATTTATCTTTTTCTTGCAGGTTCTGAAAAGTGCCTTTTCTGAAAACTCTGCTGCTTGGAATCTCCTCTAGAGCTGTCTCTTTCCAAACCCCCTCCCCACACATCCTCCCCCGCTCCTCGCCCCACAAAACCTGGTATGCTTGTAGCTCGCTGTCAGCAACGTGTCCATTGATTTTTTCCCCTGTGATTCTCAGTTTTCTTAGTCATTTTCCCTCCCCTTGATTTTGCAGCTAAACTTTTTTTTAGGTTGTAACACCCTCCCCAACCTTATTCTTTAAAGCTCAGAAATAGGGAGAAAAAAACCAAACAAACTTTGCTTTCCCTGCTCTGAGACCATTCCACAAATTGAAGGGCAGCCAGCAGCATATGTTTTTTGTAAGAATAATTGAAAACATCAACTAGACAGCACAGAACTCTTTTGAAAGTTGGCCAGTGATTTGAAGCAAATTCAGCAAAGGAACAAAATCCAGCATTCAATATCTTAACCTTTACAGTTGCCTTCTTAGGAGTTGGTCTCTAATTTGATTTTAGTTATTCTGATACAACCTTGATTCCATAAGTGGCTTTTTGTTTGACTAGATCAGATTTGACTTAAAGAAAAACCTAAGTGCTAACAAACAGACATTGCACCAAAGCAGCCAACTGTCTTCACATTTAGCTCGAGTTTATTTTTACTCCTCTAACCTATCATAGTGTCCGAAAGAGGGTGCACTTGATATAATTTGCTTTCAATATGACAGCTGTCAATGTTGCCCTGATTCGCGATACCAAGTGGCTGACTTTAGAAGTCTGTAGAGAATTTCAGAGAGGAACTTGCTCTCGAGCTGACGCCGAGTGCAGGTTCGCTCATCCGCCCAGAGTGTGCCATGTGGAAAATGGCCGTGTGGTGGCCTGTTTTGATTCTCTAAAGGTGAGTGCTATCTGAATGCACATGATGCTTTAAATATGTTGATTTCTGTGTTTTTGAAATGTTATGTAATGAGTAAAATTAATAACAGCATGAAATTGGTTAAGTTTTATTTCTTTTATGAGACAAGATGTAGACTATGGAATGAAGCCAGTGGAAAGTTCACTCCATCAAAGCCCATTTATCAAGATAGATACACTTAAAGGATAAAAATTCAAGAATTTTTGCAAGAGTGAGGGATTGCAGCATTGCTATACTTTACCTTTTTGTATAGGATTTAGGCTTTTAATACACTGACCAAAACCCTCATCTAACCCAGAGAAATTGTAGTATAGTGCATATTATCAAGTGCATATTATCAAGATGCACTTGACAGGGACCACTCGGCTTTCAGAAGATAAATAAAGTCAGACAGAGAGTGTAAGGTTAAAAAAAAATCTCACCATTCAGGAGAAAAATTATGGCATTTGGGAGATTTTTAGTTAAGCTGTATTTTGAGCCTTTGACCTAAACATCTCTACAAAACTAGGTTCACTTATATTTTTTCTTCAACACCTAATTGACTAGATTTGTGAGTATTTTATAAGGGAAGTTCTACTGCCAAGGTCGTCAGTCCTGAATATTTATAAACTAAATCTGAGGGCGGATGAGGCTACATGTAGGATAGGACATACATGATTGTCGAACAACAGAATACACTGGTTTTCATATTTTATTCATGGTTATCCTCAAATTAAGGATAAGGAGGTACAAATTAAAGCATAGAAGCAAAAAGTGGAATGGATTCTTGGTTTGATTAATAAGATTTGCTATGATGTATTTGACATTTTTTCAAAATACATCAAAATGAGTTAAGATTAACAAGAACCTTTTCAATTTCTTGATATTGTTTTACCCTCATCATGACCACTTTTATCTCATTGATATTTTTTACTGATGGCTGCATTGGTTACTAGAGATATATTCCTTCACATAATAATTTCCTCAGAATGCACTTTCTCAAATGATATACAACAGATTGAGTATACCTGATCTGAAATGCTTGGGAACAGAAATGTTTCAGATTTCAGAATTTTTCGTATTTGGGAATATTTTCATGCACATAATATCTTGGGAATGGAGCCAAAGTCTAAACATGAAATTCATTTATATTTCATATACACTTCTGCACACGTAGCCTGAAGATAATTTTATGTGATATTTTTAGTGCACCTGCATTTTGACTGTGACCGTCACACGAAGAAGTCAGGTTTCCACTTGAGGCTCAGAAAGTTTTGAATATTGGAGCTTTTTGGATTTTCAGATTAGGGATGCTCAACATATGCTTCAGAAGTTACTTTTACTTATTTTGTGATTGCTAGTTTTCATTGCCGACCATTCCAGTTCAATAATGGAACTTATGGTAAAGATAAAGGTAATTACTGATACTGAAAATCTCTGAACAGCTTTGATTTGCAGTAGATATCATGACTAAAAGGCATACTTTGTTTTCCTCATTTTGGAACCATTTGTGTTTCATCTATAGTTGTTTTGAGTACTACTTCAATCTACTGCACTGGGTACTGCCTTGAGGTAGAAAAAAGCTCTGGGTTAGTTGGGGGAAAAATTGGTGGCATCTTTTATCCAGTCCATAGAGAAGGCCAGGCACTGCAGTAGGCCCTTTGCATATGTTGTTGAAGACCTGGGGTACAGTTCTAGTTCCACTGCTGTATCTGATCTTGGGCTCCTTAATCTCACAAACCATGAACGATTCCATCTCTAACAAAAGGATAACTCTTTCTCTACCTAACTTCCATGATTACCGTGGAGAGTCCAAAGAGATAACACAAATGAAAAATGATGCAGTACTGCAAAAGTGAATTCAGTGAACGTATGAAGTGCTTATTTCAGCAGTTCTTCAAAAGGGTTCTATTTAGTTAAGGTTTATTACTTAAAACTACAAGCTCAAGTCGCAAATGGACATGTCCAAATCCAGTTGCCATGAGTGTCAGATTAGTTCTTCAAGCTAAGTATCACTGTCTCTATGGCTTCCTCTATGACACAGAGTTCCTTACTCACCGCAGAGTCTGTCTTTCCCAGCATCCTAGAATGCCGGAGGAGACGTGTGATCTTCCTAGCCATTTCTCTTTTAAGTCACTGTTCCCGTTTAAAGGCAAGAGTGCCATAAACCAAACCCTTCAAGAAAATAATGTGGAAGGTGATTGTTTATAAAATGCATACTGCACTTTAAAGCTTAGAAAATGTTTAATTCAGAGACTAAATAGATAATGGCGAGTGAATATAAATGAACCACTTAATTATTTAAATAAGCTGTGTACTCACGGTATCTAGTGATTTAAAAATAATCCGTGCTTTATGTTAATATCTCGATGACCAGTCACATAGGATGAAGAGAATTTGCATAATCCCTACGTGCTCAGATTTTTCATGAAAGCCTTCATATTTTAAATATACAAAGCATTTCAAATAATTATTTAATTTTCCATTTAGATAACATATTCATCAAACTTTCATGCCTGCATAAAAGCTTTGTATTTCTCTTTTGCATTGTTTCTTATCCACGGTACGCATGAAAGCAATACTCAGTTGAGGGTAATTGACCTGTGTAGGTGGTACTACTGTCGTATCAACACTGCACAAAAAGCATACCTCAATAGTTACTGCAGCATTTGCTGCCCCTCTTGAGTCTGTGTAATTGAAACACCACTGAAATTTAACTGTGTACTGTTTCTTCTTCCACGAGTGGTTAAATAACTGAAGCAATCATTTGATGAGTGTTAGGCTGCAGCTTTTATTTTTTGTTTTGTAAGGATTTTATTAGCGCAAGCTACTCTACCAGGTAATGGTTCTTTGCCTTCAGAATCGGTACAATAGACACAATGTCCCTTACTCACTTCATAATGAGGGAATGTCGTGAAAATAAGGTGAGCTGGATGGCTGAATGTCTACTGTGCTGAAGTGCCTTGCTCATCACTCCATGAATGCGAGTGTTCAGTGATGAAGGTCACACTATCTTCAGACAGAAATATAAACAGTGAAGCCTGTAGATCAGTTTCTAGCTACATTAAAGAGTCTCATGTCACTTTGGTATGAAGCTGTTTTTGACTTAATTGCCTTGTCGGCTTGGCACAATTTATTTCAAAAGTTCCCTCCCAAGTATCATTTAATCTATTCTATACTGATTTCTTGACATTAGAGTTTGCTGTTGATCTAGGTTGGCATTTTTAGTGAGTGTCCCTTAGATTAAACAAAGGGTCATCCCTTTTAAAATTAAATTCACCTTTGTTTTCATAGCCAACTTATTCTGCACCAACAATATTTTGGTGTCTCGAACCTTCCACTCCATAGTCGACATACTGTGTGATGTCAGCCACCTTTATCTAGGAAGGATATAAATGTTGCCATTATTTTATTATGACAGATCAATACCCATCCCATATCTCCACCATACTCAGCATTTTGGGTAGTTTTGTAACAGTTATTTTCTGGCTTAGATTATAGCAGCAAGCATAGTCAGAGGACAGACACTCATGTCACCCATATGCATTCCTAAGAGATGGGAACTGGGAGAAGAATGCATATAAAACAACCTCATGCTACATCTTTAAACATCATACATTATAGGCATAATGATATTTTGTCAAGTGAAACCTGTTGTTTGGGCATATGGATATGAATCTATCCTCATAGGCAATAATTGGCCCTCGGGCTGGTATATTCCGTATTAGCACTAATAGTTACAGTAGTTTTTACTAGTTTAAGATTGAACTATTTTTGGCTGGGGATGCAACTTAATAGTAAAGTGCTCGCCTAGCATGTGCAAGACACTGGGTTCAATGCCCAACACTGCAAAACAAAAATTGACTATTTTTTGATTGAATATTTGCTCATCCTTGTTTGCTAAGGCAAAGCTTACCAGAAGCTAGAATCCTAGCAACATAATCCCCAGGTCACTACACAAGACCTCAGTACCATCTATAAGCTCTGTCAGAGATGACTGCCTGCACTACGAAGCCACAGAAGCGAGCCCTGTCAACTTGACACTCAAGGCAAATAACATCTTACTGAGTCAGAATCTCTAACTTCTGTGATACTGGCTTAAAATGGAAGTGTCCTTCACTGATAAAAGTCATTGCTCTTTTGGACATTTCAAAAGACTCTTCTCAAAGAAAAATGCGGTTATAATTAGTACTCAAATAAATATGTATTGGTAGAGCAGCCTTACTTTTTAGACTTTTTGTCTGAAATAATTTTAGACTTACAGAAAAGTTACAAAAATAGCACAAGCAGCTCCCGTATCCTCTTCACCCAGATCCCACCTAATGTCAACAACTTACATACCATGCATAGCACAGTTATCAAACCCAGGAAATTGACACTGTGCAAGAATCTTAACTAGGGACCATATTTGAATTTCCCCAACAGTCTTCCTAACGTCCCGTCTCTGTCCCAGGGACCAATCCAGGATCCCACAATTACATTTAGTAGTCGTGTCTTCTTACCCTTCTCCAGTCTGTGAGCCTCCATCAGTTTTTTTCCTTGTCTTTCATGATCATGACACAAAACAAGAAACATTCCACGGAATAACTCACCAGTCCTCACCCAAAGTGTCAAGATCACAGACCTCAGGGAGAAATTGGCTGAAATTCAAATAAGGGTTGTAGTTTAAATAAGAGTCTTGTATCTGTGTTAGCTCCCTGGTTTGGGTCATTGTGTTATGGTTAAATAAGTTTTTTCCCCCTTTTTTATTATTGTTACACTGGGGGTACATTGTGACATTTACCAAAAGTGCTTATAATATATCACAGTTGAATTCACCCCCTTCACCATTCTTTATCCTCCCTCCCCCTATTCCTGGAATAGTGTCAACAGGTCTCATTTTTCCATTTTCATACATGAGTATGTAATATTTCTACCATATTCATCCTCCTATACCCTTTCCTTATGTCCTCCCCCTCCCACTGCTACCAACCTTCCAGACAGGACTTGTTTTACCTTCCTTTTGTCTGTTTTTGAAAAAAGACATTTTTGTTTGTTTAACATAGCTGTACAGGGAGTTTCATCGTGACACTTCCATGCACCTAAGTTTTTAATAGAATGGGAACCTGGGTGAAGCGTATACTGGAACTCAAGGTATTATTTTTGCAATTTTTCTATAAGTCTAAAATAAATTATGGTGGTGGGGGGGTGCTGGAAATTGAACCCAGGACCTTCTGCATGCCAGAGCATACACTCAACCAGTGAGCTACATACACCCCTTATCCCTCAAAATGAAATTTTGTTTTAAGTTACCATTTTTAACCTTACATGTGCATCTCCTGTCTTTTAGGGCTCAGAAATACAGAGTGTTGTTTTTTCTTTTCCTTTTCCTTTCTTTTTTTTTTTAAATAGGTTTGGGTTCGGTAATAAGAAAACTGTAGATGTAGCTTAGTGGTAGAGCACTTGCCTTCATGAACAAGACCCTGGGTTCCATCCCCAAATGGTAAAAAACAAAACAAAACAATACAAACTGATATCTACACAATGGCTGATTCTGGAACAGCCTTCCAAAAGCCCAGTTAGTCAGGTAATTAGTTTTGAAAAGTGCTTGTGCCCATAACAATACTTAACACTAGCAAGTCAAGAATTTTGGCTGTCAAAGGAAGACTGTTCTGTCCAAAACTTTCACCATCTGCGTATAAGGAAAGTAAGAGCCAGTGAAGGAGAGTCACTTACCCAAGGTCATATATGCAGTTATGGAAACAGCCAGATGACTCCAGTGTTCTTCCAATGGTTTCAGACTTTTTCCCTATGGAGAAGAAGGAAATGGAGAAAACATCAAAAGGGCTATTGTTTCACAAAACCCCAAGCACCAGCTCCTCTTGCTGGGGTCAAGGTCACGCTGTTCCATAAGATATTGGGATGCCCTCACTGTCTGTGAACTTGTATAGTTCTTTTTCACTTTTTGTACTTAAAAAGGGGGGCGAGTTGAAGAGGAAGCCAACTTTTCCTTTCATAATCACTCCCTCTTTTATTGTTTCATGGTACTTTATTTAGATTAAGATTTTAAATTAAAGTTCATTGATTAACATTTGGACAATTTGTTCTGAAAAGGAGGAAGAAAAGAAACAGGATGCTTTTAGTTTTTAGACAAAGTTTCTTAACTTTGCGACACTAAGCTTTGCTAAATAGCTCAGTGGCAGAACACTGTGTTGTTTCTGCTTCCTGGTCCATCCCTCTCCCCAAATTTGGGGGCTATTATTGCACAATATTCTTTGATGTCTGCTTCTATTGTATGCTCATTAATATAGCGCCTTGGCCAGCTGGGGAGGTATCTGTCACAGATAAGCCGAAGACATTGTAGTAGTACTTTGGCCTCATATTGGGTCGGATATTTTTTATAAAATAACTTGGGCTCTAACTCAGCTTACTCAAAATGTTCTTTTATGGGATCACAGCTCAAGATCTTTTCTCTCTCCACCTTGCAGCCAAATTGCAATTGACCGTCTGATGAGAAAGGACTCGGGATAGGACCAGGATTGGGGATATGCTCCCCAATCCCAATTTGATTATAAAATCCCCATTAAGTAGGAGAGATTCGAAAACCGGAAATTTGAAAAGTGCATTACATGTCCATTCTTATGTTTGGAAGAAATGCTTACATGGTAGAGAAATAGATAAATAATTCTGTTCTTATATTAGCACTTCTATATGAAGTCAGTTCAAACATTTTTCTTCTCTGTACCTGATTTTTGTGAAATGTGAATACAAGGTATTTCTGCACATCTGGAAACAGCAATTCGTTTTTTTAAGAATATAACTTTTTGTTACAAGAACATCATTTACTTACTGCTCATTTTGCCCTAAGAGATGAGCTGTCTACCTGTACCATCCTTGACAATGACCCTGTTTTCCTCAATCTCAGTGTGTCACCGGATCCTTCATTTAGGGTTGTGTGTTCCAAAGGAATCTCAGCCATCTGCGTGTTTCTCAGTTTCCCTAAAGGATCTTTTCATTTTCCTCTCTGTTTCTTCGACTGTGCAATCCATCTTCTATTACTTAAATTTGTGGTTTTGTTGTAGTCGTGTAGTCCAGATTTGCAATCCTACTTGGGTTTCAATGTTTTTATTTCTACAAAAAACCTTCAGTTTTCACCTCAGAGTCAAGTGTTACTGCTCGATATAATTAGGCACTGAGCTCATGCTTTCTGTCATCTTTCTTGAGGTTGCTTGTTTAAAATTCAGTCAGTCATTCCCTGTGTTTGTCCACCTTTTATTTTCTAAATCATCTCCCCTATTTAGACTTAATATATTGCTGCTGGAGGTGGAACACATCAGTACTAGTTTCTTGCTTATGGTGAATTTGTGTAGCATTTCGTAATATCACATCTAATCTGTTATTTAGTTAAGTACCCGTGACTATAGGATCTATCTTTTTTTAAAGGTTTGAAGGTATAACTTGGTCAGAGACATTCAAATGTATGCCTTAAAATGGATTTTTCTATCATAAATGGGCATTTTTTTCAGTTACAGTTCAATTTTTTACCCACTGGAAATTGATAGAAAAAAAATTAACCTATGCTCCTACACACATCCTTCTGGGTAGACAATGGCGGCAGTTTCCATACTGAAAATCATCCACAAATTTGAAAGCATAGAGTCCACAGTAATATGTGTCAGCCATGATTTGCCAGCTATGTACTAATTAGCTGTTCTGATTTCTCTTTTTGGCATGCAAAAATTCAAACAAATCCTTCTTTTTTATTTTTTTCAGTGCTGGGGAATTGAGCCAAGGGCTTGTGCATGCTGGGCAAGCATTCTACCACTGAGCTACATCCCCAACCCTCTTTTGCTTTTTTGTAATTGTTCTTTGAAATAGGGTCTCATTATGTACCTCAGGCTGGCCTTGAACTCATACCCCTACTTCCTCAGCCTCCCAAGTGCTTGGATTATAGATGTGCACCACCACACCTGGTTTGAGAATGCCTTTTTTCTCTGTGACTTTGCACTCTTCGTCCATGTTTTATATGCTTCAAAATACATTGCATAGGCAGAATTGTGGTCTCAGTAGTCTCTCACTAAGATATCATACTCTTACACTGTCTTGAGACAGTGTTGTCACATTGTCTTAAAAACCTTTGTTTATCCTTCTATTTGTGAAAGATAGTGACACTGAAGTAACAATTTGAAGATTTTTAATATCTCCATGAACTCTGTGTTCTTGTAACTACCCTCTCTTGCTAAGTTTTATGCTTATAATATGCCCTCCCTAAGTGAACTTAATTTTTTCTAGCATTTAGAAAAACATCATAACTAGAGTGTCTGCAATTTCCTGTTTATTTCATTTTATATTGGCCAGGAAAACATTGCATATACAAATTCAATCTTAAATCTAACTGGAAAAAATTTAAAACCATGACTATCTTCCCTCCTCCAGTACCCCACTAGAGGAAGAATTTTATTTTGGAATATTGTCTTACATTTCAAAGCCTGAAAGCAGTCTTGATAAATGCTTCTTTCTTGGGTGCGTTACAAATGTTACCACTGAAATATTTGGAATGAAACACGGTATCAGCAAATGGAATGAGGATAGAAAATATTACCTTGTAATAACAGTTCTAACAAAGGCTCCTTGTGTGGCCTTGAGTCAGTCATGGGAACCCACTACTTCTGTTAGCAGTAACAAGAGAGTAAGCAGCAGCGCTCCATTTGTAGGACTATTGGCTGTGGTTTGCTACAAGGATTTTTCTAAATGGCAGGGGTTATTTAGTGCTTCAAGGCCTGTCACATCTATGTACATTCAATCCCCCAAAGAAACAATTCATTCAATAAACATTTATTTAAACCTATCGCTTGTTACACACTGCGCTCAGTACTGTGCACAACACAGAAGTCGTGGAAGATGTGGTTCCCGCCTGACATCTTAGTATGAGGTTACTCGTGTTATTGCCATAAGGCAGGTATAGACTCAGTGAAAAGAATCCAAGTGAAGAGGCACGGTCTAAGGTCACATCCCGCTGTGGGTTTTAAAGATGCAGTTGGGGGAGAGGCACTGTTTGAAGTACTCTTTGAAGATAGGAAAGGAAGATATTCCAGGCAGAGGGGATAAACTGAGCAGAGACAGAGGGAAACTGATGTGTCTGGGGAGTTGAGTGTTAAGTCCGCAGGCCTGGCATGGAGCTTGAGCTGCAGAGGAATGGGCTCTAAAGTCAGTGAGGAGTTTGGACTTCATCTTGTAGCTCTGAGAAATCTGACCTTTTTTGAGCAGAGACATGACACTCTCCATCTGTGCAAGAAAGTTTGTGGAGCCAAAGTGCAGGGCACTAAAGGGGACCTTTTAGGAAGCTGTTGAAGTATTGAAGGCTTGAAAGGAGAAGGGTTTCGTGGCAGTGGAAAGAGAAAGCCAGAAATGGAGGTGATTTGCAGATAAAATCAACATAGTTCAATAAGAGGTAATTGACATTCTACTGCAGCCTGTGACTCTTGTGTTCCACTTGGCATAGGTTCCTTAGACTACGTTGCAATTACTGGGAGTTTTTAAAACTATTTCTTGTTAGCATACATTAACGGTGCAAGGGAGTTCCATTGTGATAATTCCATATTTGTATACAGTGGACTTTGAGCAGACTCACCCTTTCTATTGTTTTCCATAAGCCCCGCTTCTTGGCTCCTCCCCCCATTTTCAGGCAGTGTTTGGTGAGTTTCTTTATGCTGTCTTCAGTCCGTTTTAAAAAGTGAGGTCTCAATTTCCACTATTTTAAAGACAAAAATAATGTTGACTATTCCTAGATTATCATGCTAATTATTTTAGAATAATATTTAATTGTAACTACTCAGGAAAACTTTTAGGTTTTTAAATTTTTTAGACATGGTGTCACACACTTGTAATCCCAGTGCTTGGGAGGCTGAGGCAGGAGAATCATGAGCTCCTGGCCATGACTATATAGTGAGATGCTGTCCCCCAAACAAAAAATTTTTTAAGTGACATTTAAGTGAAGGTCGACTGTACTTTTGTGTAGTTTTGTTTTGTTTTAGTCACTGTCTTCTTCACTATTTTCTTTTGTGCCTAACACCTAATAGGACCTTCATAAGGATTTGTTCAATGAAACTTAAGCTCACTGAATCACTTCCAGGAAGAACAAATTCAGGCTTAACTGAGAAGTGCCCAGTGCACTCTTCATCTGCACCATGCTTCTACAGCTTAAATATGGATGGAAATTGTGTACATGTAGGTGTCAACTTTTCTCACTCAAACGCATTTTAACCTAGATTTCCTGGCCTACACATTTCTGATTTTTGCAAATGTAATTCCATCCCTTGGAATCAAGTGCTGTTAGATATTCTCCAAATGTGGCATTTTGTGTACTTTTATTTTATATAGGGATTTTCAAACTTTTGATGAGGGGCGACTATTACATATTATTTAAAAATAATTAGTATGATAATCCAGTAATAGTCAAACATTATTTTGCCTTCAGATGTTTAGGTTTTACAGCAGATTGGCAGTTCGCTAATCAAGGTATTCTTGAAAGCATGATTAGCAGTAATAAGGTCATTTTGAGTCAAGTACGTGTTCATATTTTGAAAAAAAAAAAGGAGGGGGGTTGTGGAAGAGAAACATATATTTAGAGTTCAATCAGTAACTTGCCCTAAATACACAATGATATTTGGAAATCCCAAAGAGTCTGAGCGTAGAAAGGCCAAGAAAAATTGTTTCATTTTTTGATGGGACTGGGGTTTGAACTCAGGACTTTGCATTTGCAAAGCAGGTGCTCTACACTTGAGCCACACCTCCAGTACATTTTGCCCTAGTTATTGTAGAGATGGAAGTCTCTTGAACTATTTGCTCATGCTGGCCTCAAACCATGATCTTCCCAATCTCAGCCTCCCAACTAGCTAAGGCACATTACCTGCCTGAGAAAGTAATCTTAATTTTAAGAAATGTTATGGAATTTCCTTAATTCTAAGGAATTTTTCTAAGCCTAAAAATCTTGGAGTTTATGAAGTTAGCCCAATGTCTTACACTTTCCTCCACTTCCAGCTCCATTCTGAGTAGTTCTCTGGTTTTCAAAATGAGGATCCCGAAGCCTTGGTGCAATCCTCAGTAACAAAGATCTGATGAGTCAGTTTGGGCAGGTGACGTTGCTCTCAAAACCAGCAGAGGTGCCTGGAACATTTTAGTAAACTGTTTCAGTGAAGAAGGAAATTTAAAATACTTTTAAGTATTTTGCAGCATTCAGCCAAAGTCAACATTTGGCAATGATTTCCATAATTGTGATTTGCATATGTTAATAGGCAACTGAGGGATAAGACAGAACCAAGATCACCTCTGCCTCCAAATTCTTGAGACCTCACTTTGGTGGCATGTGATATATGTTTCACATATTTCTTCCCAAATTTTCCTATTCTCCCACTAGAGAAACACATATGATAAAAAATGACATTGCTCTCAAGTCAGAGATTATAAAAGAAGGAGAAAGAAGGGAAGAAGGAAAGAAGACAAGGAGAGAAAGGGAAGGAAGGGGGATGGAGAGAGGGAGGGAGGGAGGAAGGAAGGAAGGAAAGAAGGAAGGAAGGAAGGAAGGACCTTAGGAGTCACCTATTGAGAAATGCTTTTCATCTCGAAATAAATTGACTCTTGTAATAATGTGTTTGAAATTAAATCAGCATGAAAGTATAATAAGTAAAATAACATACTAATTAAACGGGGAGGAATAGGGACAGTAAGACCTTCCCCTCAAGAGAAAATTATTTGTGTCACTTTAATCACATTTTTATTATAAACTCTTCTGCTTTCCATGAAGCACAAAGGGAGACCATGATTAATTATGGCCCAGAGAAGCCTTCTCCCCATCAAACTGGCTCCTCTGCCTTCTCAACAGAACAAATAAACATGCACCCCTAGGCACCTTTGATTACTCCCCATTGTTCACAACCTCTCAAGAGGAATCAAGTCCTAGCACTCTGTGGGCGTCATTCCTCATGCCTCTGCAGCTGTGGAAGAGGTTATGTTAACCTTGGTGGGCAGGGTCCATGTCTTTTCTGTTTCCTCTCCAGTATCCAGTGCAGTCTTTTTCACACAAGAGATGCTTATCGAACAACATGCCTTCTTTGATCAGGCAGAAGGAACAATGCAATTCAATAAACTTTCCTGTTTACTGTGGTCGTCAGAAAGCTCATAGCTACATTTTAGGCCCAGCAATGAACGTAGTCTAGAATTTGAAGTCTTTGATATCATTATTCCCATCATGCCACCTTCCCCATCATATCAGTCTTGTTCTTTAGGCTAACTGTAATGACACTGGAAAAGTGTTGTTCTTGTACGTCATTTCTAAGCCTTTTGAGAGAATGTAGTTGTATAATTAGTAAGAGAGCGAGTTAGCAAGGAAAGGGAGTGATTCTATTTCTGATTTCTCATTTACAGTTTAGTAAGTTTTCTGAATGGTTTTCACTTAGACATGTTAGTATATTCCAAGCATTCCAGTATTGCAGACGGGGGATATTAGTTTTAAATAGGCTTTCAAAGATACTCAGATTTGATCATCATACAATGTATATGTGACTCACACTATCATCTATAATTGTACCCAGCAATTCAGTACAAATTATGTGTCAGTCTAAAATAAAGTAAAACAAAGAAATAAGCTAAGTGCAGCTGAGACTACTCTGAATATAGCAATGGAAGAACAAAAATACTTGGAAATCCTTAAAAGGTATTTATTTACTTCACTATGAAAAGGAGGCTGACTGGAGGTGTAGCTCATTGGTAATGTACACAAGGCCCTGGGTTCGATCCCCAGTACCACAAGGCCTGGGTTCGATCCCCAGTACCGTGGGGAGAAAAATACAAAGCAAAGTGGTGTATGAGATGTACTTTTCTTGCTGCCTTACTGCAGGGGGCAACTGGTGAGCATAATTCCGTGCTTGCTTTGAGGATTAGGAACCCATTTGATACTTCAACTTCTGACTACCCATGCTGAAATGCTGTGGTCAGCATTGGGTTGTTTGTTCATGTGCTGTGAAAAGTATTTTTTTCCTTTTAGCTTGTATTTTTCCAGATATTTTTGGAGGGGTGAGGAGAAGTGGTAATACTTCAAATGATTGGTGATTCTGCAATGAATAAATGAATGCAATGAAGGAATTTATGGGAGAACTGTGGGGAATTTTTTTCACTTAAATATCTGGGTACATAGAACACATTTCGAAAAACACTCTTGAGAAGCTTGTAGAGCAAAATGTAAGCAACATGCAAGCAGAGCTCTCATCTGCTCACTTGACATTATAAGGACTAGCCCTGCTTCTGTAAATAGAAAATGAGTGTGGTTGCCGGGAGTAGTAGCATAGATTTAGAGAACCCCAATCTTTTTTTCAGCCATCTGGATTGGCCTTCTTTTACATGACTACTAACACTGTTACTGATGCCAGACATGTGAAATTAAGATGTCCAAATCTTCACTGAGTTACCAGGAGCATAAGAAAATGCTCAGTAAATAGCTACAAAAAATATTGTTAGACAGATAGGACAGTATTCCCTTGAAGCAGAGGGTCACAGGAGTGACAGGCCAGCTTCACATGGGCACTTGTGAGCAATGTAAATTCTCAGGCCCCACCCCACACACCCACTGAAACAGACACTCGGGAAGCAGGCCTGGCCTTCTGTGTTTTAAGAAACCCTCCTGGTGATTCTGAGGAACGTTAGAGCTTGAAAACCACTGGTTTAGAGAAAACCGTAACAGTACCAGGAGGGTGTGTGTGAAAAATAATGTTTCAAAGTTCAGAATCTGGGTATTCTGTGCTGCTCGCCCCTTTCTTGGGTTATTGTTTCTATTCGGATTTGGTGGGAGAAAATGCTATCTGCTCTGGAGGACTTATTTATCCTTGGGAAACCTATTATATTCCCCCTTCAAGGAGCATCACGATGCTTATTAGCTGAGGGAATGCTCTGAGAGGTACTGCACGAAAGACAGCAGATGAGGATTATCTCATCAACCCAACATTTCTCAAAATTCTTTGACTAGAGAATCTTATTTTTATGGATCATATTGAAATTTTTCCTGGAATATTACATTATAGGAGGTTGGTCAAGAATTATGTTGGCATCTAAATATGTGAAACCTGTGAAGAAATAAAATTATGTTAATTATTTATCTACTATAAACCTTAAAATTACTGATGTTTTTTGTCCTTTCAAAGTTCTATTGGAGATGTTGCTAGCTGTTCTAATGGACCTACAAAATTTCATACGCAGCACATGTGGGGACAAGGGGGTGTATATGTGTTCATGTGTGTGTGTACTACTTAAATATTTTTTATATTTATATGAGTCAGTCTTGGCCTATTGAGATGCAAAAGGAAAATGAAAATGAGCTAAACCATTTATAAACAGTTTTATAATAAGCTTCAATTTTATTATTTTAACAATTTGTATAAATAATATTTAAAACCCTTTTGCTATAATTAATCATTAGTTAGTATCTTCAGCACCATTACATCTTTCTTTCCAGTCCATTGTTCGCTTTCCTTCTTACCAGGAACAAACACCTTGCCTGACCTTTTTTTTTATCATTTTAATATATGCTAGAAATAAAATATAACACTAATTATGGTAAAGTCAGAGCTAAAATAATATCAACTGAGGAGTGTGATGCTCTGTGATTTTTCATTTACAAAAACTTTTGAGGGTTTTATTATTATTCTAAAGTGAATTTTTGTTGTGCTAAATTTGTTTGGTGTTTTGTTTGTTGCTTTTTATGAGGTGGCTGGAGATGGAACCAAGGGCCTCCTGCATACTAGACAACTGAGCTACACCACCAGCCCTTGTTAAGCTAAATCTTAAAGAAGCTTGTGATGGTAAAAGAGTGTCTCTTGATTAGACAAACTAGTCCTTTAAGTAGGCATTGGTTTGTTGCCAGCTGAAAAGAAAAGGGTGCAAAATGATTTACAAGGATGAGATTAAAGCCTGGATCTGCTTCTTTATCTTCTGCCCTTTCACCTATGATACCACTAAATCGTGGGAAAAGCAACTTCTGAACAGTAATAATCAGTTCTAATAAGAGATGTATCCTCAGTTTACTTACATTATATATAAATTCCCTTGCCGGGCATATGACAATTTGCATTACTTACATAATCAACACCTATGCAATACCTCCTGTGGAGAGGTAAATGCTACAAAATAGGTGTAATTTGTCAGTATAGTTAATCACCAGTAAGTATTTTAGTTTATTGTAAAGAACTAATAAAGAAAAATAAATACAATACTTTCTTCCTTTGGTACTATTTTAGTTTCAAAGTGTGGTAAATTTTACGCTGTTCCTATATTCTTCCAAAGAACCTATAAAGTATGTGGAGACAGGAATTATTCCTAGAAAAGTTAATTAACATAATTAGAAAATAATTTACTGATGATCCAAAAGTAATTAGAATCCAGGGCTCTACTTTAGCATTCTTTCCAATAAAATGTGCTTTCACATTAAAATTTATTCCTTCTTTGTCTAGGAACAAATGCATTAGAAGCTAGATGAATAGTCTGTGTTATCGTGAGAGATCAACTTAAAGAAGAAAAGCTTTATTTTGGTCGTGGTGTCAGAGCTGTCAGTCCATGGTCACTTGGCCACATCACAGTGAGGCCTGTGGTCGAAGAAAGCTGGTAACATCATGGCAACCAGGAAGCGAGAGAGTAAGAGAGAGGTAAAGAGAGAGAGGTAGAGAGAGAGAGAGAGAGAGAGAGAGACCTTCAAGGGCACACCACTTCCAACTACCACCTCTAACTAGGCCCCACCTCATAAAGTTTCCATTGCCTCCCAGTAGTGACAACATCTGGATGGCAAGGCTCCAACATACGAGCCTTGGGGGAACTTTCCAGAGCCAAAACATCACAGTCTGTGACTTGGTTCCAAACAATTGATTCATATAACTGGATTTGTTGTTGTCATTATTTTCCCAGTCATGTCATCTTTAAAAGCACAAGTTCACTTTTGGATTCGCCATGCTCAGTTGTTCAGTCACTTATGATAAGGACCAGATTTCAGAGTGTCATCAGCAAATGTCTATAACGCTGCATAAAAACCTAAATGATAAATTATAGAAATGAATTGATACGTTTCTGTGATTGACATATTTATACGATGCAGCCCCCTCCTCCTTTGTGTTTAAAAATCTCCAAGAGCACCTATTCTATGGTCATTTAAATAAAATCCCCACGGAAACAGAGCTTTGGGTGGGGTTATATATTGTGAGGTGGTGTGTGTACTTTCTGTGAGTTCTCATTTGCCAGTGTTTTTAGAGGAATGAAATGCTTCAGAACACTTTGTTCCATTTTGTGACAAGGTTGATCTTTTGTCATTATTTTGGAGGCTTCCTCCGCTTTGCAATGGTGTTGAACCCACAGCACTCAAACACTGGTGATTTGAGTAAGCCTGCTTCCAAAAGGCACCACTGTGTTTTGAAAAGATTGTTCTCTGAATGTGCTTAATAATGGTCACACAAAGTGCACAGATCAGCTCATTGCTCCACGCCCACTGTCTTCCCCACTGTTTCTCTATCTACATAGGATTTTGCTGGTTCCTTTCATCAGGTCATCGTGGCTTGTGCTGAGGCTCCCATGACCCAAATCCTAATCATTTGAAACTGATTCTCCCAAACTAACTGGCAAAATGCTACTCTGTAAACATTTACTAAAAAGCTGTATTAAGAGAGGATATGTTGGGCTGCAGGAGTGACTCAAGTGATACAGCTTCTGCTTTGCAAACGTGAAGCCCTGGGTTCAAACCCCAGTGCCACAAAAAAAAAAAAAAGAGAGAGAGAGGGAGGACATGTTTATATAATATATACATATATTTCTGGACAGTCAGTTAATTGTAGTCTTTATTAAAGGGAAATTAGTGGCCCAGACAGTAGACAGATTTGAACCTCAGTTTAGCTCTACCACAATATTACAAGGCAATACAGTGTCTTGGTCTTCAGAGTGTGAGCTCTGGCTCCAGAGGCCCTAGGTTGAAATCCAAGTTCTGCTGCCTTTTAGTTCTGTCAAGCGTAGGTATGTTTCTTTACTTCTCTGTACCTCAGTTTCCTCAGTTGTGAAGAATAAATGAGATAATGCACATCTAGTATTTGGGCCAGTATATGGCAAATGGGAAATACACAATGAGGTTAGCCATTAATATTTAGGTAGAAATGATGGGAAAACTATGAACCAGTCCTATGTGGTGGCACATGCCAGGAACCCCAGCAACTCTGGAGGCTGAAGCAGCAGGAATTTGAGACCAGTCTTCTGAGCTACATAGTGAGACTGTGATTCAAAAAAAAAAAAGATAGTATCGCAGTATTCTATAAACCTTCAACTAATTTTTGTCATGGTGACTACTTTCATAATATTAATAGAAAAATAATTTCACGGGTGCCTCAATCTTGTCTCTAAATTTGTGTTAGCAATTGTCACATGGCTAAGACTGTACATACAAGTTTTCTGTAGCACACTCATAAATAGTCTGTATTGGAGTACCAAGAATCATTTAACCTATATGCTACAGTCTAGTTTCTAAAGTCGGTGTAAAGCATGAAACAATGTAAAATCAAATAAATGCACCAGCTGTCTTTAGTAGAAAAATCCATGTGAAATTGGCACACTGATGTTTTATACCACCAAGCTTATTTTGCTTATCAACTTTATCGGTCATTTTCTAGAATGGAATTTGATTTACCTTATGTAAGAGATGTAAACAGACTCATTTTATCTCTTCAGAAAGATGTGCTCTAATTTTATCCTGATTTCCAGGAAGACACAATAGAGCTAGAGTAGATTGGTTTTATTTTATTTTGCTTTTCCTCAACGAAACAAGGATTCCACTCATTAAGATGCAAAAAACTTGGTAGCACTGGGGTTTGAACCCAGGGCCACACACTTGCTAGGCAGGCGCTCTACCACTTGAGCCACTCTGCCGGCTTTCAAATAAGTCTTGTGTCAGCTATTTAAAGTGATTTGGCAAATACAGTTGATAGATTTTAAAGCTAATTAATTACTTTTCTCTGATCTTTGCTTGATTTTTTTTCCTTGAGATTGGGATTCCGGAATCCTTTGGCAGGGGTCATATTTCAGCTTTTTTTTCTGTTAGGAGCATGATACATTTATGGTTGAGAGGTTGATTTATTTTAAAGCAGAAAACCTCCCGCAATCACTTTATTTTACTTAAACTCACCCCGACCTAGTTACTTTGTTTGTAGATGGCCTTGCTTAGTTCTTGGAGTAAGGAATAGTTTTCTTATCATCAAATATTAACTGCTCTCAGGAAGAAGAGGGTGACTTTAAGCAGGTTGCTCTGTTTACTGAATTAGCTTGGGAAATGATCATTGTAAAACGCATATTTTTTTTAAGTAATTGCGGCAGTTTCATTTAGAACTTTTGTCTTTTCAGTTCATACCTCTGAGACACATTTTGGGTGAAACTTAGTACACTTGGTGTTTGGCTCAGGCAGAACAGATCTTTATATTTCAAAAAAGAAAGGCAGGCATGGTGGCTCAACTCCTGTAATCCCAGCTGCTCAGGAGGTAGAGATCAGGAGGATCATGGTTTGAGGCCAACCATGGCAAATAGTTAGCATGATCCCAACTCAACCAATAAGCCAGACCTGGTGGTCCATCCCCGTGGTCCCAGCTATGTGGGAGGTGATTAAGTAGGAAGATTGCCTGTCCAGGCCAGCCTCAGCCAAAAACATGAGACTCTACATAAAAAATGACTAGAGCAAAAAGGGCTGGGGATACGGCTCAAGTGTGAGCACTTGTCTCGCAAACACAAGGCCCTGAATTCCAACTCCAGTACTGCCCAAAGCAATTCATACCAGTACATGGCTTGCTTTCATGTCTAGAGAACAAAAACAGATAGTAAGCTGGCTTTTCAGCTGCATTTTAGAACCACTTGGCTAAAAAATGCCCAAGTATTTAAATACGCAGTACATGTAAAAGTTTGGTGTTTCCTTTGAGATTTGTGTGACACTCTAAGCCGCCTACAGTTTTAATAATAAGTGAGCATTAAGGGTTCATAAGGCTTTTAGGCAATGCATATACATTATTATGGACACAACGTAGGCTTAGTGAATACCTCAGAGTATTTTCACAGTAGCATGTCATCAAGTCAAACTTTTACTTGCCAATTGTCTTTTCGGTATTAGTTTGGGAGAGGGTAGAGGTGTGCAGAAAATGCTTGCTTTAAAGTGAATACATGTAGCTGTCTTTGGAGTTTGAACATGATCTCAAACTCACAAATTTAGTAAGACCCTGTAAACAACCATTATAATATCACATTTTAAATCTCTTTAAAAGGAAGCTCAGTTTTAGCACAAGAGTGACTGATTTTCATCTTTGTGTCCTTATTTCAAAATGCAGATACAATTAGCAATTGTATCTGCCTATTATATACCTTTGAGATGGAGGGATAGATGACTGGCTGTAGAGGCATAATTTTTTAATTTATTCTTAGCAGCACACCAAGCCCTGCAAAGATAAATTGTTGAAATCTGAACAATAATCGGCACCTTTCTCACCTTATATGCACTCTTCTTACATGTTTGTGAGATATTTGTTTAAAGTAAATTTTTGTTTGAAACTTTCTTCTTACTTAGAAATAGGAAATTTAATTTTGCCAAGTGGAAACCCCAAAGTTCACACTTAGTGCATAACTAAAACTCTTAGGAATCGAGGGGATTGCCAAAGACCTTCCTACTTCCTAAGTTTTAGTACAGTTAAAACTCACTTGAGACTCTTAAGTCAAGGAACACCTAAAGTTACTGGCTTGGTTTCAAGGGGAAAAAAATCACAGTGTAGGAAAGCCAGTTAGACAGAGGTGACTGGAAGTTCTTATTTCAGCAGTTGCCTGGGTGAAGCCTTGAAACAGCAGTCTTGGGGCAAGATGAAGTTTACTGCTTCGTGGGAGAAGGAGGTTGGGGAGATGATTGTGGGATGTTATTGTGTAGCAATCATAGGGAAAATATCCAGGTTGTTAGCTTTTGAGGGATCAAGTGTAGGCAAAAGTATCATTTCAATAGTAGATCCAGTGTTTTGGAATTCACTCAAGTTTGGAAGGAATTCAAACTGAAACTGTGAAGAAAAGCTTACTTGGACTGTACAAGGTCGTGAGCATTTGTTTGAGCTTCAGTTTCTTACCTGTATCGTGAGGAAGATGAATTAGATCAGTCTTCTCATGAGGGCACTCGAGAGGGATGTTTGTGGCATTTGATGTCAGAGGGGGTTCTTTATTAAACAACCTTGGCCTTGGTAGATACAGAGTTAACACTGCAGAACATGGAAGAACCTTTCCTATGCTCTCTGCCATTTCTTCCGACCATTTGACCAGTACACCTAGTTTTTGAGAATCCCACCTGGGAACTAGTGGTCTCTGGTGCACTCTGGCAAATGCTGGATCAGAAGATTTCCAAGAGCTTTTCCAGTTGTAGCATGTCATGCTTCCACCCTACGTCTGGAGGTGTGTGAACTTCCCTAGCATAGCACGCTTTCATTTCTTCTGACCTTACTCCTTCTGAATCTTTGATAATTACAATGAAAGAGTCTGTATTCTGGAGGAACAAAAATAAATTCAGGACTAGTAATCGATTCCTATGTTTGTGGCTACCACTTCGGTGACACATGTGTGTATGTTATAGATTGTATGCACAGTAATGTGGAGCTATTCTGGATTGCCTTTTTTCCAAAATGTATGATGTGATTTGTTGGAATTAGCCATGCCCCTCAGTGTCTCCCTTTCTTTTAATGTGAGTAATCAAGGATTGACTGAAAGAGATTTCCATGTAAATAATGACTATTCAGATCCTACATGGATCTTACGCCTGGAGAATCATGATACAAAGCAGTCATTTCCTAGGCCTTAGTGGATGACTTTTGCTTCAATTTGAGTATTCTATGGGCAGGGCTAAACAAAAATAAAAAGTTAACATGTACTCTTAACCTCTCCCTCCAAAGACAAACCTTTTAAAAAACATAAAATCTTCATCTTCAAGTAACAACTTCGTATGCTTAAAAAAACTGTTGTACAAATTTGGAGTCAGGCTCGGCTGTACCTTAAGCCTAGCATGCTTAAGGCTCTGGGTCTCATCCCTAACACCAAAAAAAAAAAAGGATCTCAGTCATACTTCGTGTTCCTCCTTGTCCTAACCTAGAGGGGGAGCTCCAGCAGGCACCAAAGACATTTAAACAGGCAGTGAACTAAATAAGTTTTGCCTCTGTGGGTGGGAAGGTGGAATGGTCCACAGGATTAGCGATTGGTGTGAAGCTTTTGGTGGGAGGAGCTATGGAGTAAAAAAAATTGCTTTCCCCAACAGTCAACTTCCTTCAGTTCCTTGCAGCTGGTCAGGTAAGCTGGGGTTCAGGTGCCTTCTGCTTCACTCTGGGCAGCTGACCTACTATTCCTGGGCTGATCCATGGAAGGGGCTGTTCAGGACCTTATGGAGTGAAGGGGGTAAAATGAGTTTTGGAGGATTTGACTTTATTTAGCTCAAGTCACCAGGGGAGAACAGATAGAGAGAAAGAGAGCATTGCCAGATAAAATACTGTATAGAGTTGTATTTTAAAATTATTTATTGTTTATCTGAAATTCAAATTCAATTGGGAGTTCTGTGTTTTTATTCGATAAATCTGACATCCCGGGAAGAAAGTGTACAAGCAGCTGGTGTCCTTTTTGTCCTGGCTTCCTAGTTGCTGTGGTGGATGCTGAATAGGGTGTCCAGACAAAGGAGGTGAGGGAACCAGAGAGCAGGAGACTTGACTTATGGGCCAGAGAGAGACACCCTTTTAATGTTGTTTAATACCAAAGTCTAGGTAGTAAGTAGCTTTTTTATTGTATGGCTTTGTGTGTGCTTTGTTTCTTGAAGTAATGAATTGCATGCCATTCCTTTTTCTTCCCTTTTCCCTGGATTTCATGGCATTTTATGTCTCCCATCAGCTGCTTTAAAGACAGATTCTATGAATACTTACCATCAGGACTGCCTTCTGACATTTGGTAACTTGGTACCAATGTGTTTCATTATCTCTGGCTTTTAGTTTGATTCTGGCTTACTACTTTGTAAACAGAGATGATGCATTCTAGATGAGCTTATTATTGACCAAATACTCTATTAATATTTTTCTAAAGTGATTGAAGGTATTTGATTAGAACAGGGGTAAAAAGTCTGTTTGTGGGGTGAACAGGGGCGGGAATTAGATTTACAATATTGGTCAAGCCAGGCTTGCTTTCCCGGTGAACAGCAACTAGGATTTTTAGTGTTATTTGCTCTTCAAAAAAAAAAAAGTCAAAGAAAAATTTCAAGCTCATGATTATTGGAAAATAAATGTTTAATGTGAAGGAAGCTGAATGGGGGCAGAATGGTTTTTCTCGTAAGGCAGTATGTGTAGAGATCCACAAGAAGGCTCCACCTGCTGTAATTTTCCTAAAGTCATGTATTTCACCTTTGTCTAAGTAGCTTTAGGGAATGTGACCTACAGCTCCTTCTGAGAAATTCTAGGTAGGGGTGGAGCAGTTAGAGAAGCAGTTTGTTGTAAACCACCCTGGAAATGCAAAGCTCCCCTTGGGCACGCCCAGGTGTTGATTAGATAGGGATCTGCTGCTGGTTTTTTATTCAGCAAGAGGGGCCCCATATTCTGTGGGCTCTTCAGACTGGAGATCCCCAGAATTGGACTAGGGTTTCTGTCTGTGTGCCTCGTGGATTTATGTCACTTACGGTTCAGTTATACTAAATTATCGGGATGTTGCAGTCACAGTGGTCACATATTCCTCAAGGTTTACGGTTACAGCAAAAAAATTATAGATTAACTATTTTCCAGACCCAAATAGAATAACGGTCCATTTGGAAAAGAAAAACATGGATAGCCTTGGTCACGTGTTGACTGTTGTTCTCTTTCTTGGGTAGAGAAGAAAGATCTTGAGAAAAGAAATAGCAAGAGAAAGAATTAGACTTTTTAACCGTTAGGCCTTGTAAAATGGTTCTCACAAAGTTTAAGGAACTTGTGTGGTGTGGCTACTATTCACCAGGTACAGACACATCCCTGAAGATTCAGAGATGAGGAAGACAGAGTTCTACCTTGAGATAGATGCAAAGTCTAATAGGGGAGATAGGCATTCGAACAATTTATTGATGTATGCAGTGATAAGTGTTATGGCAATACTGAGTGTACAGTTGGAGGCACAAAGAAAAGAGAGATAAGGATTTGTGGGGGTGGGGAGATGGCTTCAGGAAAATCTTTACAGAGGAGGAGTCATTTGAACTGAGAGTCCATATTGGGTAGTGAGAGCCTGGAGACTTGGCTTTTGTGCTCACTGAGCTGCTTGGGAATTAGGACAAGTCACTTCACCCCTTTGGCCTTTGCTTTCTTTCTCTGCCAGCCAGAGGTGCACAAGATGTTCCTTCAAATCTGGTTCAGCCCCAAAATGTTTCAGTTCTGGGAATGGAATTATCTTAGTGGGATATTTTAGAACAACAGAGTGATTGTTGAGCCTAATCCTCCCTTCTGCCTTTGGAGGTCACAATTGAAAAACTGTCTTGAGACAGATAGGCAAGAAAATTCTTCTATCCTCCTCCCACCTTCTTGACTATTTAAGCTTGATAGCTGGTTTGCACTGAAACCATCATTGCTGTGTATGCATTTAAGGGTAGTGTCAAGAAAACAGGAGTCCAACAAGCGCAAGGAAGGGAGAATGCAGTATTGATGGCCCACTCCATTCAGGACCATGGCCCTTTATGTTTAGCCTCATTAATTTTACCATCAATGTGTTCAGGAAGTGTTTTGTTAAAACTTTTCCCCAAATTTTTATCCACATCTCAAATTTAAAATAAAGATGGTATGGAAAATGTTAAGGATATTCTTGCAAGATATCAGTATTTGTTGACAGTACAGTATTTGGAAGAGAAAATGTTGCAGGTTATATTCGTTATTGTAGAAACAATTCTAAAAGAAAAGTGGGTGATTTGCTGTTAGTAGGCTGATGTCTGGCTAACACTCCATTTATGTTGATTTTGACTCGCTTTTAGCCCTTTCTTTTTGGATTTCTCATAGGATTCAGTGGGTCACTGGTGGTTACAGGAATCAGACAATATAGTGCTTATGATTTGCAATTCTAAATTTACTGTCATTTCCACTGGTTTCTCAGTGTTTATGAATATAAGGATGATACAGTGGAATTTCCATTTAGCACATCAGTATTAAAATGGAATAAGAATATTTTCCTTCATAGAATAACTTATCCGTGTGGTGTGTTTAACATTTAATGTTTAACTCTTGGTGGTCTGGCAAATCAGTGAGATTATGTCTTTGAAAAAGCAATCCAGTTATAATTCTATTTCAGAGTTGGTATTTGGGGGATTTTTTTCCCCCCTGCAACTCCAAATGTATTTGAGAATGCAAGTCATTCTGCAAACAGCTGTTTTTGTTAAGATACTGTGACTGACAAAGGTAGTTTTCTGCTTCCTAGGGCCCTTTTCTTATTCTGATGGATGGTAGAGCTTTCTGGTGAAAGTAGAAAGTGCTTTTCACAGGGTTTTTCCACGACCAAGTGCATGGGAAGTCTTGTTATCTGACAGACTCTGACTCTTCATAACGCTCAAGATTTAGGTAAGATTTGAATCACTACAATGCTACTTTTCTCTCTCAAAGGCTTTGTATTCATTTGTGAAAAGCCTGAAGGTAGGAAAAAGGCAATAGATTGAATTTGGGAGGTTTTATAAATGCTCTGCAGCTTTCTCCTTTGTTACCAACTTTTTGATGCAGATGTGGTTCAGAAATGTCATTGGCCATTCCCTCCCCTGCTGCTCTTTGGCTGCATTTTGAAAGATGTAGGTGGAGAAAGGGAACTGGAAGATTCCTAGGTGTGGGAGCACTTATTTCAGCAGAGAACTCCTTTCCTGTTGAATCACTTTGCTGTTTTCTTAACTCTTAACTCACGAACACAGTGAAAGACCACATGAGAATGGCATGTTTTTAAGGCCAAAAGGAAATGGAAAAGGAGGGAAATTGAGGAAGGCATGAATGGGTTTGCGCTCTAAACACTTTAATGTTTAATTTGTGTGTTTATTTGAGGGATGGGAGAGACTTAGCTACTACTTTTAAGCTACAGCGTACTCTTCCAAAGGATAGCAACTGTCAGAGATCTAAAACATTTATGACCTTTGCACTAGTGCATGGCAACTCTGACCTGGGAGTCTAGATTGCAAGAAGGAGGGCTTGGAACATCATTGACTTGGTTAGCGAAACCTTTTCAGACCCAAGATAGTTCCTGGGCTATTAGAGATCCAGTGTGATAAGGTATCTTGTGGTCCATTCAGAGTGCTTAGCTGGTATAGGGAGATCATTAGAACTCTCCTTTATAGTCCATAGTTACTGGTTTTCCAAAGGACAAGAATAATAGTTGATTTCATACTCTGTTGGAACAATCCCTCCCCCATCCACACTCCATTCCATCCACATCAGCTTTACCATTGCCTTTATCCCCTCCAAGGATGAAAAGCAAGTGTTACCAAATGCCAAAAACAACATCTGCCCTTCCCCCAAATGTCAATTAAAGTATTTTGGCCTATAACTAAATTTGGGCCTCTTGAAGAATGACTGCTATCTAGAGGTTTATTATCACCAAGTGTTTTTCATAAAAATATATTATCCCGAATTTTGAAGTCAGTTTGAAAAAAACAGGAGGGGTTTGGTTTCCCTTTGTAACATTGTGTTCCACAGATAACATAGATATTAAATTACTTGGTCTCCTCATCTATTGTTTTGATAGAAAATGCAGAGTTTTTATTTTATAAGCTTTCTTTAACATAAGCAGCAATCTGTGGTAAGGTTGTATTGCTTTGCATTTGCATTGTTATAGAATTAAATTATGGATTATGTCATTCAACAAAGAATGCTGTATAAATCAAGTAAAATCTCATAACTGAGATGTATAAGTTTCTTTAAAACTCATTCTGCTTCATATTCCATGCTTTAGTTTTATAGTCCAACTTGATGTAATTTTTAAAGTATAATTTTCTTTTTTTGCTATTTCTGTGTACCGTTTTTGCTTTGAAAAATGTCATTCATTTCCCAAGAAAAAGCTTAAGAGACGTTTACTATACGTAGTGGACAATGATCTAAAGGCACAAAGGCATGTTGAATTTTTTTTAAATCTCTGGATTGAAAGAAAATGTACCAAATACACTGTGCTCGCCCTCTCCTTCCTTTTCTCTCTGCCCCTAATTACAATGAATATAATGATGTTAAAATTCAAGAAATTAACAACAAACAGTGAAATTCCAATTATTCTTTTTTGGTTGTTTTTTTAAAACTAATCTATTGTTTGGAATTCCTAAACATGAAAGACAGCCTTTATAGAGTCTTGTGGTGGTGGTGGTTGTTGTTGTGGAGTTACAAATTGTTTCCTCTAGTCCTGGGTGCTAATTGTCCCTAGCAGGCTAGATGGGCTTCGCAATTCTCAGGCCATCCCGCTCAGCAGCTGCTGAATTTCTCTTCCTAGTGCTGCTGTGTAACTGCCCCAGAGCGTAGGGATTGATGCAATGGCCCAGAATGTGAGTTACGTGGCAAGATGAAAGATAGGCAAAGGAGAAGGAAGGTCAGGAGTAAGGTATTTAGACCTGGTTAGGGGGCAGGATCTCCAAATGCAGCTGCAGCTGGTGATGAAAAGGACTGAAATTCAGAAGAGAGGTCAGAGGTAGATAGGGATTTGAGATCTGGACAGTTGCAGGGCTGCCTGAAACTTTGGAACAACTCCATTTCTCCAGGGAAAAAGAGATGAGAAAAGACAGCAGAATATTTAGGCCTGAGCCTTTACTTTTAGGGTGTGAGAGGAGAAGGAGGAAGGAGGAGGTTTTCCAAAGTAGAAGCATACACTAGCATGCCTGCTGGTGAAAGTCACCAAGGTCCATGCCTCCTCCAGGCTGTGGATTTTGACCAGATAGCCCCAGTTTTGTGGAGGGTGGAGGATCTACGCACTAAAATCCCTGAGACTGTCTTTGCTTTCATACAAGATCTGGTAGATGGAAAGTGGTGGTTATGGCTTCCCTTAGGGGAAAAGACCCCCATTATTGGGGTTTTTAGCATGTATCATGATTTCCTTACAGTCCTTATGTGCATGGAAGCTAGCCATTCCTAGGCTATTTGTATAAATTGAGGAGGATTAGGTTACTATCATTTTCAACTCTCACTACCTATAAATTCTTTTTCCATGTCTTGCAGAAGAACGTAAAGTTACATTTGAAATGAAGATGTTATTAGATCTTGTAAATCACTTAAGTTTGACTAAAAATAAAATGGGAGAAACAAAAGGACAAACTTGACCAGAAAACAGTAGTGTATTTTAAATTTCTCACACTAACTTTTGAGTTATAGTCAGCTTTTTGTCAGGGGAGGTAAAACTATAGAGACTTCTGGTCCCCATGATCTAATATGGCTACATGTACAGACAGGAAGCTGGATAGGAAGCTGGAATAACATTTGATGTTCTATAGCACAGTAGGGTGACTATAATTGAAAACAATTCATTGTATATTTCAAAATAGCTAGGTAGCGTGGTTGAAACATTCCCAGCACAAAGAAATGATAAATGTTAAAGGTGATAGACCAATTATCCTGAGCTGATCATTACACATTGTGTACATGTACTGAAGTACCACACTGTACGCCATGAATGTGTACAGTTATCATGTCATTAAGAATAACCATTTTAAAATATTCAAATTTATGAGGATACTCCTTCAAAAAAATAAAAAAGAACAGTCACAGTGCATTTGGGTTTGCATTATTCATAGCTCTATAAAAGTTTTGAGGGACATACCTTGATGCTCAGTGAAATTATAAGGATGCTTTCATAGAAGGATAACTAAATATGGAGTGGTGATTGCAGAAACCATTGGACATTATAAATAAGCAAAATGCATAGTGAGTGTTGAATGAAAACACTCGGTGAACTAACTCATTTTTCTCCTGGGAATTCAGGTAGCTTAGCAACTTGCAAGCACTCTTGGGTCCAAAAGAAAAAAGGTTGTCTTTTTTCTCCCTTCATCTTCCTCCCCCAAGAACCTCACATACAGTAAAGAATCTTAGCATTGGTGGGAAAATGAATTACTTGCAGTTGTGCTTATCTTAAAAGGATTATGGTGGTCTTAACGATCCAAATGAAGTAAACATGAGCTGCTGTGTGTAGTGCTCATGAGTTAATTCAATAATAGGTCACATTATGACAGTATGAATAAACACTGTCAGTGTGGCAGTGACAGTCTTTGCTACCACATAGTACACGCTGTATTATCACAATCACACACACCAAAGACATGTTGTGTCATAGAACTAACATATTATCCTGTCTTGAAAGTGCTTAAGCAATCAATAAAACATTGAAATAGCTGAGAATCCAAAATATACTTTGCTCTGTTATCCAGTTATTCGAAGGTCATTGCTTCTAGAACCTAAACAACAACCTCCTGCCTGGTATAAGAATAGCAGAATGTCAGTGGATTTCAGGAATTTTATTATTTTATATGGGCTTGGGAAATGAAACTTTGGAGCCTAGATTGTCCCAAATGATGGAATCCAAAATTTATATTTATTTATGTGTGTAATTATTAAATATCTTCCCTGATTTTTCTTACTCGTACATGTGAATCCAAATCCCAAGTCTTAGTTAATTTAAACATGCATGATTTTACATCTTACGTTGGAAGATTTTGATTTAAATTTGTATTTTTATTTAAATTTTATGATATACTGTTCCTTATATTTTATGTTCTAAATATGAATTGCTGCACATCAAAGTAGAGCAGAGCAGAGTTGACTAAGAGAAGGAGTTCTGCAATCAGACTAACTGGGCCTCGTTCATTTTTTAGCTGTGCTTCCATCAGCAAGTCACTTTGTCACTCATAGTCTGAATTTTCACACCTAGAAGATGAAGATTCCCAGAGTATCAACTTCGCAGGGTTGGGATGATGTTTAGATGAGTTAGTTCATAGAAAGTGCTTATTGACTGTTCCTGGCACATGATAAGAGCTTAGAGTAAGCACTTATTATTTTCATAACCATATCAAATTTTAGAAATACTAACTGAAAATTGCCTAACTCTTTACCAATAGGGTCGGTGCGCTCGGGAGAACTGCAAGTACCTTCACCCTCCTCCACACTTAAAGACGCAGCTGGAGATTAATGGAAGGAACAATCTGATCCAACAGAAGACAGCCGCCGCCATGTTTGCTCAGCAGATGCAGCTTATGCTCCAAAACGCTCAAATGTCATCCCTTGTAAGTCACAGCTGTGTCTCTGAAAATTGCCAGTGCATGTGGCTCTTTTGGTTTGGTTTGGTTTTGGTTTTGGTTGGTTTGTTGTTTTGCTGGGGACTAGACTAAGGGCCTCACATATACTAGGCAATTGCATCACCACTTAGCAATGCCCCCAGTCCGTATCATTTTTTTGAAAGCATATAGATCTACATTGGAATCACTTTATAGAACCTTTGGGTACTTAGTTACTGCAGAATCTAGGACACAGCTAATCTGCCACTTGACACTTCAGAATTGTGCATGGGAAGGGAATAGCCATGTGTGTTGGATTGAAAACCTGGTTGCATTGATGCACAAATTCAGTTTATAGAAGAGTATTAATAAAAGAACAGGAACATTGTAAAATGAGGAGAATGTTTGATTATTATTACATGGAAACCTTCAAATTCTGGGACATTAATTCAAACAAATGTCTCTTGGATAGTTTTGTTGGTGTTGCTTTTTAATAAACTTTTAAAGTAATTTTAGATTTATTAGAAAAATTTCAAAAGCAGTATAGAAAGTTCCTATATTACCCCTCACTCTGGTTCCCCCACTGTTTCGTGGGTGGGGCTGGAGATTGAAGTCAAGGTAGGTAAGAGTTCTACACTGAGCTAAACCTCCAGGTGTAAACTTTTTTTTTTTGCAGTGTTGGGGGTAGAACCCATGACCTTATGCATGCTAAGCAAGTGCTTTAGCACTGAACTGCACTCCCAGCCCTCCCCTACTGTTAACATCCTAGATTACCATGGTAGATGTATCAGAACCAAGAAACTGGCATTCACCTATTACTTTTGTCTGAACTCTAGGCTTTGTTCAGATGTCACCAGGTTTTTCATTAATGTACTCTTTCTATTCCAGTGTCCAATCCAGGAGACCATGGTGCATTTGTTTGAATGTCGTCTCCCCTCTCTCCTCTGGTCTGTGACCATTTCACAATCATTCCCTATTTCCCATGACCTTGACATTCTTGAGGAATACTGGCCAGGGCTGATTCTGGTTATACCTTAACCTAGCTACAAAGTTTCTGTTTGCAGAAATTAATAACATTGTGGTGTCATTCTAGACAAGTGTCTAGTAGTTTATGGATCAGTGAGTTTAAATGAATAGTTAAAAAAGTAATTAGCTGGTCAAATTGTCCTATTGAGAATTAATCTTGTCCAGATACCTTCAAATGCAAAGTTGCATTTTGGTTTGACACCTCTCAGGGAGAATTGAAACCTCCTGTTTCTCTGCAGTTCTTCAGGTCTCAAATTTAGCTCCAGGGTGCCCCATTTCTAATTCTAGCTAGCCTCTTTCCTTTAAGCCATTAATAAGTTAAATACGAAAGGGCTTTGTTACCTTTATTTGTTGCCTATTTCATCAGAGACCATAATAGACACAGTGAAAGCTGAAAGTTGTGTCGTATTTAGATGCAAGGAAAATGTAGGAGTAGTTCCGCTCCTGTTTGACTTTCAGTCACATTCCTTGTTGAAACCTTTTCTGCTCTTTCACACACTGAAGGGTCACAGTGCTTTCCTGCTTCTATGGGAACAGGGAAGAGAAAGACATTGAGATACGGAGAATTAATACGAACAAAACCAGAGAGAAGTAAACATGCTTGATGAACCAGAATACATGAGTACACGGGAATAAACTGAGGCAGTTTTTGCCTTTTCCTACTTTACTGAGGTGTAATTGACAAAAGTGTATATATTTAAAGTGTGCAATATGAATATTGTGTGATGTATCTATATTAAAGTGAGACAACGTGGATGAACCTGGAGAACATTATACTAAGAAATTGGGCAGAGAGAGAAATACAAATACTACATGGTCTCACTTACATGTGGAATCTTACAGAAGTTGAATTCATAGGAACAGAGAATAGGAGGGTTGTTGCTAGGGACTGAGGATGGCGGATGGGGGACGTTGGTCAAAGCTTGACTATAACAAAGGAGCATTTAACTCACCATTACTACTCTCATCCTCACAGGGGATGTCCCATTTTCAAACTGAGCAAGGAATGAAACAGCTTTTATTATTAAACACCTAAGCCTAACATATCCTATAGTGCTGTAGCATATATTTTCAAAGGTCAAGGGACAACTTCTGAGCACCACTGGAAAGCCTTGTTTTGAGGAATCAGAGAGCCAGGTGTAGGGTAAAGTAGGGGCAAAGAGGGAAGTGAACTCTGTGCCCTATATTCAGCTTCTGGGAGAGTCTTCTCCATTCCTAATCTCAGTCCTTTGTGTGGATCACATGTAAAAACAGACTTTTGGAATCTACTAAGAAATTCTGCAAGTTTTCTAGCCTCCTGGCTTGTGCTTTCTGATCTGACTCTCCATGCTTTTGCCTATAGAACCTATTTCCCTTTTTTTTCTTCAATGTGGGTAATTTCAGATTTCAGGCTGCAGAAGATGACTTACATGATGCAGAGAAGTACAATTTATTTTATGACATGTCACAAGACACAAGGCATTACTTAGAAAACCCTAGGGAACAATTAGAAATTGCTTTTTAACCTTGTATATTATTTAACGATAGCTGTTGCAGTATGATAAACTGATAAAAGATTAATGTCTGCAACTATTATATGTACAAAAATCTAACTCTGAGATGGTTGATATGGCTCTTCCTTGGAAGATGCTTTGCAGGTGTGTTATAATTGAGCTAGTGTGAGCAGTTTTAAGTGGCATTTACCAGTTTGATCTGGAAAAGAAATCTCTTTATTATGGATGTCAATCCTGATATTTTTATAGAAGTAATGTACAATTTTATTTAATTTCCCTGATATCTACTCTCCCCCAAACAGCTCTCTGTCTCTTTTGATCACCTCCTTTATAAATAATCTGATACTTGTCCCTAGAATAGTCAGTTTATAAAAAATTCCAGTCCTTATATTTTTATGATTTCACATTAAGACTCGTTTGTATCACAGGCTTGAACTTCAGGTCTTTCCACAAAACATACTTTGACTTGTTTCTAGGATACCAAAAGAGCACATCTGCCTTTGCAAAATTGAATATAGTTTGCTTATTATAAGCCCCTAGATAAAGGGAATGTCAACCTAAATGGGATGGGAACTGGAGAACAGATTCTGTTCTCTGTGGCTGAACAATGAATAAAAGCCACACCTAGTCAATTTGGGTGGAATGCTTGCTGTAGCAGGTAAGTTTGTTAACTGTGTTTAACAGGTCTTCATTGACATTTGCTAGTATAAAATTCCACCTTTGAAAGCTTTTTGTTGGCGTTATTAAGGAAGTATAGCAAGTGAAACAAAGGGTGTGCCTCCCTGGTATTTTTCAATGCTGTTTAAGAGAAGTTGTTTCTGATGTTCACAGCAGAACTCCCCTTTCTATATCAAAGAGGCAAATTTGAGCACTAGAGAAGAATGTTAGGAAAAATAGATTCACTGGATTAGTCTCAACCAAAGCTTTAAAATTAATATTTCAGTTTCACAATTAGGAATTTTAGTGAAATACATCACTACTGGATGTGATGCATATATCTAGAAAGTAGGTATGGTGTTATAAGGCTATTAAAATGTTTATCTTCAGATATTTTGCATATAAAGACCTGTCCATATCTGGGAAGTTCCTTTAGTTCCTCTCTTTGAATATAGTGATTCACCTGGAAGCAGATCCTGACGTACAGGTGAACTTGACCCAGTAGAATATATTTACCTGATGATTTATACAGAGGGTGTTGGTTCAGTGCATGTGAGGTTTCTTTGGGGTGTGCAAAGCCCTCTTGTTCTACTACATGCTTTTCATGGCTTTCATTGCAGCCAAGTTACAGAGTCCAGGCCACAAAGGCTATAAGCAAGGGCGCCACTCCATGTTTTCCTTTATCTCAGATTGAATCGTCTGGTGTCTGTTTGGGCCCCTTGCCCACCTTTTTACCTCATTTTTCTAATTCTTTTGGCTAAATATATTTTTCAGAACTACAATAACATGTTTACCCAACATTGATAGAATAAGGAATGAAGGTGTTGTAATACTTCAGAACCAAAAAGGGGGAAAACAAAGTTCAAGCAGATAGGAAGAAGGGAGATTTACTAATTCACAATATACTAATATTATTTTTATATTCTAATTTTTTTAAATGTTTTTCTGTACTCAAATAAGAGCTAGAAGGTAATATATTACTCTGTGAACCTTTGGACTAGAATGGTTTTAAGTAACTAGAAATAAAATTGGAAAATATGTACTTACTTTTAAATTTTTGAAAATAATTAAATGAAATAGGAGTTGAAAACAAGAGGATAATCTTGTTCCCTTACCAAGTTCTATTCTACATTTTGGAAATTTATATTAGAGTTTCAACTTTTTTAGTTCATATAAACTCAATGATGTATTAGGCTACAAAGAATAGTTATTGTCATGGTCCTTTTATAAAAATTACTGTAAAAGGTGGGCCAGACATTTTGTAGATTTAATGGAAAAGGAAACTATGTCCATTGTTCTGGAACAAATTGGTCCTACAATCTTAGTGTATGAAGACTTGTCCCAAGGTGCTGCAAGACCAAAGACAGTCAGACAGATCCAGGATTGCACAGAGTGCAATTTGTTGGGGGACTTAGTGACAAGATTATGGCCCGGAGTGACAGCAAGACTTGCTGGATCCCCACAATTTGGGTCAGAAAGAAGATTGCCTATGTTGACTGGGACAAAAATTACTTCATCCTAGGTGGAATGTACCTGATTTAACTTAAATCAGTACCAAAGAATTGGTCACATTTGTGCTACCAAGGTAAGGTTATAAAAACTCCACATACTACTCTTTATGTTTTTTTCTATTTAAATTTTTTTTTCCTTTTTTTTGCTTTGGTTTTTATTTTTAACTTAAAATTATTTTTAAATAATACAGAAAAGCATCAAAATTGCACATATTTATGGAGTACTATGTGATGTTTCCATACATGTATATGTCATGTAAACAAAGGCCAGTCTGAGTTTAAAAATAAGAGAGAATGATGAACCAGATTAGAAACTAAATATGCAAAAGACAAAGATGAATCCAACAATACAAGTCAGGTTTTCTGGAAAACCTTGCAGGAAGAACCAAGTAATGACACTGGGACAATCATAGCTGTTATGACACAATATGGCTGCAGTCATGTCAAGTGGAATCCATACATATGTATTCCAGATTACTTGTTTTGTTGTCAGTACAGAAATTACAATATTTTTTATTATTCATTTATTCACATGTGCATACATTGTTTGGGTCATTTCTCCTACAATATATTTTAATAAGGTTCTGCAGCAGGCTTTTCAGTTTACCTACTCATGCAATGATAAATGATGGCACTTAGGTTTTCATCTCAATGTGGTGACTTTAAATGATTTGTAAATTGATTTTTGAAAAATGTTCTATCAGTAGAAGTCAGGCATTCTGTAATTATAAGGTTAATGTGCTCTTAATATAATTATGATTGTCATTATCTCGCGAAGCTCCACATTGACTGAGGCCTACTAATTCACATCACAGGATCACCCAGAGTGCTACTGTGCTGTGAGCCCAAAACTTCTTTCTTTTTTTTTTATTGTTTTATTATTCATATGTGCATACAAGGCTTGGGTCATTTCTCCCCCCTGCCCCACCCCCTCTCTTATCACCCACTCCGCCCCCTCCCTCCCCCCACCCCCTCAATACCCAGCAGAAACTATTTTGCCCTTATCTCTAATTTTGTTGTAGAGAGAGAATAAGCAATAATAGGAAGGAACAAGGGTTTTTGCTGGTTGAGATAAGGATAGCTATACAGGGAGTTGACTCACATTAATTTCCTGTACGTGTGTGTTGCCTTCTAGATTAATTCTTTTTGATCTCACCTTTTCTCTAGTTCCTGGTCCCCTTCTCCTATTGGCCTCAGTTGCTTTTAAGGTATCTGCTTTAGTTTCTCTGCGTTAAGGGCAACAAATGCTAGCTAGTTTTTTAGGTGTCTTACCTATCCTCACCCCTCCCTTGTATGCTCTCGCTTTTATCATGTGCTCAAAGTCCAATCCCCTTGTTGTGTTTGCCCTTGATCTAATGTCCACATATGAGGGAGAACATATGATTTTTGGTCTTTTGGGCCAGGCTAACCTCACTCAGAATGATGTTCTCCAATTCCATCCATTTACCAGCGAATGATAAGATTTCATTCTTCTTCATGGCTGCATAAAATTCCATTGTGTATAGATACCACATTTTCTTAATGCATTCGTCAGTAGTGGGAGCCCAAAATTTCATCTGGATTTTATTACATTTTCTGAAAGACAAGGTTTTATTTTTAGGTACAGCAGCTGAAGCTTATGTTATTTATATGTTCTACATTGTTCCCAGAGGTGATTTACCTTGAGACTAATGAAGGTTCAGGGCCCCCTCCTTTGCATGGTGTCCTTCCACAGCCCTGAGAAGGGCCCTAGAAATTTCTTTAAAAGGTATTTGCAAGGGCTGATAGAGTGGCTCAAGTGATAGAGCGCCTGCTTAGCAAGCGTGAGGCCCTGAGTTCAAACCCTAGCATCAAAAAAAATATATTCAGAGCAGCGTCCTGAGGAAATTATTTTTTTAAATGTATTTGCAAAATTTACAAAAGAAATTGTGTGTTCTTTGTCCTGAGAACTCCCCTCTACTACCCAGTGCTATAAGTTTCAAACTCCCTAGATCCTGGATTTACTCCTGATTGCAATTACTGATCCATAGTAGAATTGTCATTTAGGTCTTTTCCTGTGACTATGAGTGTCACACAGCTTTAAGCTTCTTTTATATTAATGGAAAATAAATCCACTAGACTAGGTTTGCTGCCTTGCCTCAACTCTGTTAATAGGCAGTATGATATCTGTTTATTTCAAAAGTGAAATGAAAATGCTGTATGTCTATAGCCAAACAGAAGATGCTTATGGATGGTATCTTTTACAGTGCCAAGTGTGTTTAAGAGTAACAAATCGCAACATTCTCCCTTTTTCCTACTTTGCATTTTCTCTTGGGATAATCGAACATAATCTCTTCTAGTGCATTCTGTGTCCTCCTCCTCTGGGGCTGCTTAGCTACTTGGTTAGAGTCTGGTATTAATGAGACCATGTGGGCCTGTTAGCTTCCCTGTTCAGTCTAAGCCATCAGCCAGCTTCCTTGAAACTGCTTGCTGTTGATCAGAAGTAAGACGAAAGCTAAGATTTCGGAGAGTTCTGTGAAAATCTTTTTCCCGATGGAGGATAAACGAAACAACAAAGCCAAGACTTGACACTTTCATCTGCAAAGAGTGATTTTTCTCTTATCAAAACCATCATCTTGTGTAGGTGGACATGGTTCAGAAGTTTGTCTCTGAGAGGGCCACCAGGAGACCACCTGGTAATCTTAAAGTTGTGCTCCTGACACTCCTAATTTGTCTTAGTAGCCTTTAAGGATTTGTTTGATGTTAACTTAAGCCTTTCTCCTGATAGAACCACACAGTTTGTAGTAAGAAGTTGCGTGTTGTACACGTTATTTCACACATTCGTGTTCTCAGAGCCAAGGGAGGGTAGTGAGGAGAGGGGATGAGAGAAGAAGTTAGTTGTTACACACATACAGTTTAGATAGGAGTAACTTCTGATGTGCTATTACACAATGGGGTGAGAAAAGATGACAATATTTCAAAATAGTCAGAAGAGGGGATTTCAAATGGTCTGGCCACATAGAAATGAAGATTATTTGAGATGATGGATATGCTAATTAAGTCTAAATTGATCACTGCATAATATCATTGCATAACGTATGTATTGTATATGTCTACATGTAGTATATTGTACCCCATAAATATGTACCAATTTTTAAAATGTCTTCCATAAACTTGAAAAAAGGAACTGACATTTTCATCTATAGTATCACTAAACCATTTTTCAGAAATCTTCATCGGGTATCCTTGGTACTAATGATTTAGCCACTGCAATTTAGCCCGTGTGTATGAGACACCCTATGCTAATCACACGTGTCACCTAGTTAGCAAAAGACCATCTGGGAGTGGCCCTCTGCCTAAAGTCTCCTTCAACATAGAGACAAACTGATGGATTTATCCAGTCTCTCTGCCACGACTTTTGTTTCTTTTGCATTACGATTTTTAATTTGGTAGACAGAAAATTTAATCCGTGATTTAGGGATCTCTTTTCATTCAATTCAGTAAATATTTATTGAATACACACTCGGTAGCAAGCATTAGATGGATAAGGGATGAGATAAAAAAGATTTCGATAAGCCAGTCTCTACCCTTTAGGAGTTTATGATAAATAGTGAGGTACTGAATGAGTATTTTCCTGTTCCCTTTAATTTCTGATTTGTACATGATCCTCCATGTTTTTATAGCTTTGGGCCTTTTTTCATAATAGAATTATCTTTCTAATATCTATGCAAGATTTTGCCTTGTTTCCTGTTGTTTTGACAGAAGTGGCGGTTGTTTGTCTAACCTCTGATAATTTTAACTTGTAGCACCTATTTATCTTGAACTTGCATTGAGATGTTTATAGTCTCCAGGTTTCCTGTGGATTCCTTGTGGTATTTGACTCTTCTCAATTCCTTCCACTCCAACTTACATTTGGTTTGTACTCTGTTTAAAACTAGGTAGCAACTTGATTTAAAAAAAAAAACTATTGAGGTATGGTTGACACACAAAAAGGTGTCTTGGTGAGCTTAGAGAAAAACATACACCCATGAAATCACTATCACAACTTATGCCACAAGCTGGATTTCTAGAAGTTTTCCTTTTCCTACTGGATCATTAAAGTAATTGAATTGTCATTATTATTCACGGTGGTCACCAAAAAATGATTTTTAGATCAGTTCCTGTTTATGCCTCAGAATAGTCAAAATTCCCTTGCTTATGAAGCCTCAAGCTGCCTGAGGAAGAGTTCATTTGCTCTCTTCCTTGCTGATCTGTGTTTAAGTACTCCATTATAATTCCAAGCTTTCTGTTCCAGCTTTTCCTTCCACCAAATAAGGGGAGATCTGAACCATGGTTTATGCTGTCTTTATGCAATTCTTTATAACCATTTTTACCCACAATAATCTACTGATCATTTGACTACCTGCCTACCTTTCATGCTTCTTTTTACTTAAAGACATCAGTGGTTATTAAGGTCAGAAAAACCATGTGTAGATGAGGACAATTAATTCACTTTTGACCCTTGAACTTTTTTTCCTTTGCTCTCTCTAGGGCCACGGTGACTTATTATTCATTAACAAGTATGATTAGTACATAAACACTGCTATCAGTTTGCATCTGTTTGTAAAGTTAACTCTCAATCATTGAGGGACCAGTTAACTAGTCTGGAGGCTATATGGGCCTTCCGCAGCCTGCCTTTTGGCCACCTCAGTCTCCAGAGAACATCATTCAAAAAGCGTGGGAATGATTAAGTAAAAACTTGAAACACAGATTATTCACTAGTGCTTTATGTGAACAGTTAGTAAAGTCTGATAGAAACTAAAAGTATGCATTTCAAGGTATTTTGGGATTATCTAACCATAGAAATAAGCCTAGTGTTGGTAAAAAGGGTTTGCTTCCTTTTATACTGTTTAAATGCTTGCAAATGAACAGTTAAAGGAAGGTATTACAAATGCTACTAAATTTTAAGAGCTATTTTTTTCTGGCATTAAAATTCAGTCAACAAATTGTTACCAAATGTTTACCCTTCTGTAAAAGAAAATGTTGAGTCACCTACCTCTAAACAGGAGCTCAAGGAAGGAAGGCCTCAATTATGCTGTGGCCTTCAGGCCAAAATGTCATTCAAGTCACTTAAAGTTTTTTGCATTCATCCATCATTAATTGTAATTGCTGTTGAGTATCATTGATAATATAAGTAGATCTATTCTGTTGGAGAGATACAAATATTGATTAGCACAATATGTAATTTTCATTTCTTTATATTAGCTTGATGAATAACCTGTTTCAAGTAATCAGTGTCCCAAAAAATGTGTGTAATGTAGGCATATTTATTTCAGGCATTTTTTTCTTTTTCAAATTTTATTGTTTTTTATTATCATATTAGTGTTGTACTGGGGGTACTTTGTGACATTTACAATGGTTCTTACAATATATCATAGTTGAATTCACCCCCTCCATCATTCTCCTTTATCTCCCCTTCGCCCATTCCTGGAATAGTTCCAACAGGTCTTATTTTTCCATTTTCATATACGAGTACATAGTATTTCCTTATTCTTTTTAAAATTTTTTAATTGACACATTATATCTGTCTGCATATATGTGAGGTGCAATATAATAATTGATATATGTATAAAGTATATAATGATAAAATCTGGCTAATTAGCATATTAGCATTTTCATTTCCTCAAACATTTATTATTTTTGTGTTGGAAACCTCCAGACTATCATAAATCATTATAGACTATAGTTGCTCAAATCATTACATCAAAGAGATATGTGCACTTTCATGTTTATTGCTATACTATTTGCAGTAGCTAAGATACAGAATCAACTATGATGTACACCCAAAAAATGAATGGATAAAGAGGCATAGTCTCTTAGTGAATTAATTTATTATTTTAAGGTGCTTCAGAATCCTTTAAGACCAATATATGATGGTGGATCCTCAAATTTTACCTTTATAAGACTCTTGCTACTATCTCCCCATTGTTAATCACTGAGTAGTATCTAAAATCGTAAATTTAGAAATCCTAATTTTATTAACTATTTAAAAGAGCATTTTAATGAATACCTTAGTGTTAATTTTTTTTAATGTCAGACTTCTTCAACTTGTAGAATATTGATAAGAACATATTAAATTCACATCAACAGACATATTCAAGCTTTCCTCCAGAATCTGGAATATTTTATTTTTTGGAATCCTCTAGAACGAAGCACAGTGAACTTTTCTGTAAATGTCTAGATAGTAAATATTTTAGTCTGTGTAGAAGAAGAGGCCAAGTTGAGGATATTAGATGGCCACTGTTCTGAAGACATTCCATTAATTTTTAGGAGGCATTTCTTGAGTGCCTGCTGTTCCTAGGCCCCTAGGCCCTGTGCAAGTCACCAGAAACTCATGAGAACTCCTATCTTGAGAAAATATTTCTAGAGACACCCAGGGAAAAATAATTGCCACACGATAATCTTGCTCGTTAAAGTTGGTTGTCTTCACCATTCTTTTTTTTAGCAGCACTGGAGTTTGAAC
The DNA here is from genome assembly GCF_047511655.1 of Castor canadensis. Classification (NCBI taxonomy): domain Eukaryota; kingdom Metazoa; phylum Chordata; class Mammalia; order Rodentia; family Castoridae; genus Castor; species Castor canadensis. The sequence goes on from NC_133405.1 coordinate 22,807,565, forward strand.
TCAGGGCCTCATGCTTGCTAGGCACACGCTCTCACCTCTTGAGCCACTGTACCAGACCCTCTTCACCATTCTTATAGTTTTGCAAGACTTGGAGAACTAAGATTTCATACCTGTGGTTCCGGGAGGAAAAACGCTTTCTCGTATTTTCAACTATTTAGTGAACAATTTAAATTCAGATTTAAATATCGAACACATATTTAAATGCCCAGACTACTTCAGGATATAAAGAGCAATGAGATTTGATATATGTATTAATAAGCTTTTTCTTAAGGCTGGAGATACAGCTCAGTCGTACAGTGTGTGCTTAGCATGCATGAAGCTCTGGGTTCCATTCCCAGCACCATAAAAACATTTTTCTTTAGAATAAGGATTAACCCACAAATAGGTTCATGTTATCTCAATTGACATGATGGTCTGTGATATAGATAGACACAGGATTAAGTTGCTTATTAAAGCTGCTTGAGTAAACTGGTGACTGTTAGTCTGAGCTAAACCTTTGGATGTTCAAATTCATGAAATGGAGCCATTTCCCTGGGGCAGAGGTGGTGGGGAAAAACCAGAAATGTCTATTTGAAAATACATAAGCAACTCAAGAGTTCTTGCCTCTGCCCCAGGGTTGTGAATGGAAGAACTTGCTTCTTCTCAATAAACAATTATAGAATGAAAGCTAAACTCAAGGAGGAAATAAATAGTCGTAAAAAGGGATGATACTAATTTTGCTCATACACTTGGAGCACGTAACAGACCTGAATAGATAAAATTGTTTTCCAAAGAAAACAATTTCTTGTCACTCATAAAGAAAGGAGAAAAATTACAGAAGTTTAGACTACCATAAAAAAGAAGCATTGCTTATATATTCATTTACCTTAAATATTAATTAATCATCAAATAATTTGATCAATATTAATTTGCTAGTGATTAATGATTTCTTTTAATCTGGAAAATCCACCTACCTCCTGATCTCTGTTTTAGTTCAATAGTTAACGGATGTAATAATGGTTCTTTTCCAGTTCTATAAAAGACAAAAGCAAAAAGTATCCAGGAGAATGAAACCGTGACTTTAATGAGAAACTTGCCACATAAGTCCAAGAGTAAACAAAATCTAAAACAAACGAGACTGTTGTGTGGTTCAAATATGGAGTTTTTAGCATCAAAGGTTCTTGCTGATTTTGACATGACAGTGAATCATTGAGATAGTAAAGTCTGCTTTGTTGCTGAAGCATGCCGGGTAGCTGTTTCCAAGAGCTTTCCTTCTTATTAAATAAAATAATGTCACATCAGCTGATTCCTGGGGTTTCCACATCTCATTTGATGAGAACTTTGACAGGTTCTGTAGCCTTTTACATTGCAAGACCTATTTGAGCTGGGTAAGCGCTTGGCTATTAGACCTCAAACCTTAATGACCCTTTCCTGAAGACTCCTCCATCTTTCCTGGCACCTGGTATTGCCTTTTCCTCTTAAGCTCTTGGCAACTGTGTCTTTTTGACTCGCCCTCCTGAGTCTTGCCAGTTCATTGGGGCAAGGTTCTATGTGTCTTCCCTACCATATCAATTAGCTAATTTGATAAATTCACCTAAGAGAGATTGCTAATGGGGGATCACTTTCATCTAAGCCAATTTTGGCTTCTTGGAGAATCTGTGCTGGTGAAAATTTCAAGTCAGTGTGAAGAGTAGTATTTATTGCCCCATCCAGACTCCACCGCTTCCTCTTCTCCCTGTATTTAAAGCAGTTCTTACTAATGTGATTTGGCAAGTGTGGACATAGCTTGGCAATGCATTACATTCGTGATTTTTCTAGTGAAAGAAATAAAAAGAAAGCAAGAAAGAACACATGAGATTAGTAATACACAGTGAGACACCAGCAGTTACACAATAACTACTCTGTTGACTCACTTTTAGGCATATACCACATTTAATCAGATGTATTATTCATTCATTAAACTGTCAAAATTTCTTTTTAAAATTTATCAGGGATTATATCTACAAGTCATTCAGTACTATAGGGGAGACAAGAGAACTATCAAAGAAATGATAACCGCATGACGAAGAAAAGATGCTTGCCTGTGGAACAAACTGAAAAACAGCACAGTAAAATGATTAATCGTGGTTACAGATAATAAAGGCAGTGCACATATCAAAGTCTTTGAATCTAGGATTTTTAAAGATAGATAAACCAGTAACAGCTCTTTGCATTTCTAAGCTTTTCTTTAAAAGTTTTGCTCTAGATTGTGTACCATATAATCCTGTTATCTTATCTCTTCTTGCCCAACAGGGATCCTTCTAGCATTTCTAGGGCCTCCTTTTGAACTCTGAGTATCCTCTGGACTCTAGATAAAGACAAGGCTGGACAAGTCCAGTTCGTTTGTGAAACAAGACCTCTAGTTTAAAAAATACTAAAATCTCGTGACCATGCCAGTATCATTTTAGGTAGCTGGTAAGAAGTTGTTAAAGTCCTCACTTTTCTACCCTTTCCTTCATCAACTCCTTCTTGCCTTCCATGAACGTCGTGAGCCAAGAAAACTGCAAGGCCAGTGTTTGGTAGTATGGGTGGGACAGGCAGCCTCAGAGCCCCGCATTACAGATGGGGAGGTGGGGGCTTTCAGGAATACCCGAGGTCCACATGCAAAGGCCATGCCTGTATGAGGAGACAAGAGAGATTGTCCACCTATATGCTGTCACTGGTGATGTGGCTTTTAGGTGAAAAAGGGAAGTGCTAGAGAAAATATAGGGATGAGATTTAATTTGGCTAATTCAAGAAAGTTAAAATCATGTAGCTTGTTTTATCAGCTTACCAATAAAATTGTCACTTAAAGAGGTTTGTTATTTTAAAAGTGACTCCAAATAAATCTATCAGAAGAAACAACGATACATTTCGAAATGACTAAGAAAATTCTGATATCTCTTCAAGAATCCTTCTTGTGTGATAATAGGGGGACTCTGTTTACCTCTAACACTGTTTTATTTTTTTCTCTTTTAAACATACAGACTTCTTTTCCTATGAATCCATCACTTGCAGCTAATCCTGCCATGGCTTTCAGTCCTTACATACCTCATCCTGGAATGGGCCTGTTTCCTGCCGAACTTTTACCAAATACACCTGTTCTGATATCTGGAAATCCACCTCTCCCATTGCCAGGAGTTACTGGCCCCAAACCAATGCGTTCGGATAAACTGGAGGTAATTGTGAAGAAATATGTAAATACCTATAAGATGGATATTAACCTTACACAGAAAGTACTATTTTCAGTGCTGAATATTTCAAATAAACAGGCCTGAGTTTTTTAGCATAAAAATGTTCAACATGTTACTGTAGTTAGACCTTGGTAGGAAGTGCATAGACTCGGTTGTACAATAGGTCAAACAATGTTTTAAGTGTATGTAGCCACAGATTTACTGTCGCTTAGGGTTTCTGGGTGGGAATGCTGCCTGTACTCAGCCTCCAACTGTACAGAATGGGATCACTGTATCTGTTAATGGGTCTACTTGCTAGAATAATAACCTGAAAAAAACGGACTATAACTCCCTACGATGGCAGAATGTAGAACTATGTGAATGTGGTATGTAAATGATCTCATGGTGCCTAAACCTTTTCCTCCATTTTAGGAATGACATACTACATAATAAATATCCCAAGATACCTAAAGAATCCAAAAGAAATTTCAAACAGCCTTTTGATTTATTGAAGTTCCCTCAGTTTTCCCTTGTCATTCTGTGTACATTGAAATGAATAACTAGTCGATTTCTTTTTTCTTAATTTTTTTTATTTTTCTTTTTTTCATATGTGCATACAATGTTTGGGTCATTTCTCCCCACTTCCTCCCGGCTCCCCCCCCCCCGCCGGTCCCCTCCCTCTCCCTCCCTATCCCCTCACTACCAGGCAGAAACTATTTTGCCCTTATCTCTACTTTTGTTGAAGAGAGAGCATAAGCAATAATAGGAAGGAACAGGGGTTTTTGCTAGTTGAGATATGGATAGCTATACAGGGAGTTGACTCACATTAATTTCCTGTGTGTGTGTGTTACCTTCTAAATTAATTCTTCTCGAATTAACCTTTTCTCTAGTTCCTGGTCCCCCTCTCCTGTTGGCCTCTGTCAATTAATTGATTTCTTAGAAACTCAGCTCACTGGCAGCCCATTAAATGCTGGTGTTGTATCGTGATGGAATCTGATTGCATATGTAACTCAACCACACTTCAAAACTTTAGTTCTGTAAAATCACCAGTGCTTTGCCTTGTGATAAAGGCTCATCTCACGGCCTTAAAAAGAACTAATTATACTTGAGGTTGTGTATAACTGGAGGTTTAAAATTGGTTTTCAATAATGCTTTTAAATACTTTTATATCAATGTAAGGAAACCAAGCACACTTGGCAAAATATGGAAGCTTTGTCCTTGGAATAGAAAATAGAAATTGCCTATGTTTGTATCTTGTAGTGAATGTAGTTTTGTATCATCCTTCAATCTTTCTAGAATTTTCCTAAATGACAAGATGTGTATGATTGCTCTCACGAAGTAAATAAAAGCCAGTCACTTTGCAGTCATCATTGTGAAGTATGTGCGTGTTTTGTTTTTTTCTTCAAGGTTTGCCGTGAATTTCAGCGTGGAAATTGTACCCGTGGGGAGAATGATTGCCGCTACGCTCACCCTACAGATGTTTCCATGATTGAAGTGAGTGATAATACCGTGACGGTCTGCATGGATTACATTAAAGGTCGGTGCTCCCGGGAGAAATGCAAATACTTTCATCCTCCTGCGCACTTGCAAGCCAAACTCAAGGCAGCTCACCACCAGATGAACCATTCAGCCGCCACCGCGATGGTAAGTGCGGGCCAGGGTGGCAGGCTGTCCTTTTCTGGGTAAATGATTAGCATATTCCTCAATTTGTCCTATCTTCTGTACCCATAATGTTGGCTAGTCGGGAGTGAACTTTCATATGAACGGTCAAGGTTACAAGCCAGAAAAGAGAGAATCTATTTACTCTGCGTTATTTACTAAAATTTTCTCAAGATAATTGTTTAAAAGCTTTACTAATGATTTTAACCAGCTGTACTCTTTCTCCCATTTTCCGAGAACTGGTAAATTATGTGATTTAAGCAGTAAATTATTTTGAGAGCTTTTTATAGTTAAACTACCCCTAATAGGCAGGAAAGGCAGAAAGTTGCCTCTGTTCTCTGTGAGCCATCTTCACGAACACTTTGCTACTCACGTCCTTAATGCCGGAAAATGCAGCCCTTGAAACATGGGGGACTAAACAGGCTTGAATTTCCTAAGGGCAAGGTTACCTTTCCTTTCTGCAGGCGTGGTATTGGCAAAGGGGAGAACCAAGTGGACAGCCTGCTTTGGCTAGGGTCGGGGAATGAGATTTCAACTTGACTGGGAGAAGAGAGCTTTTGAGTTGCCCTAGCAAGTCGTGTTTTTTGAAGTTAGTCCTGCTTAATAACATTGGAAGGTAAAAAGTAGGAGAAATATTTGTGCAACACTGTTGTGACAGGTTGAGACATAGGAATTAGGATCACTCTAGTGTGTCACAACTGTGAATTACTTTGATGTGCTGTTTACTGCTTATTTCTTTTGCTATCTAGAACTTTCTTCATGTCTTAGGGTACAACAACCCTTAAGGGATAAAACTCTGAGAAAATCTCATGTTACCTGGCTCTGGAAAAAGCACCTATGTAATCCTGAAGCCCAGAAAATGTAGTGTGAGCTGAATCTCCTCATATAACATGTATTAGTCAGACTTCCATGATGGAGACCTTGCCTTTTCATGGGAGAGCTGCATCTCTTTTCACACATCCCTTCTGAGCAGGCTTTCCTCATACTGAGGTGATATTTATATGCTGCAACGGAACCTTCACAGAACAAGTCAGCCCCTGTGCCATAGGAGAGAGACCTCTATGTCTCCTCTCTAAGCCAGATACCCCAAACTTCTCCAGCTTTTCCTCACAGACTGTGATTTCGAGGACACAGAAGCATTTTTGTGTACTACCTGTACTTTCACAATCTTCTTTCAGAACTGAGCCCATTACTTCGTGAAGGATCTGAGTACCAAAGGACAACAAATTTGCTTTCTGACTTGATCTGGACAACATAACCTGTTAGTGAATGTTAAAAAAGACTTAGCCAAAGGTTTTTTTTTTTTTTGTCTGGATGGGTGACTTTTAAGCTATGAAAATAGCAGAGTATTCAGAATGTTGAATGCAGAATTTAAGCCTTTAATTTTGTAAGAGAACAGCTCTCACTAGGTGGACCAGGCTGGTTCCTAAGTCTGAGGTGCAAGTATCTTCCTTCTCACTTAGCTTCCCAGATAGCTACGGCTAAGCCTTCATCTTTTTGACTGCTTAGGTTGGTTGCATGGAATTCAGAAAGTGCAGGAGCCTATGGAAGGAATTTCTAGAATGCAGTCGTCCCCTTAAAATGGAACACACATACACATGGGCTGTACAAAGAACAAAGAATGCTTGGTTTGCACCATTACGTACCTGTACCTATGCTCAGGTATGGGTCTTTTCACATGTGTCTGCCCATTTCTGATTATTTGGGCGTGTTTGGTAGAATGAGTACGCTATATATCAGCATAAAATTTCCATTTAGAGAGCTAAATATTATATGATATGTTCTCAATTGGAACTTGTGAATATCAACATATAACTCCTCTTATTAACTAAGTATGGGGAGGTAAGATCAAATTGGCCTATAGGAAAGAGGTTGAAGACTAAATAAAAGAGAGTTTCATAAAGAAGTTTAGTCATTTTTATATTTTAAGGATTCAGAATAGAAATGCTTTGTAAAAGGCATTTTTATTCTAGCTCGTGTTGACTTGGCCACGAGCTGCTTACGTGTTAAATTTTTTAAAAAGGTTGATAATTATTTCATCCACAGTCTCATATCTCTTTGGCAAGGTAGAGAGTTTGTGATGAGGCTGCTGAGGCCCTGGTCAGCAATTTTTAATAATATTGGTCACAATCCAATCAGAGCTGGGCACAAACCTATCAAGATAGACATGATCAGTTTAAAAAAATAAAGCAGTACTGCCTTACGAGGATCTACCAGACAAATGTCCATCTGGGCCTTGCCCTAATTTGTAGCTAGCTAGTCAATTCAACTTTGGTTCTGATGATCATACCATACTCCTGACTTTCCCATAAGGGAGATCTTTTTTAAATGACCCAGTATCATTTCAATTTTTGGCGGGGAGTGGGGTATTGGGTTTGAACCCAGAACCTCACACTTTTTAGGCAGGTGCTCTACCACTTGATCCACTTCACCAGTCCAAGGGAAATGTTTTTTAAAAAATCAGAACTATAGTTTCCTGTCATACTCTGTTAAAATCTTCAGTGAATCCATTTCCTCAGTGGTGAGAAAGGGCATTTAAAATGATAAATGACATTTCACGTTTGAGATTTTAGCCGGACCTTTGTCATCTGGTCCTCTCAAATAAATTTGGAAATTACGTATCTTTAAAGCTACTTGGTTTATTTTCATCTGACTTTTTTGGCGACATAAAGAAACTAATAAAAAGCAGACATGTCACACCGTGTGCATGGACAGCAGAGTTTCCCAAAGAGAATAGAGGTATCTTTAGGCCTTTGTTATCCATGGGAATAAGGAGGTCATGACATGCCCTTTTTGGCACATGGAAGGCTGGTTATTCAGCACAAGTGTTCCTGTCTCCTTAAGAATTTGGAGCACACCTCATTGTTGTTGCTGGGACACGTTTTTAAAGTAATGGCACAATTTGCTGAGAGGAAAATAATGTTCAACTTCTCCAACAAATCTAATCTTGGGGCAGGTTTGAGTATTATAAGCACAGAAGGATTTTGAAATGACAGTAGTCATGAAAGAAGGGTTTAAAATGCTGATAGGTTTTAGAATTAAACCTCATGGGGATTTAACAAAGCAAATCGCACATACTAAAATGCACACCAAGCCTCTGCAAATGAGAATTGCATGCATTTTGCTTAACTGGATATGTGGCACCTGGATGAGGTAGGCGATAGAGAGGAATAATTCATTTGCTTTTTCCTTACATGTTGTTAGAAGATACACAGTTGTATATTTTCCAGATTTGAACTTACATGTGTGTTAGGAGATATATAATTGTATATCTTCTAGATTTGAGCCTTAAGTCTTTGTATAAATCAAGTTTTGTTTTATGAGACTACAAACATCTTTTTTGTCACCCATAAACCATTTATCTTCTACATCCATACTGGAATTTTAACTGGCAGAAATCTCTTTTCCTGCTATACCTGTTGCTTCTTCTAA